>NW_028270157.1:77269433-77569433 GCF_037043375.1 Chiloscyllium plagiosum
TGTGTGTGTCTGTCTGTGTGTGTGTGTGCATGCGTCTGTCTGTCTGTCTGTGTGTGTGTGTCTGTCTGTGTGTCTGTCTGTCTGTGTGTCTGTCTGTGTGTGTGTGTGCGTGCGTCTGTCTGTCTCTGTGTGTGTGTGTGTCTGTCGGTCTGTGTGTGTGTGTGTCTGTCTGTCTGTCTGTGTGTCTGTCTGTCTCTGTGTGTGCGTGCGTCTGTCTGTCTCTGTGTGTGTGTGTGTGTGTCTGTCTGTCTGCCTGTGTGTGTGTGTCTGTCTGTCTGTGTGTGTGCCTGTCTCTGTGTCTGTGTGTGTGTGTGCGTGCGTCTGTCTGTGTGTGTGTATGTCTGTCTGTCTGTCTGTGTGTGTGTCTGTCTCTGTGTCTGTCTCTGTGTGTGTGTGTCTGTCTGTCTGTGTGTGTGTGTCTGTCTGTCTGTCTGTCTGTGTGTCTGTCTCTGTGTCTGTCTCTGTGTGTGTGCGTCTGTCTGTCTCTGTGTGTGTGTGTGAGACCATTGAGCTCTTTACTAATGCCTACATTTCCTCTCTCTCTGCCTCTCCTCAGTTAGACACCCTGTACAGGAACGTAAAAAAGATCTGGAGAGAATCCCATGATCAGGTCAACGAGACTCTGCGTGAGGCATTGCAGCAGGAGGAGGCCATGAAGGTAGGAAAGCAGTGGGTTACTGTCTTTACAGGAGTTGGGAACAGTACCATACTGACCACGTTGGAATGCTGAGTACACAGTAATAGTTGTCAGATTGTAAGGTACTCAGTAATGCTGGGTACAATGTGATACACATGTATTAACATAGAACATTACAGCGCAGTACAGGCCCTTCGGCCCTCGATGTTGCGCCGCCCTGCCATACCAATCTGAAGCCCATCCCACCTACACTATTCCATGTACGTCCATTTGCCTGTCCAATGACGACTTAAATGTACTTAAAGTTGGCGAATCTACTACCGTTGCAGGCAAAGCATTCCATACCCTTACTACTCTCTGAGTAAAGAAACTACCTCTGACATCTGTCCTATATCTACCACCCCTCAATTTAAAGCTATGCCCCCTCGTGCTCGCCGTCACCATACTTGGAAAAAGGCTCTCCCTATCCACCCTATCTAACCCTCTGATTATCTTATATGTCTCTATTAAGTCACCTCTCAACCTTCTTCTCTCTAACGAAAACAGCCTCGTCCCTCAGTCTTTCCTCGTAAGACCTTCCCTCCATACCAGGCAACATCCGAGTAAATCTCCTCTGCACTCTTTCCAAAGCTTCCACATCCTCCTTATAATGTAGTGACCAGAACTGTACACAATACTCCAAGTACGGCTGCACCAGAGCTTTATACAGCTGCAGCATAACCTCATGGTTCCGGAACTCGATCCCTCTATTAACAAAAGCTAAAACACTGTATGCCTTCTTAACAACCCTGTCAACCTGGGTGGCAACTTTCAAGGATCTGTGTAATGGACACCAAGATCTCTCTGCTCACCTTACCATTAGCCCAGTACTTTGCATTCCGG
This sequence comes from Chiloscyllium plagiosum, assembly GCF_037043375.1. Classification (NCBI taxonomy): domain Eukaryota; kingdom Metazoa; phylum Chordata; class Chondrichthyes; order Orectolobiformes; family Hemiscylliidae; genus Chiloscyllium; species Chiloscyllium plagiosum. The sequence continues at coordinate 77,270,953 of NW_028270157.1, forward strand.
TTACTCCGACCAAAGTGAATCACCTCACACTTGTCCGCATTAAACTCCGTTTGCCACCTCTCAGCCCAGCTCTGCAGCTTATCTATGTGTCTCTGTAACCTACCACATCCTTCGTCACTATCCACAACTCCACCGACCTTAGTGTTGTCTGTAAATTTACTAACCCACCCTTCTACGCCCTCATCCAGGTCATTTATAAAAATGACGAACAGCAGTGGACCCAACACCGACCCTTACGGTACACCACTGGTAACTGGACTCCAGGATGAACATTTCCCATCAACCACCACCCTCTGCCTTCTTTCAGCAAGTCAATTACTGATCCAAACTGCTATGTCTCCCACAATCCCATTTCTCCGCATTTTGTACAATAGCCGACTGTGGGGAACCTTATCAAATGCCTTGCTGAAATCCATATACACCACATCAACCGGTTTACTCTCATCTACCTGTTTGGTCACCTTCTCAAAAAACTCAATAAGGTTTGTGAGGCACGACCTACCCTTCACAAAACCGTGCTGACTATCCCGAATCAAATTATTCTTTTCTAGATGATTATAAATCCTATCTCTTATAACCTTTTCCAACACTTTACCAACAACTGAAGTAAGGCTCACTGGTCTATAATTACCAGGATTGTCTCTACTCCCCTTCTTGAACAGGGGAACCACATTTGCTATCCTCCAGTCTTCTGGCACTATTCCTGTAGACAATGACAATTTAAAGATCAATGCCAAAGGCTCGGCAATCTCCCCCCTGGCTTCCCAGAGGATCCCAAGATAGATCCCATCCGGCCCTGGGGACTTATCTATTTTCATATTCTGCAGGATTTCTAATACCTCTTCCTTGTGAACCTCAATCCCACCCCCAGTCTAGTAGCCTGTATCTCAGTAATCTCCTCGACAACATTGTCGTTTTCTAGAGTCGAAAAATATTCATTTAGTGCTTCCCCCTATCTCCTCTGACTCCACACACAACTTCCCACTACTATCCTTGATTGGCCCTAATCTTACTCTCGTCATTCTTTTATTCCTTAAACATCGAAAGAAAGCCTTAGGGTTTACCCTGATCCTATCCACCAACAATTTCTCATGTCTCCTCCTGGCTCTTCTGAGCTCTCTCTTTAGGTCTTTCCTGGCTACCTTGTAACCCTCAAGCGCCCTAACTGAGCCTTCACATCTCATCCTAACATAAGCCTGCTTCTTCCTCTTGACCAGAGATTCCACTTCCTTCGTAAACCACGGCTCCCGTGCTCTACAGCTTCCTCCCTGCCTGACAGGTACATACTTATCTGGGACACACAGGAGCTTTTCCTTGAATAAGCTCCACATTTCTAATGTGCCCATCCCCTGCAGTTTCCTTCCCCATCCTATGCTTCCTAAATCTTTCCTAATCGCATCGTAATTGCCTTTCCCCCAGCTGTAACTCTTGCCCAGTGGTATACACCTGTCCCTTTCTATCACTAAAGTAAACATAACAGAATTGTGATCGCTATCACCAAAGTGCTCACCTACTTCCAAGTCTAACACCTGGCCGGGCTCATTACCCAGTACCAAATTTAAAGTGGCTTTGCCCCTACTTGGCCTGTCTACATACATTCCTGAAGAAGGGCATATGCCTGAAACGTCGATTCTCCTGTTCCCTGGATGCTGCCTGACCTGCTGCGCTTTTCCAGCAACACATTTTCGGCCCTGTCTACATACTGCGTCAGGAAGCCGTCCTGCACACGCTGGACAAAAACTGGCCCATCTATAGTACTTGTACTGTAGTGATCCCAGTCAATATTTGGAAAGTTGAAGCCCCCATGACAATTACTCTGTCTCTCTCACTCCTATTGAGAATCATCTTTGCTATCCTTTCCTCTCATGTCTACTCCATCTTTCAATAAAATCAAGGCTTCTCTGATTGGTTACTCAAATCCACATTGCCGCCTACTCCTGATAACCTTTCACCCCCTTGTTTAACAAGAATCTCTCCACCTCGGCCTTCAAAATATTCAAGGACTCTGCTTCCGCAACTTTTTTTGCAGAGTTCCAAAGACTCATGACCTTCTGAAAAAAATGTTTTTACCTCATCTGTTTTAACCAGGTGAACTCTGAGATTTAAACAGTGACGCTTAGTTTTAGATTCTCCCACAGGAGGAAGCATCCCATCCTCATCCACCTGGTCAAGACTCCTCAGAGTTTCCTAATTAAGTTGCCTCTTAATTTCCTAACCTTCAACAGATACAAGACCAGCCTGATTCCAGGGATTAATCTGATAAACCTTCTCTGAACTGCCCCACACACATTTACATCCTTCCTTGTTTAAGGAGACCAGTAGTCTCCTCTTCATTGGGGAGACCGGATGCCTCCTAGCAGAGCGCTTTAGGGAACATCTCCGAGACACCCACACCAATCAACCACACCGCCCCGTGGCCCAACATTTCAACTCCCCCTCCCACTCTGCCGAGGACATGGAGGTCCTGGGACTCCTTCACCGCCGCTCCCTCACCACCAGACCCCTGGAGGAAGAATGCCTCATCTTCCACCTCAGAACACTTCAACCCCAGGGCATCAATGTGGACTTCAACAGTTTCCTCATTTCCCCTTCCCCCACCTCACCCTGGTTCCAAACTTCCAGCTCAGTACTGTCCCCATGACTTGTCCGGACTTGTCCTACCTACCTATCTCCTTTTCCACCTATCCACTCCACCCTCTCCTCCCTGACCTATCACCTTCATCCCCTCCCCCACTCACCTATTGTACTCTATGCTACTCTCTCCCCACCCCCACCCTCCTCTAGCTTATCTCTCCACGCTTCAGGCTCACTGCCTTTATTCCTGATGAAGGGCTTTTGCCCGAAACGTCGATTTTACTGCTCCTCAGATGCTGCCTAAACTGCTGTGCTCTTCCAGCACCACTGATCCAGAATCTGGTTTCCAGCATCTGCAGTCATTGTTTTTACCTAAGGGAACACTTAGAACATACATAAAACAGTACAGTGCAGTACAGGCCTTTCGGCCCTCAATGTGGTGCTGACATTTTATCCTATTCTCAGATCAGACTAGCCGACATTCTCTTAATTTTACTGTCATCCGTCTACCTATCCAAGAGTCGCTTAAATGTCCCTCATGTCTCTGACTGTACTCCCACTGCTGGCAGTACATTCCACACACCCACCACTCTCTGTGTAAAGAACCTACCTCTGACATCTCTCCTAAACCTTCCTCTAATCACCTTAAAATTACATCCCCGATTTCTGACTTCACCACCCTTTCAGGGTGATTTCTAGACTCAGTCCATCCTTAGAGTGAAAAATCCCTCTTGAACTCTCTCCTTAACCTTATACCTCTTACCTGGAACCTTTGCCCCCTGATTATTGCCTTCTCTACCAATGAGAGAAGTGATATCATATCCATGGTATTAATACCCCTCACAATCTTGTACATCTCCATCAGATCCTCTCTCAACCTTCACTGTTCCAATGAAACATCCTCGGCCTCTCCAATCATTCCTTTATGGCTCAGAGCCTCCGGCCCAGGGAACATCCTGGTGAATCTCCTATGTATCCCCTTGTGTGCTCTCACATCCTTCTGGTAGTGTGGGGACCAGAATTATACACAGTACTCCAGCTGTAGCCTAACCAGTGTTTTATATAAAGAAGAATAAAGGGAAAAAAAGAACAATACAGCACAAGGACAGGCCCTTCGGCCTACCAAGACTGCACCAACACATGACACCTTCCCAAACTCAAAACCTTTTGCCTCCACACGGTCCGTATCCCTCTCGTTCCTGCCTATTCATGTATCTGTCAAGATGCCTCCAAAATGCCTTGATCATACCTGCCTCCACCACCATCTCTGGCAGCACTTTCCAGAGTCCTACCACTCTCAACATAAAACCTTCTCTTCCAAATCATTTATATATTAATCCCTGTGAAACCACTGGTCAGAGATCTCCAGTCAGAAACACACCCTTCCACCACTACTCTCTGTTGTCTATGACTAAGCCAGTGCTGTATCCATCTTACCAGTTCATCATGGATCCCATGTGACTTCACCTTTTGTATGAGCCTTCCATGAGGACAACATCCACTGCCCTTCCCTCATCAATCATTTATCTCACACCCTCAAAAAACTCAAATCATGTTTGTGAGACACGACCTTCCCTGTACATAGCAATGCTGCCTATCACGAAAAAGTCTGAAAAGTTCCAGAGACGTAGAGGAAAGGATTGCAAAGATGATTCCAGAAAGGAGTGAGAGTGACAGGGGAGTTGTTATGGGGGCTTTTAACTTTCCAAATATTGACTGGAAATATTATAGTTCAAGTACTTTAGATGGGTCAGGTTTTGACCAACGTGAGCAGGAGGGTTTCCTGACACAGTATGTAGACAGGCCAACAAGGGGCGAGGCCACTTTGGATTTGGTACTGGGTAATGAACCCAGCCAGGTGTTAGGTTTGTAGGTAGGTGAGCACTTTGGTGATAGTAACCACAATTCAGTTATGTTTACTTTAGTGATGGAAAGTGATAGGTATATATCACAGGGCAAGAGTTGTAGCTGGGCGAAAGGCAATTACAATGTGATTAGGCAAGATTTAGGATGCAAAGGATGGGGAAGGAAACTGCAGGGGATGGGCACAACTGAAATGTGGAGCTTATTCAAGGACCAGCTACTGTGGGTCCTTGATAAGTATGTACCAGTCAGGCAGGGAGGAAGTGGTTGAGCGCGGGAGCCGTGCTTTACTAAAGAAGTTAAATCTGTTGTCAAGTGGAAGAAGGTGGCTTATGTTAGGATAAGATGTGAAGGCTCGGTTAGAGCGCTTGAGAGTTACAAGGTAGCCAGGAAAGACCTAAAGAGAGAGCTCAGAAGAGCCAGAAGGAGACATGAGAAGTTGTTGGCAGATAGGATCAAGGTAAACCCTCAACACATGACACCTGTTCTACAGGTATGTCAAGAATAAAAGATTGACCCGGATAAGATTAGGGCTAGTTAAGGACAATAGTGGAAAGTTGTTGTGGATTCCGAAGAGATAGGAGAGGTGCTAAATGAATACCTTTTGTCAGTATAGACACTAGAAAATGACAATGTTGTCGAAGAGAATACTGAGATACAGGCTACTAGACCAGATGGGATTGAGGTTCACAAGGAAGAGGTGTTAGCAATTCTGGAAAGTGTAAAAAACAGGTAAGTCCCCTGGGCCAGATGGGATTTATCCTCAGATTCTCTGGGAAGCCAGGGAGGAGATTGCAGAGCCTTTGGCTTTGATCTTTATGTGGTCATTGTCTACAGGAATAGTGCCAGAAGACTGGAGGATAGCAAATGTGGTTCCCCTGTTCAAGAAGGGGAGTAGAAACAACCCTGGGAATTATAGACCAGTGAGCCTTACTTCGGTTGTGGGTAAAGTGTTGGAAAGAGTTATAAGAGATAGGATTTATAATCATCTAGAAAGGAATAAGTTCATTAGGGATAGTCAACATGATTTCATGAAGGGTAGGTCGTGTCTCACAAACCTTATTGAGCTCTTTGAGAAGGTGACAAAACAGGTGGATGAGGGTAAAGCAGTTGATGTGGTGTATATTGCATGCAATTCTGGTCTCCTTCCTATCGGAAAGATTTTGTGAAACTTGGAAGGGTTCAGAAAAGATTTTCAAGGATGCTGCCAGGGTTAGAGGATTTGAGCTATAAGGAGAAGCTGAACAGGCTGGGGCTGTTTTCCCTGGAGCGTCAGAGGCTGAGGGGTGACCTTATAGAGGTTTATAAAATCATGAGGGGCATGGACAGGATAAATAGACACAGTCTTTTCCCTGGGGTTGGGGAGTCCAGAACTAGAGGGCATAGGTTTAGGGTGACAGGGGCAAGATATAAAAGAAACCTATGGGGCAACTTTTTCATATAGAGGCTGGTATGTGTATGGAATGAGCTGCCAGAGGAACTGGTGGAGGCTGGTACAAATACAACATTTAAAAGGCATCTGGATGGGTATATGAATAGGAAGAGTTTTGAGGGATATGGGGTGAGTGCTAGTAGGTGCGTCTAGATTGGGTTGGGATATCTGGTCGGCATGGGCGGATTGGACTGAAGGGTCTGTTTCCGTGCTGTATATCTCTATGACTCTATGCTTCTATATGGACTTCAGTAAAGCTTTTGTTAAGGATCTCTCCTGTAACTAAAGAGGTTACAAAGATTTCACACAAGGCCCCAGCAATTTCCTCACCTGCCTACCTCAGCATTCAGGGATAGCTGCCATCAGGTCCTGAGGATTTGTCCACTTTAATGCTTTTCAAAACACACACCACCTCCTCCTTCTCTATACTGACATGCCCCAGAGTAACAACATACCCCTCCTGAGACTCACCATCCACCAGGTCCTCAATGGTGAATACCAAGGTGCAAAGTATTCATTAAGAACCTCACCATCTGACTCCATGCGTAAATTCCTCCTCGGTTCTTGACTGGACTGATCTTTTCCCTATTTACCTTTTGCTCCTTATGTATGTATAAAACCTCTTGGAATTTCCCTTAATCCTATTTGCCAAATACATTTCCTGGCCCCTTTTCGCCCTCCCAATTCCTTGTTTGAGTTCTTTCCTGTTCTCTTTGTACACTTTGAGGGCTCTGTCTGTCTCCCGACTCTAACACCTTACATGTCCCTCCTTTCTCTTTTTGACAAAGTTCCCAGTTTCTCTTGTCATCTAAGATTCCGACATGTCAGAGGTGAATTTGTCTTCAGTCGACATTCCCCAGTTTCTGCCTAATTGTGGCCGTTAGTCTTTTCCCAATTTAATACCTGATCCACCTGAGGATCACATGGATTTGAGGTGACTGTCAGGTCAGGCATGATCTTATTGAATGGTGGAGCAGCCTTGAGGGGCTGAGCGGCCTCCTGCTGGATTTCAGATGCCTGTATATATGTGTGCCCTCACAGAATAGAATCATAGAATCCCTACAGTGTGAAAACTGGCCCTTCGCCCCATTGACACTCTGAAAAGTATCCCACCCAAACCCAAGCCCCATTACTCTACACTTACCCCTGACTAATGCACCTAACCTACACATCCCTGAACACTACGGGCAATTTCCCATGGCCAATTCACCTGACCTGCACATCTTTGGACTGTGGGAGGAAACCGGAGCACCCGGAGGAAACCCACACAGACACGGGGAGAATGTGCAAACTCCAAACAGACAATCGCCCAAAGCTGGAATTGAACCCGGGTCCCTGGCTCTCTGAGGCAGCAGTGTTAACCACTGAGTCGTCGTGCTGCCCTGATTGGTCCCAGATTGTTTTTCATGGTTTGTTAGTTTGACCCAGTTTTGTTCTTTTCCTGCAGAGGCTGTGGGATTGGCTGATTTCAGCACAGGCAGTAATTTGTGACTGTGACATGAATGGGATGGAACTGGAAGAGGTGAATGAGAGGCTGAGCCAAGTGAAGGTGAGGCAAAATTGGGAAAGTGCCTGTGTAACTCAGAGGAAGGGAATAATGACCCAGGGGCATTGAGGCAGCTTTTCCCATCTTGGTCTGACATTGAAATGTGTCAGATTGGCTTTAGTGAAATTGGTTTTCCTGAACTAGTCTGGATGCCAACTGGGTTGCCACTGGTGCAGGACAAAGGTCTGGATGAAGAACCCAAAAACCTTTACTGCTGTGTCCTTGTGGAAGTGAGGGATTTCAGATCATCCCCAGCTTCAGGCTGCTTTCTGAAAGTTTAATGAATCACCCAGCACCGAGAGTGACAACTAAATGTAAACTATCTCTTTCATAGCAGCAGCTGTGTGAGGGACATTGCCACTTCAATGGTGTCTGGTAAAGCACACATGCTAATCGCTGCTCGGTCACATAGAACGTAAGTATTGTTGAAAAAGACCTTTTTATGGCCTTGACCAATCAGAATCAAATGTAGACAATTCTCAACAAGTCCAGCTCTGTGTCCATTGTACTTGCTGCTCATCAATGAGACCCATGCTTACAGGATGTGAGTGACTGTACTTGTGCCACACTCAGTCAAATGCAGCCTTGATATCAAAGGCTGTCCCTCTCCCCTCCCCTCTGGAATTCAGCTCTTTTGTCCATGTTTGACCCAAGGCTGGAATGAGGTCAGGAGCTGAGTGACCCTGGGGTTACCCACTGAGCAGGTTATTGCTGAGCAGGTGCTGCTTGGTAGCTCTGTTACTGACACCGTCCATCACGCTACTGAGGATCGAGGGGAGACTGATGGGGCAGGAATTGGTCAGGTTGGATTTGTCTTGCTTTTCATGTACAGGACATTCCTGGTTAATTTTCCGCATTGTCAGGTAGATGCCAGTGTTGTAACTCTACATGGAACATGTTGGCTGGGGGTGAGGCAAGTTCTGGAGTATAAGCTTTCAATACTATTGCTGGCATGTCCCCTGCACTCCCCATTGAACCAGGGTTGATCCCCTGGCTTGATGATAATGGGTGAGTGGGGGATATGCCGGGCCATGAGGTTACAGATTGTGCTGGAGTTCAGTTCTGCCGTTGATGGCCCACAGTGCCTCATGGATGCCCACCCTTGAGCTCCTCGATCAGTTTGAAGTCTGACCCATTTAGCACAGTGATGGTGCCACACAACACACTGGAGGGGATTCTCAATGTGAAGGTGGGACTTTGTCTCCACACGGACTGTGTGGTGGTCATTCTTACCGATACTGTCATGGACAGATACATCTGCAGCCGGCAGATTGGTAAGGATGAGGTCAAGTATGTTTTTCCCTCTTGTTGGTTCCCTCCCCACCTGCTGCAGACCCAGTGCAGCAGCTCTGTCCTTTAGGACCTGACCAATTCAATCAGGAATACTGCTGCCGAGACACTCTTGGTTTTGGACATTGAAATCCCCCACCCGGAGTATATTCTGTGATCTTGCCATCCTCCCTCAAAGTGTTGTTCAACATGGAGGATACCGATTCATCAGCCGAGGGAGGGCGGTATGTGGTGATCAGCAGGAGGTTTCCTTGCCCTTGTTTAACCTGAAACAGTGAGACTTCCTGGGGTCCGGAGTCAATGTTGAGGACTCCCAGGGTAATTCCCTCCCGACTGTATCCCACTGTGGAGCCCTGTCTACTGGGTCTGTCCTGCCGGTGGGACAGGACATATCCAGGGATGGGGATGGTGGGGCCTGGGACATTGCTGTGAGGTTATGATGCCGTGAGTATGATTGTGTCAGGCTGTTGCTTGGCTAGGCTGTGAGACAGCTCTCCCAGTGTTGGCACCAGCCCCCGGATGTTAATGAGGGGACCTTTGCAGGATTATAGAGTCATAGAGATGGACAGCATGGAAACAGACCCTTCGGTCCAACCCGTCCATGCCGACCAGATATCCCAACCCAATCTAGTCCTACCTGCCAGCACCCGGCCATATCCCTCCAAACCCTTCCTATTCATATACCCATCCAGATGCCTCTTAAATGTTGCAATTGTACCAGCCTCCACCACTTCCTCTGGCAGCTCATTCCATACACGTACCACCCTCTGTGTGAAAAAGGTGCCCCTTAGATCTCTTTTATATCTTTCCCCTCTCACCCTAAACCCATGCCCTCTAGTTCTGGACTCCCCGACCCCAGGGAAAAGACTTTGTCTATTTATCCTATCCATGCCCCTCATGATTTTGTAAACTTCGATAAGGTCACCCCTCAGCCTCTGACACTCCAGGGAAAACAGCCCCAGCCTGTTCAGCCTCTCCCTATAGCTCAAACCCCCAACCCTGGCAACATCCTTGTAAATCTTTTCTGAATCCTTTCAAGTTTCACAACATCTTTCCGATAGGAAGGAGACCAGAATTGCACACAATATTCCAACAGTGGCCTAACCACTGTCCGGTACAGCCGTAACATGACATCCCAACTCCTGTACTCAATACTCTGACCAATAAAGGAAAGCATACCCAAACATCGCCTTCACTATCCTATCTACCTGCGACTCCACTTTCAAGGAGCTATGAACCTGCACTCCAAGGTCTCTTTGTTGAGCAACACTCCCTAGGACCTTACCGTTAAGTGTATAAATCCTGCTCAAGCTTACTTTCCCAAAATGCAGCACATTGCATTTATCTAAATTAAACTCCATCTGCCACTTCTCAGCCCATTGGCCCATCTGGTCCAGATCTTGTTGTAATCTGAGGTAACCCTCTTCGCTGTCCACTACACCTCCAATTTTGGAGTCATTTGTAAACTTACTAACTGTACCTCTTACGCTCACATCCAAATCATTATTGTAAATGACAAAAAGTAGAGGGCCCAGCACCGATCCTTGTGGCACTCCACTGGTCACAGGCCTCCAGTCTGAAAAACAACCCTCCACCATCACTCTCTGTCTTCTACCTTTGAGCCAGTTCTGTATCCAAATGGCTAGTTCTCCCTGTATTCCATGAGATCTGGCGTTGCTAATCAGTTTCCCATGGGGAACCTTGTCGAACGCCTTACTGAAGTCCATATAGATCACATCTACTTGTTATGGCTGGTTTTGCCATTGTCTTCCGGTGCCAAGGTCGATGCCAGGTGATCCGTCTGGTTTCATGTCATAGAGTTATAGAGTCATAGAGATGTGCAGCATGGAAACAGACCCTTCGGTCCAAACCGTCCATGTCACGATTGATACAACTGAATGCCTTGCCAGGCCATTTCAGAGGGGCAACTGAGAGCCAACCACATTGCTATAGGTCTAGAGTCACATGTAGGCCAGACCAGGTGAGGATGGCAGATTTCTTTCCCTGAAGGTCTTTCATGGACCAGATGGTATTTTCCCAACATTTGATGACAGTTTCATGGTCACAATCACTGAGATCAGTTGTAGATTCCAGATTTATTAAGTGCTTTTCAATTCCACCAGCCCCCATGTTTCAATTCAAGCCCCAGATTTCAGACATTAGCCTGGGTTTCTAGCCCAGTGACATTATTGTTATGCCATGTTGACCTCCCATTTTCTCATTTCTCTCTGGACACCCACATTTGCAAGATTCATGTTTTTTTTTTAATCATTTCCACTTGTACAACAGCCTCAGTCTTCTGCACATTATCCTGGGTCTGCCAGCCTGTGGCTAACTCACTGAAGCTGTTTGTATCTTACAGCCGCATGTGTCCTTCCACACAGCTTCCTGATCCACCCAGGTTTGTAACATTAACAAATGTTGATATTTACACCCTACCTCTGAACCTAAGTCACTAATTTGTTGCTCTCCTCTCTCTCCCCCTCCCCCACACTTTCTCCACTCCTGCCTTCCTCCCACTCTCTCCCCCTCTTTACTCCCCACCTCCTCTTTCCCCACTCTCTCTCCTCTATGCCACCCCCACTCTCTACCCCTCACCCCCCTTCCAATCTCTCCCACACTTGTCTCTCCCCATCTCTCCCAATCCTCTCTCTCCCTCCTTTCTCTCTCCTCAATGTCTCCACTCTCTCCCCCTTCTATTAACTCCTCACACTATCTACTCCTCTCTCTTAACCTCCCAATATCTCCCTTTCTTTCTCTCCTCCTTCATCTCCCCCTGTCACTATCTCTGTCTGTCTCCCCTTCCATTATCTCATTTTCTCTCCCTCCATTTCTCCCTCTCTCCTTCCCCACTTTCCCCTCCCTCTCTCTCCCTTCTCCCAGCTGCACCTCTGCCATCCCCCCATCTCCTTTTTTCTCCCTTCCCTTCTCCCTCCCTACTCCCCCTATCCTCTCTTGGACCACTTCTCTGCAGGAGTTGATGAGTGATCTCTATCTGCAGAAGTTAGAGGTGGAGACCCTTACTCATCACTCTCAGTCTTTCACTCGCCGATTGCCAGTTCCTGAGCGAGAGCTGATTGAGGGGCTCTTGCAGGACTATCGAGAACGCTGGGAGAAGCTGGAGAGAGAATTAGTCAGTAAACAGGTAAGGGGGATTCACATTAGAGAGGGAACAGTGGATGTTCCTGGTGGAATAGGGGGTGTTCCTGGAGAAATGGAAGATGTTTCAGAAGGAATGGGGGATGGTCCATTAGAGAATGGAAGATATTAGAACCACAGAATGGTATAGCACGGAAGGGATCCATTCGGCCCAACTTGTCCAAGCCAACCCAAAGACCCCGAGATGTCCTTTCTAATTTCATCTTGCTGCACATGGCAACTTACAACATTTTAAAGTTCAGAACCAGGTACGTTTCCAAAGAGTTTAGTGCCTCAACACAGGCAGCCAATTCCAGGCACCTACCATGTTCTCTACATGGCACGGTGGCTCAGTGGTTAGCACTGTTGCCTCACAGCACCAGGAACCTGAATTTGATTCCAGCTTTGGGTAACTGTCTGTGGAGTTTGCACACTCTGCCTGTGTCTGCGTGGGTTTCTTCCCACAATCCAGAGCTGGACAGGTTATGTGGATTAGCCATGTTAAATTGCCCCACTGTCCTGTGGACATATTGACCAAACAACCTCACCTCCCCATGGCCGAACACGTCAACTCCCCCCTCCACCCTCAACCAACTCCCCCAAGGACATGCAGGTCCTGGGCCTCCTCTGCCACCAAACCCTAACCATCCGACGCCTGGAGGAAGAATGTCTCATCTTCCACCTTGGGACCCTCCAACCATACGGGAACAATGTGGATTTCTTCATCTCCCCTCCCCCCACCTGGTCAGCATGGATGCGTTGGACCGAAGGGTCTGTTTCCGTGCTGTATGACTCCACGCTCGTGTTGGCATGTGGCACTGGGAGTAATCCTGAGGTTTGAGGTCCTGTATTTTAATTTGTCTCCTAACTTCCTCGATTCAGCTGTCGAGTCCTCATCCCTGTGTTTGGTGGTTGATACCTCTGTGTGTACCACCACCAGACTGTTCAACCTCCTGCTCCAGAATGTCTTGCAGCCACTCTGAGACATCCCTGACCAGAACACTATGATATTCGAGAGGAGATAGAGGAGAATCCAGAGCGATTGGTGAGAGGGTGGGCGGGGGGGGCGGGTAGCGGTGACTGAAATGGAATGAGGAATCCAACTTCAGACTTTTGTCCTTTGATTGCAGCATGAGTTAGAAAAGACGTTGCTGAGTCTTGGACATTTCCAACCAGCTCTCCAGCAGACTCTGACATGGCTGATAACTACCCAGGAGTTACTGGATCAACAACGATGCCCCAGCATTGATCTCCACACCTGTGAGATACAGCTAGCAAAACTTCGGGTCAGTTCGATAGATCTATAATAGATCAATATAATCTTTACAGGTGGCACAGTGGTTAGCACTGCTGCCTCACAGCGCCAGAGACCCAGGTTCAATTCCCGCCTCAGGCAACTGACTGTGTGGAGTTTGCACATTCTCCCTGTGTCTGTGTGGGTTTTCTCTGGGTGCTCTGGTTTCCTCCCACAGTCCAAAAATGTGCAAGTTAGGTGAATTGGCCATGCTAAATTGCCCATTGTGTTAGGTGAAGGGATAAATGTAGGGGAATGGGTCTGGGAGGGTTGCTCTTCAGAGGGTCAGTGTGGACTTGTTGGGCCGAAGGGCCTGTTTTCACACTGTAAGTAATCTAATAAGATCATAGACATAAGACACAGGACCAAAAAGTAGGCCATTCAGCCCATCAAATCTGCTCTGCCATTCAATCATGGTAGATATGTTTCTTGACTCCATTCTCCCTCTTTCTCTCTGTAACCTTTGATCCCCTTGATACTCAGGAACCTTTCTATCTCAGTCTTAAATATACTCCATGACCTGGCCATCACAGCATTCTGTGGAGTGAATTCCATAGACTCCCCACTCTCTGGCTGAAGACGTTTCTCCTGATCTCTATTCTAAAAGGGTCTTCCCTTTACTCTAAGGCTATGCCCTTGGGTCCGAGTCTCTCCTACCAATGGAAACATCTTGCCAAAATCATCTGTTTTGTCAACATCATTCAGTATTCTGTATGTTTCAATGAGATCCGACCTCATCCTTCTAATGTCCATTGAGTGTAAACCCAGAGTCCTCAAACGTTCCTCATTTGTGAACCTTTTCATTCCTGGGACCGTTCTCATGAACCACCTCTGAACATGCTCCAGGGCCAGTACGTCCTTCCTGAGATATGGGCCCCAAAACTGCACATAATATTCCAAATGGGGTCTGGCCAGAGCCTTATAGAGCCTCAGAAGTACATCCCTGCTTTTATATTTAAATCCTTTCAAAATAAATGCCATAATTGCATTTGCCTTCCTATCTACTGACTCAACCCGCAAGTTTACCTTGAGAGAATCCTGGACTAGAACTCCCAAGTCTCTTTGCACTTCAGATTTCTGAATTTTCTCCCCCATTTAGAAAATAGTCCACGCCTCCATTCTTCCGACCAAAGTGCATCACCTCACACTTCCCCACGTTGTACTCCATCTGCCACTTCTTTGCCCACTCTCCTATCCTGTCCAAATCCTTCTGCAGCCTCCCCACCTCCTCAATGCTACCTGTCCCTCTACCTACCTTTGTATTGTCTGCAAACGTGGCCAGAATGCCCTCAGCTCCTTCATCTTGATCGTTATTGTATAAAGTGAAAAGTTGTGGTCCCAACACTGAGCCTTGTGGAACACCACTTGTCACCGGCTGCAATCCTGAGAAGGACCCTTTTATCCCAGTCTCTGTTTTCTGCCTGACAGCCCAGCTTCTATCTGTGCTAGCACCTTGCCCCTAGCACCATGGGCACTTCGCTTACTCAGTAGCGTCCTGTACGGCACCTTGTCGAAGGTCTCCTGAAGTCCAGGTAGATAACATCCATTAGCTCTCCTTGGTCTAACCTGCTCATTACTTCCTCAAAGAATTCTAGCAGATCTGTCAGGTGTGACCTCCCCTTGATGAAACAATGTGGACTTTGCCGTATTTTACCGTACATTTCCAAGTATTCAGAAATCCTCTTCCTCACAATGAATTCCAGGATCTTACCCATGATCAAGGTTAGGCTAATCAGTCTGTAATTTTCTATCTTTTGTCTTACTCCCTTTTTAAACAGGGGTGTCATGTTAGCGATTTTCCAGTTGTCTGGGACCCTCCCTGATTCTAGCGATTCCTGAAAGATCACCACTAACTCCTCCGCTATCTCTTCAGCTATGTCCCTGAGAACTCTGGGCTGTAGCCCATCTGCTCCAGGTGATTTATCCACCTTCAGGCCATTCAGTTTTTCTAGCACCTTCTCCTTGGTGATGGCCACCAGACTCAGCTCTGACCCCTCACTCTCTTGAATTTTTGGGATATTACTCCTGTCTTCCACCATGAAGACTGACCCAAAGTAATTATTCAGTCCCTCAGCCATTTCCTTGTTCCCCCACTACTATCTCTCCAGCGGCACTTCCAACAACCCAATGTCCACTTTTGCCTCTCTCTATATATCTAAAGAAACTCTTACAGTCTTCCTTTATATTACTGGCTACCTTACCCTCATATTGAATCTTCTTGGTCTTTGTAAGCTTCCAAATCCTCTAGTTTCCCACTGCCCTTCACCACGTTATATGCTTTCCCTTTTGTTTTTATGCTGACCCTGACTTCCCTGGTCAGCCAGGGTTGCCTCATCCTCCCAGTACCTTGCTTCCTTTTCCTCAGGATGAATCCCTGCTGTGTCTCCTGAATTACTCCCAGAAGCTCCTGCCATTGTTAACCTGCATCAGCTTTTAGAGTCCGACACCCCCTTGGTCTTTACTGAGGATCTATGCTCCAGAACTTGCCGCTTCCCTCGCCAAGTTGTTCCAGTACAGCTACAACACTGATATCACCCCAACATTGTTGAAAATTGCCCAGGTTTATCCTGTACGTAAAAGGCAGGGCAAATCCAACCCAGCCATCAGTCTCCTCTTGATCCTCAGTAACGTGATGAACAGTGTCATTAACAGTGCTATCAAGCAGCACCTGCTCATTGAGGCCCAGTTTGGGTTCCACTCAGCTCCTGACCTTATTGCAACTTTGGTTCAAAGCGTTTTAACTTATTCATCAGTGAGATGTGCTGTTGGGGTGGCTGGTCAGCATTTATTGCCCATCACAAGTTGCCCTTGAGAAGGTGGTGATGAGCTGTCAATATGGACGAAACAGCAAAAGTTCAGAAGTGAGGTGAGAGTGACAGCTCTTGACATCAAGGCTGCATTTGACCGAGTGTGTCATCAAGGAGCCCTGGCAAAACTGGACTCAATGGAAATCAGGGTCAAACTGTCTGACTGGAATCATACCTGACACATAGCAAGATGGTCATAATTGTTGTAGGTCAGTCATCTCAGCTCCAGGACACCTCTGCAGGGGTTTCTCAGGGTAGTGTCCTAGGCCCAACCATCTTCAGTTGCTTCATCAATGACCTTCCCTCCAGCATAAGGTCAGAGGTGGGGATGTTCGCTGATGATTGTACAGTGTTCAGCACCATTCGCAACTCCTCAGATACTGAAACAGTCCGTGTTCAAATGCAACAAGATCTAGACAATCTCCAGGCTTGGGCTGACAAGTGACAAGTAACATTCATGCCACAGAAATGGTCATCTCCAATAAGGAGCAATCTAACCACCACCCCTTGACAATCAATGGTGTTACCATCACTGAATCCCCCACGATTAACATCCTGAGGGTTACTATTGACCAGAAATTCAACTAGACTCACCATATAAACACAGTGGCTACAACAGCAGGTCAGAGGCTGGGAATACTGCAGCGAGTAACTCACCTCTTGACTCCCCAGAGCCTGCCCACCATCTACAAGGCACAAGGCAGGAGGGTGATGGAATACTCCCCACTTGCCTGGATGGGGGCAGCTCCAACAACACTCAAGGAGCTTGACACCATCCAGGACAAAGCAGCCCCCACTTGATTGGCACCACATTCACAAACACCCACTCCCTCCCCCACCGACGCTCAGTAGCAGCAGTGTGTACTGTCTACAAGATGCACTGAAGAAACCCACCAAAGATCCTCACACAGCACCTTCTAAACCCACAGCCACTTCCATTTAGAAGGACAAGGGCAGCAGATACATGGGAACACCACCATCAGCAAGTTCCCTTCCAAGCCCCTCACCATTCTGACTTGGAAATATATCACCGTTCATTCACTGGGTCAAAATCTGGAATTTGTCCCCTAATGGCATTCCGAGTCTATTTACAGCACATGAACTGCAGCAGCTCAAGAAGGCAGCTCACGCCCACTTTATAGAGTCAGAGAGTCATACAGGTAAAAACAATGACTGCAGATGCTGGAAACCAGATTCTGGATCAGTGGTGCTGGAAGAGCACAGCAGTTCAGGCAGTATCCTCTCATTGGATGCTGCCTGAACTGCTGTGCTCTTCCAGCACCACTGATCCAGAATCAGAGAGTCATACAGCACAGAAACCTTTTGTCTGACTCATCCATTCTCACCAGACATCCTAATCTCTTCTAATCATTTGCCAGCATTTAGCCAATATCCCTCTAAATCTTTCCTATTAATGTACACATCCAGATGCTTTTTAAATGTTGTAACTGTACACACCTTGACCATTTCCTCTGGCAGCTCGTTCCATACACACACCACCCTCTGTGTTTAAAAAGGTTACCCCTCATGTCCCTTTTAAATCCCGCCCCTCTCACCCTAGTTCTGGATTCCCCCCTATCCCAGAGAGAAGACTTTGTCTATTTACCCTATCCATGCCCCTCATGATTTTATAAACCTCTATAATGTCACCCCTCAGCCTCCAACGCTACAGGGAAAACAGCCCCAGCCTGTTCAGCCACTCCCTATAGCTCAAATCCTCCAATCCTGGCAATGTCCTTAAATCTTTTTTGCACTGTCTCAAGTTTAACAACTTTAATTGGTAATGAGTTGAAGGGTTATGGGCAGAAGACAGGAGAATGGGGGTGAGGGGTATATCAGCCATGATCGAATGGCACAGCAGACTCAATGGGTCAAATGGCCTAATTCTGCACCTATAACTTATGAGCTGTTTGTGCAGCAACACTCCCCAGGACCCCACCATTAAGTGTATAAGGAGAAAGTGAGGCCTGCAGACGCTGGAGATCAGAGTCGAGAGCGCGGTGCTGGAAAAGCACAGCAGGTCAGGCAGCATCCAAGGAGCAGGAGAATCGACATTTCGGGCAAAAGCCCTTCATCAGGAATGAGGGATGAAGACAAACTATTCCTGATGAAGGGCTCCTGCCCGAAACGTCGATTCTCCTGCTCCTCGGATGCTGCCTGACCTGCTGTGCTTTTCCAGCAACACACTCTCGACATTAAGTGTATAAGTCCTGCCCTGATTTGTCTTACCAAAAAAGCAGCACCTCACATTTATCTAAATTAAACTTCATCTGCCACTTTTCGGTCCATTGGCCCATTTGATCAAGGTCAGGTTGTAATCTGAGATAACCTTCTTCACTGTCCACTACACAACCTAAGAGCAAAGAAAATTTACAGCCCAAGAACTGGCCCTTCGGCCCTCCAAGCCTGAGCCGATCCAAATCCACTGTCTAAACCTGTTGCCCAATTCCTAAGCATCTGTATCCCTCTGCTCCCCACCTACTCATACACTGATCCAGACGCATCTTAAATGAATCTACCGTGCCTGCCTCTACCACCTCTGCTGGCAACACATTCCAGGCACCCACCACCCTCTGTGTAAAGTACTTACCGTGTGTATCCCCCTTAAACTTTCCACCTCTCAGCTTGAACGTGTGACCTCTGGTTATTGAATCCTTTACCCTGGGAAAAAGCTTGTCTCTATCCACCCTGTCTATACCCTTCATGATTTTGTAAACCTTAATCAGGTCCACCCACAATCTCTATTTTTCTAATGAAAATAAACCTAACCTACTCAACCTCTCTTCATAGCTCACACCTTCCATACCAGGCAACATCCTCGTAAACCTTCTCTGCACCCTCTCCAAAGCGTCCACATCCTTTTGGTAATGTGGCGACCAGAACTGTACACAGTATTCTAAATGCGGCTGAACCAATGTCTTGTACAATGTTAACATGACTTGCCAGCTCTTATACTCAATACCCCGTCCAATTAAAGCAAGTATACCATATGCCTTCTTGACCACTCTACCCACCTGTGCAGCAACCTTCAGGGTACAATGGACCTGCACTCCCAGATCTCTCTGCTCATCAACTTTTCCCAAGGCTCTTCCATTCATTGTATAATTCGCTCGAGAATTAGACTTTCCTAAATACATCACCTCACATTTGTCTGGATTGAGCTCCAGTCTATCTATATCCTCCCGTATTCTTTGACAGTCCCTTATGCTTTCTGCTACTCCACCAATCTTTATGTCATCTGCAAACTTGCTGATCATACCAACAGTGTCCTCTTCCAGATCATTTATGTATATTATGATATTTATGATATTTATGATTTATGATATCCTAGTCTCATGTTCCTAACCACGTCCTGAGTTCATCTGCCTTCCCTTTTGCATTGAAATAAATGCAGTTTAATTTACCAGTCCTACTCCACTCTCTGCCAAGCTCTTGTCTCTTTTGACTAATAGACTTGCTCCCCGTAACTACTGTACCAGCCTCAGCCTTTCTCACTATCTCTTTGGTTCCCACCTCTCCTTACTAGTTTAAAGCCTCCCGAGTAGCACCAGCTAATCTGCCCGCTAGTATTCTACATACAGAATCTGCAGGCAGGGAGGAAAGCTAATGGCATGCTGGCCTTCATAGCGAGAGGATTGAAGTAGGGATGTCTTGCTGCAGTTACACAGGGCCTTGGTGAGGCCACACCTTGAGTATTGTGTACAGTTTTGGTCTCCTAGTCTGAGGAAGGACGTTCTTGCTATTGAGGGAGTTCAGTGAAGGTTCACCAGACTGATTCCCGGGATGGCAGGATCAATGTATGAGGAAAGACTAGATCGACTGGGCTCCTACTCACGGGAATCTCACAGAAACATATAAAATCCTGATGGGACTGGACAGGCTAGATGTGGGAAGAATGTTCCCGATGTTGGGGAGGCCCAGAACTAGGGGGTCACAGTCTAACAGTAAGGGGTAAGTCATTTAGGACTGAGATGAGGAAGGATTTCTTCACCCGGAGTTGGGAACCTGTGGAATTCTCTTCCACAGGAAGCTGTTGGGGCCTGTTCATTAGATAGAAAGGAGTCAAGGGGTATGGGGAGAGGTTGGGAATGGGCTACTGAGACTGCATGATCAGCCATGATCATACTGAATGATGGTACAGGCTCAAAGGGCTGATTGGCCTCCTCCTGCACCTATTTTCTATATTTCTATGATAATGGTCCCCTTCCAATCTAGGTGGAACCCATCCTTCTTATACAGGTCAATTCTATCCCAAAAATGTGAATCCTTGCCCACTGTACCAGCTCCTCAACAACACATTAATCTGCTCTATCCTCCTATTCCTACTCTCACTCACACATGGTATCAGTATTAGTCCACATTACTTCCTCCAGGACCAACATTTCAACATCCTGCCTAATTTCCTTTATTCTCCCTGCAGAACATCATCCATTTCCTTACCTATACCTCTGGTATCAGTATGTACAATGACTTTCTACTGGTCAGTCTCCTCTTTGAAAATATTCTGCTCCCTCTCTGAGACATCCTTGACCCTAGCTCCAGGGAGGCAACACCGCATCCTAATGCCTCCTCGTTGGCCACTGAAACATCTTCTGTGCCACAGACTAGACAGTCCCCTATTACAATCAATCACTTGGAACCTGACTTACTCATTACTGTACAGCCAGTAACAACCTGGTTGTTAGTGCTAGACTCCCCTGAGAGGTCAC
Organism: Chiloscyllium plagiosum; assembly: GCF_037043375.1. Classification (NCBI taxonomy): domain Eukaryota; kingdom Metazoa; phylum Chordata; class Chondrichthyes; order Orectolobiformes; family Hemiscylliidae; genus Chiloscyllium; species Chiloscyllium plagiosum. Next base: position 77,291,606 of record NW_028270157.1, read on the forward strand.
ACCTCCCGACAGTATCCAAAAGGGTCTAGTGGTATTATCGTTGGACTGTTAAGCCAGAGATCCAGATAATGTTCCAACGACCCAGGTTCAAATCCGGCCAGCATTGATGGTGAAATTTGAATTCAGTAAAACTCTGGAATTAAGAGTCTAATGATGACCGTGAATCCATTGTCATTGGACAAACCCATCTGGTTCATTAATATGCATTAGGGAAGGAAAGTGCCATTCTTTGCCAGATCTGGCCTACATGTGACTCCAGACCCACAGCAATGCGGTTGACTCTTAAACTACCCTCTGGGTAATTAGGGATGGGTAATAAATGCTAGCCTAGCCAGCGACACCCTCATCCCATGAACAAATACCAAATAAAATCCAAACGGCAGACCTGTTTGAGATGGGGATAGCCACAGGAGACTCCTTACCTACCTGCCTCCCTCTCCTACCATTCATGGCAGTCAACCATCGACCTCTCTATATCTGCAGTGTCTCCATCTTCCATCATACCCCCAGCTCTTGTAAACTCTTGCCTCAAACCCACTGCTGCAGCTGATCCATGTAATCTAAAAAGGTTGCAACCAAACACACTTTCTCTCGGCATAGTCATCAGGAATATGAAATTCTCCCTAATCTCCTACATCCAATAGAAATTGAATTGAGTTGAATTTATTGTCACATGTACCGAGGTGCAGTGAAAAGCTTTGTCTTGCGAGCAATACAGGCAGATCGCAGAGTTAAATAGCATAGATAGTAAATAATAGGGAAACAGCAGCAAAAACAAAAACACAGGTACAGGCGAATGTTAAGAGTTTGCGAGTCCATTCAGTGTCTAACAATAGTAGGATAGAAACTGTTGTGAAACCGGCTGGTGCGTGTGTTCAGGCTTCTGTACCTTCTCCCCGATGGTAGAGGTTGTAGAAAAACATTGCCAGGGTGGGATGGATCTTTGAGAATGCTGGCAGCCTTTCCCTGACAGTGGGCCTGGATTCCATAGATGGGAGGTTGGCCTTTGTGATTGTCTGGGCCGAGTTCACCACTCTCTGTAACTGTCTCCGATCTTGAATGGTACAGTTGCCAGACCAGGTAGTGATACATCCAGACAGGATGCTCTCGATGGCACACCTATAAAAGTTGGCAAGGGTATTCGCCGTCATGCCCCAAATTTCCTCAGCTGCCTGAGGAAGAAGAGACGTTGTTGGGCCTTTGTAACCAGTGTGTCCACATGAAGAGCCCAAGAAAGCTTGTTGTGGATGACCACTCCCAGGAGCTTGACACTCTCCACTCGTTCCATCTCTGTGCTGTTAATGTTCAGGGGGGGCATATGTAACATCCCGCCGAAAGTCAATAATGAATTCCTTGGTTTTGTCAGCATTGAGAGTTAGGTTGTTCTCAGTGCGCCATTTTTCCAGGTCTTCCACCTCCCATCTGTAGTCTGTTTCGTTGCCATCTGAGATTCGACCGACTATGGTAGTGTCTCAGCGAACTTTTGTAAATGGCATTAGTCTGGTATTTGGCGACGCAGTCATGGGCATACAGTGAGTACAGTAGGGGGCTGAGTACGCACCCCTGGGGGGCTCCAGTGTTGAGTGTTAGTGAAATATTGTCCCCAATCTTCACTGATTGTGGCCTGTGGGTCAGGAAACACTGAGGTTCCAGTTGCAGAGAGTGGGGCTTAGTCCGAGGTCACTAAGTTTAGTAATCAGTCTCGAGGGGATAATAATGTTGAAGGCTAAAGTGTAGTCAATGAGTAGGATTCTTACATAGCTGTTCTTGGTGTCAAAATATTCTAGGGAGGAGTGAAGGGCATCTGACATGGATCTGTTGGTCCATTAGGCAAATTGGAGTGGGTCAAGCGTAGTGGGGAGGCTGGAGTTGATTAATGCCATGACCAGCCTTTCAAAGCACTTCATGCCCACCGAAGTTAGGGCCACTGGGCGGTAGTCATTGAGACATGCTGCATGAGCCTCCTTAGGCACAGGGGTGATGTTGGCCTCTTGAAACAGGCAGAGACAGTGGCCTGCTGCAGGGAGAGGTTGAAGATGTCCCAGAAGACCCCGGCCAGTTGATCTGCACATGCTCTGAGTGCACGGCCTGGTACTCTGTCTGGTCCCATCACTTTCCTTAGATTCACAGGAAGAAAAAATGATCTGACCTCTGATGCAGTGACTGTTGGCATAGGTTCGACAGGCCTTATTGGAATAGGAGTTACCTCTCCACTGAAATACTGCTCAAAGTGAGTAGAGAAGGTGTTGCGGAGGGATGCATCATCGTCTGCTATCTTATGCTGTCTCTTTTTAGAACCTGTGATGTCATTCAAGTCCTTGCCATAGTCTCCGGGTGTCTGTCTGGGTCTCTAGTTTGGATCGGTATTGGTCCTTGGCTGCCTTAATGGCTCTGCGAAGGTCATACTTGGATTCCTTATATTTGAGTGGGTCTCCTGATCTGAAGGCCTTACACCTGATTTTTAGCAGGTTCCGCATGTCCTGGTTCATCCAGGGTTTCCTGTTGGGGAACTCCCAGATTGACTGGAAGATAACCACCAATGCATCTATTATTTCTAGAGCCACTTCCTTAAGCACTCTGGGATGTAGGTTATCAGGCCCTGGGGATTTATCCACCTTCAATCCCCTCAATTTTCCCAGCACCATTTCTCTACTAATAGTGACCTCCCTCAGTTCTTCCCTCTCACTAAATCTTGCATTCTCCAGGAATTCTGGGATCTGATTTGTGCCCTCTTTTGTAAAGACAGAGCCAAAGTATGTATCCAGTTGCTCAGCCATCTCTTTGCCCCCTATTATACATTCCTCCGTTTCTGTCTGTAGGGGACCTATATTTGTCTTCATCAGTCTCTCTCTGTTCACGTACCAATGAAAACTCTTACTGTCAGTCTTCATGTTCCCTACCAACTTACTTTTGTTCTGTGTTTTCCCCTTCTTCATCAATCCCTTGGACCTTCTTTGCTGAATTCTAAACTGCTCACAATCCTCAGACATATTATTTTTCTTGGACAATCTGTATGCTTCTTCCACCTGTATGGATCGGATACCATCTCTAATTTTCTTACCCATTTTACTTTTGTGCCAGACAGGATTAAACATTTGTTGCAGTTTCCCCCGTGCATTCCTTGAATGTTTGCCATTGCCTATCCACTGTCATTCCTTTAAGTGACTCTCCCCAATCTATCAAGACCAACTCACGCCTTTTATCTTCATAGTTTCCTTTATTAAGATTCAGCACCCTAGTCTCCGAATCAACTACCTCACTCTCCATCTTGTTAAAAATGACTATCTTGTTACAGTTGCTATTTGAGGAAAGACATTCTGGCTATTGAGGGAGTGCAGCGTAGGTTCACGAGGTCAATTCCTGGAATGGCGGGACTACCTTACGCTGATAGATTGGAGCGACTGGGCTTGTATACCCTTGAGTTTAGAAGACTGAGAGGGGATCTGATTGAGACATATAAGATTATTAAAGGATTGGACATTCTGGAGGCAGGAAGCATGTTTCCGCTGATGGGTGAGTGCCGAACCAGAGGACACAGCTTAAAAATACGGGGTAGACCATTTAGAACAGAGTTGATGAGAAACTTCTTCACCCAGAGAGTGGTGTGTGTGTGTGGAATGCTCTGCTCCAGAGGGCTGTGGAGGCCCAGTCTCTGGATTCATTTAAGAAAGAGTTGGATAGAGCTCTTAAGGATAGTGAAATCAAGGGTTATGGAGATAAGGCAGGAACAGGATACTGATTGAGGATGATCAGCCATGATCATAATGAATGGTGGTGCAGGCTCGAAGGGCAGAATGGCCTACTCCTGCACCGATTGTCTATTGCTCATCCCCAAGGGGTCTCACACAGCTAGATTGGCAATGATTCCCTTCTCATCACACAGTACCCACTCTAAGATGGTCTGCCCTCTTGTTGGTTCCTCCACATATTGGTCAAGAAAGCCATTCCATATACGTTCCTGGAATTCCTCCTCTACAGCATTGTGGCTTATTTGATTTGCCCAATCTACGTGCAGATTAAAATCATGTGATATTCCCTTATCACATGCATCTCTCATTTCCTGTTCACTGCCATTCCCAACATCACCACTGCAGTTTGGGGAATTCTCTGTATGACGTTGATTCTCCCGCTCCTCGGATGCTGCCTGACCTTCTGTGCTTTTTCAGCACCACTCTCTCGACAGTCAGTAACACCCACATCCCTGAATTAATTTTTAAGAATCTCCATCACCCCCTGGGCTATGACCAGATCAGAAACCCCCCTGATCCAGTGAAGGGTTTGGAGATCCATCACTCTCTCCCTCAGTGGATTGTCTGCTGTGAGTATGAATCATGAAGTGTTTGTGTCTCTGTGACGGATGGAGATATGTTGAACAGGTTAATCATGAGCAGGAGCTGGTGTCTCTGCCTTCAATGTGCACAATGAGGAAGTTTGTTGTTGTTGAACCTCGGGACTGCCATGCCTCTTGTTATACAGGTTCTGTGGAATGATGTGAGAGCGCATGAGAGCACAGTGCAGTCTGTTCACCAAGCTGGTCTCGCACTGCTAACTCCAAACTCCAGAAAAACGGGGAGGAACCTTTCCCATAATCTTCAAGAACTGAATCTGCGATGGGAGCGTGTGAAATATCAGACTGAACAGCAAGTGCTGGAGCTGGAGACCACTGTGAGTCAGGTATGGAGTAAAGACAGAGTGAGTGAGGGAGGGACTGAGTCAGTGTTGGGAGGGACTGAGTCAATGTTGGAAGGAACTGAGTGAGTGATGGAGGGACTGAGTGAGGGACAGAGTGAGTGATGGAGAGAGGGGCTGAGTGAGGGACAGAGTGAGTGATGGAGAGAGGGGCTGAGTGAGGGACAGAGTGAATGAGAGACAGTGAGTGAGGGGATGGAATGAGTGAGTGAGGGACAGAGTGAAGTGGGGGACAGAGTAAGGGTGGGACAGAATGCACGTAATAGGCTAGTTAATGAATTAGTTAACGATTTAGTTTAAATATCACAGTCTAAGGTAATATTAATTGATAAGTCACAAAAATGGATGAATAAATGGAATCCATGAGGTAGGGTCTTTGTTGTCAAAATATTGCAACATGGGCATCCTTATCAAAAAAGACTGTTTCAGTTTGATTTTTATCTCCACACAGAAACAGAGGGATGGGGAGCAGGAGTAGGCCACTCAGCCCTGCTCCACCATTCCATATGATCACGTGACTCAGTCTCCTCTTCCTGCTTTCTCCCCAGACCCTTGGATCCCTTTCGTCCTAAGATCTAAATCTAATTTCTTCAATGTTTGGGCCTCAACTATTTTCTGTGACAGAGAATTCCACAGGCTTACCACTCTCTCAGTGAAGACATGTCTCCTCATCTCAATCCTAAATGGTCACCCCGTATCCTTAGACAGTGACTCCTCATTCTGGACTCCCTGGCCATTGGGAACATTCTTCCCGAATCTACCTTGTCTAATTCTGTTAGAATTTTATAGGTTTCTATGAAATTCCCCTGTCATTCTTCTGAACAAAGAGAACGAAGAACAGGACAGCACAGGAATGGCCCTTCAACCCACCAAGCCTATGCTGACACATGACACCTTTCCAACCTAAAAAACTTGCCTCTATGCAGACCATATCCCTCTATTCCCTGCCTATCCATGCATCTGTCAAGATACCTCTTAAACATTGCTCCTGTACCCGCCTCCACCACTGGCTCTGGCAGCACATTCCAGGCACTGACCACTGTCTGTGTAAAAAAACACTTGCCTCTCATCTCTCCTTTAAACTTAAACTCATGTCCCTCTTTCCAACCTGAGAAGCAGACTCTGATGATCCACCCTATATAATATTAAATACTTCCATCAGGTCGCTCCTCAGGATCTGATACTCTATTGAAAACAATCAAAGTTTATCCAACCTCTCCTTCTAGCTAATACACTCCAATCCAATTAACATCCTGGTAAACCTCTTCTGCACCGTGTCCAAAGCCTCCACATCCTTCCTATAGTGTGGGGAGCAGAACTGCACACAGTACTCCAGATGTGGCTTCACTGAAGTTCTATACTCAGTGTAACTGATGAAGGTGAGCATGCAGTAAGCCTTCTTTACTTCCTTAACCACTTGTGTTGCTACTTTCAAGGAGCTATGGACTTGCACCCCAAGATCCCTCTGTATATCAATGCTCCTCAGGGTCCTGCCATTTACTGTATGCTTGCCTTTTGCCTTTGACCTCCCAAAATGCATCACTTCACACTTGTCCGCATTAAACTCCACCTGCTATTTCTCCATCCAACTTTCCAAACGATTTCTATCCTGTTGGATCCTTTGACAGCTCTCCTCTTTATCCACAACTCTACCCATTTTTGAGTTGTCTGTAAACTTACTAATCAGGCCATCTCGACTTCCATCTAAATCGTTTATCAATACGACAAACAACAGAAGTCCCAACATCCAGATTCTTGCAGAACACCATTGATCACAGTCCTCCAGTCAGAGAAACATCCCTCCACAACCACCCACTGTCTGCTGGGAGAAAGTGAGCACTGCAGCTGCTGGAGATCAGAGTTGAGAGTATGATGCTGGAAAAGCGCAGCCGTCAGGCAGCATCCAAGGAGCAGGAGAAGCTCTTCATTGGGAATATGGGGTGGGACCCAAGGCGGTTGAGAGTTAAATGGGAGGTGGATGGAAGGTATCTGGGAATGCAATAGACTGATGAAAGTGGGGGTGGAGGGTGGAAGATGACACATTCTTCCTCCAGGTGGCTAGAGGTGTGGGCACAGGTTTTACACCTCAGCGGTGGCAGGGGAAGGTGCCAGGAGTGGAGGGTGGGTTGGTGGGGGACGTGGATCTAACAAGGGAGTCGTGGAGGGAATCATCTCTGCAGGTTGCAGATAGGGGTGGGGAGGGAACTATATCTCTGGTGGTGGGGTCTGTTTGTAGGTGGAGGAAATGGCAGCAGATGATATGTTGTATTATCCTCCGCCAAGGGCATGCAAGTCCTGGGCCTCCTCCCCTGCCAAACGCTAGTCACCCAATGCTTAGAGGAAGACTACCTCATCTTCTGCCTTGGGACCCTCCAACCCCAGGGCATCAATGTAAATTTCACCTGTTTCCTCATTTCCCCATCTCCCACCTTATCCCAGATCCAACCCTCCAACCCAGCACCGTCCCTTTGACCTGTCACACCTATCCGCTCCACTCTCCTCTCTGACCTATCATCACCCGCCATCTCCATATCACTTTCCCATCTACCTTCCCCCCCAGCCCCACCCCCCTCCCATTTATCTCTCAGCCATTCCTGATGAAGGGCTTATGTTCGAAATGTCAACTCTCCTGCTCCTCGGATGCTGCCTGACCTGCTGTGCTTTTCCAGCACCACACTGTTTGACTCTGTCTGCTGTGGCCAAGCCAATTTTGTATCCAACTCACCATGTATCCCATGTGACTTAATCTTCTGCATCAGCCTACCTTGAGGGATCTTGTCAAACACTTTTCATGTGGATAACATCCCTGGCCTACTCTCACCAATCACCTTTGTCACTTCCTCATGCTCCTTTATTGCATGTATCTCAAATTTCCTCTTTCCTGACATCACACCTACTGTTTGGCGACCTAATCAAACTATGCTTTTCCAAGTGATGCCACCCACATTGTTCTCTTGGTGTTTCTCACCTCTCCTCATACAGATTCCACATTGTCAGAGTTAATCTCCTTCCGCCCTATTGAATTAATTTCCTCGAAGCAGCCATGCAACTCCACCTGCTTTCTTTCTCGTCTGTCCTTCCTAAATTCTGAATACCTCTGGATAATCCGTTCCCATCCCTGGTGTCTGTACTGCCACATCTCAATAATCCCAGCTGTATCAAAGAGTCATAGAGATGTACAGCATGGAAACAGACCCTTCGGTCCAACCCGTCCATGCCGACCAGATATCCTAACCCAATCTAGTCCCACCTGCCAGCACCCGGCCCAAGTCCCTCCAAACCCTCCCTATTCATATACCCGTCCAAATGCCTCTTAAATGTTGCAATTGTACCAGCCTCCACCACATCCTCTGGCAGCTCATTCCATGCACGTAGCACCCTCTGTGTGAAAAAGTTGCCCCTTAGGTCTCTTTTATATCTTTCCCCTCTCACCCTAAACCTATGCCCTCTAGTTCTGGACTCCCCGACCCCAGGGAAAAGACTTTGCCTATTTACCCTATCCATGCCCCTCATAATTTTGTAAACCTCTATAAGGTCACCCCTCAGCCTCTGATGCTCCAGGGAAAACAGCCCCAGCCTGTTCAGCCTCTCCCTGTAGCTCAAATCCTCCAACCCTGGCAACATCCTTGTTAATCTTTTCTGAACCCTTTCAGGTTTCACAACATCTTTCCGATAGGAAGGTGACCAGAACTGCACGCAATATTCCAACAGTGGCCTAAGCAATGTCCTGTACAGTGTAGGCCCTAAAAATGAACAATAACTGAGGGAACCTTTTAAATGCAGATTCTTGATTTTCTCTTTACAACTTGAGAGACACTGAATTTAAAAGGACATTGACCAATGGAAAGCAAGAGGAACAAAAGCACTAAAATCACTGAAAGAGACAAAACAGCTCAATAACACATCTGATTCCATTTGTTTTTACTCGTTCCAAACGTTTACGCTGGAATCTCTGTCTTTTTCCTTTTCCCTGAAATGTCTGCTCTGTCTCCTTTTCCTCTTTTAAGTTCCAGCCTTCTTGTTTCTAGTTGTCTATCCTGTTCAAAATTAAGCATTTAATTTTCATTTCCTGCTTCTCAGCCATCTCATCTGCAATCCCCTCCAATTTAATTGACTCATTATCTTGTTTGCTTTACTGTTCTTCCAATTTCAAATGCTGTGCTATCATCTCAGTTACATCTGCCACCGTAGCTCCTACTTTTAACACTAACTGCTCTACCAACTCAATTAGTCCATCCTTGAGTTACTTTTGCTCAGTCACTTCAAGATAACTCTTCCTTTTCCAGAAAAGTCTGGGTAACTGCTGAACTTGTTTGGTTTAAAAATACATAAAGATCCTGGTATATCTCCTTACATCTTTTTCCAACATTTCCATGTTCACTATTCCCCCCCCAAATGGCCTAATTTATTTGTTTGGATGTTTAGGCGCAGAAGCTAAACCAGGAAATACAAGGCCTTTTGCTGTGGATCGATGAAGTTGAAGGACAATTGTCTGCAAATGGACTTTGCGAAGCAGCTCAGACAGCTCAGGAGAGATTCCAGCTTCACCTGGTGAGTAATGAGGCTTGTGGGCTCAGAGCTCAAAGCTGCTGCTAATGTGTCAGCCCAGGGCTGGGTCAGGCCTGTCAGGATCCCTAACTTCACACTAAAACCTCCCCGAAAATCAACTCCCACTTTTTCGACTTTACAAGGGGACTTCACGTTTAAAAAGTATAAAAGCAAATTAACGTGGATGCTGGAAATCTGAACAAAAAAACAGAAATTACTGCAGGAAGCCAGCGAGTCTGGCAGCCTCTGTGGAGAGAAAGCAGAGTTAACATTTCTAATTCAACATTCTGAGAAAGACTCGTACTAGAAATAACTGTGTTTCTGTCTCTCTACAGATGCTGCCAGACCCATTTCTGTTTTCATTTTTAAAACTTACCTACTGTGACTCCGAAGGGAAGGGGGAGAAACAGGAGAGCGATAGTGACAGATCTAATGGTTCGAGGAACAGACAGGAGATTCTGTAGTCACAAGCGAGACTCCTGGATGGTATGTTGCCTCCCAGGCACCAGGGTCAGGGATGTCTCAGATTGATTTTTAAGGGGTAAAGAGAACAGCCAGAGGTTGCCACCCGGGTTGATCGAGTTATTAAGTAGGCAGATGGTGTGTTGGCGTTTATTGGTGGAGGGATTGAGTTTCAGAGCCACGAGGTCATGCTGCAGCTGTACAAAACTCTGGTGCAGCCGCTCTTGGAGTATTGCGTACAGTTCTGGTCACTGCATTATCGGAAGGATGTGGCAGCTTTGGAAAGGGTTCAGAGGAGATTTACTCGGATGTTCTTATGAGGAAAGGTTGAGGGACTTGAGGCTGTTTTCGTTAGAGAGAAGAATGTTGAGGGGTGTTAATTGAGACAGATAAGATGATCAGAGGGTTAGATAGGGTGGATAGTGACAGCCTTTTTCCTCAGATGGTGATGGCTAGCACGAGGGGACATAGCTTTAAATAAAGGGGTGATAGATTTAGGGCAGATGTCAGAGGTAGTTTCTTTACTCAGAGAGTAGTAGGGTAGTGGAATGCACTGCCTGAAACAGTAGTAGACTCGCCAACTTTAAGGACATTTAAATGGTCATTGGATAGACATTTGGATGAGAATAGAATAGCGTAGGTGAGGTGGGCTTCAGATTGGTCTCATAGGGCAGTGCAACATCGAGGACCGAAGGGCCTGTACTGCGCTGGAATGTTCTATGTTCTAAGTTGTGGTACATATCGGTACCAATGACAAAGCTAGGGAAAGGGATGAGGACCTGAAAAGTGAATATAGGGAATTAGGTTGGAAGCTAAAAGGCAAGATGAGCAGAGTAGTGATCTCAGGATTGCTACCGGTGCCATGGGCTAGTGAGGCTGGGAAGAGAAAGCGAGTGCAGCTGAACATGTGGCTGCAGGGATGGTGTAGGAGGGAGGGCTTCAGATATGTGGATCATTGGGATACCTTCTGGGGAAGATGAGACCTGTACAAATTGAATGGGTTGCACCTGACCTGGATGGGCACCAATATCCTGGATGGGAGGTTTGCTAGAGCTCTTCAGGAGGGTTTAAACTATATTGGCAGGAGGATGGGAGCCGGAGCTATGGATCAGAGGATGAGGTAGCTGGTGAACAGGCAGATACAGCGTGCAGACAGTCTGTGAGGATGGATAGAAAGTTGATCGGGCAATGTTGCAGTCAGCGTGGTGGGTTGAAGAGTGTCTATTTTAACTCAAGAAATGTCAGGAGTAAGGGTGATGAACTTGGAGCTGTGATGTTGTGGCCATTACTGAGACTTGGATTTCACAGGGGTAGGAATGGTTGTTGGATGTTCCAGGATTTAGATGCTTCAGGGAGGGAGATAAAAGAGGTGGGGGAGTGGTATTGCTAATTAGGGATAGCATCACAGCTGCAGAAAGGGAGGTTGGCAAGGAGGGCTTGTCTACAGAGTCAGTATGGGTTAAAGGCAGGAACAGGAAAGGAGCAGTCACTTTGTTGGGAGCTTTCTATAGATCCCTCAATAGCAACAGAGACATGGAAGAACAGATTGGGAGACAGATTTTGGAAAGGTGCAGAAGTAACAGGGCTGTTGTTACGGGTGACTTCAACTTCCCTAATACTGATTGGAACCTCCTTAGTGCAGATAGTTTGGATGATGCAGATTTTGTTAGGTGTGTCCAGGAAGGATTCTTAACTCAATAGGCCAACTAGATGGGAGGCCATATTGGATTTGGTGCTTGGCAACAAACCAGATCAGGTGTCAGATCTCTTGGTGGTAGAGTATTTCGGTGATAGTGATCACAACTTCCTGACCTTTATTGTACTCATGGAGAGGAATAGGAGCAGATGGTTTGGGAAAGTATTTAATTGTGTGAGGGGGAATTACAATGCTATTAAGTAGAACTATGGAGAATAAGTTGGGAGCATTGGAGGTGGAGTGGACAGCAAAGAAGGTTACCTCGGATTATAAGGGATCTTGATCAGATGGGCCAATGGGCTGAGGAGTGACAGGTGGATAAAAGCAAATTACTGCAGATGCTGGAATCTGAAACCAAAAGAGAAAATGCTGGAAAATCTCAGCAGGTCTGGCAGCATCTGTAAGGAGAGAAAAGAGCTGACGTTTTGAGTCGAACTGACCCTCTGTCAAAACTTTGACAAAGGGTCAGTTAGACTCAAAACGTCAGCTCTTTTCTCTCCTTACAGATGCTGCCAGACCTGCTGAGATTTTCCAGCATTTTCTCGAGTGGCAGATGGAGTTTAATTTAGATAAATTTTAGGTGCTGCATTTTGGAGAGGTTGAACAGGCTTAGGCTATTTTCCCTGGAATGTCGGAGGCTGAGGGGTGACCTTATAGAGGTTTATAAAATCATGAGGGGCATGGATAGGGTAAATAGGCAAGGTCTTTTCCCTGGGGTTGGGGAATCCAGAACTAGAGGGCAAAGGTTTAGGGTGAGAGGGGAAGGATATAAAAGAGACCTAAGGGGCAACTTTTTCACTCAGAGGGTGGTAGGTGTATGGAATGAGCTGCCAGAGGAAGTGGTGGAGGCTGGTACAATTGCAACATTTAAGAGGCATTTGGATGGGTATATGAATAGGAAGGGTTTGGATGGATATGGGCCAGGTGCTGGCAGGTGGGACTAGATTGGGGTGGGATATCTGGTCAGCATGGACGACAGAAATGTGGAGGTTGTTTAGGAATCACTTGCTGATAGTGCTGCACAGGTCTGTCCCACTGAGGCAAGGAAGGGATAAGTAGGGTGAAGGAACCTTGGATGACAAGGGATGTGGAACATCTAGTCAAGAGGAAGAAGGAAGCTAACTTAGGGTTGAGGAAGTAAGGATCAGACTTGGCTCTAGAGGGTTACAAGGTAGGCAGGAAGGAACTGAAGAATGGACTTCGGAGAGATAGAAGGGGCAGGAAAAAGCTTTAGTGGGTAGGATTAAGGAAAACCCTAAGGCATTCTACACTTACGTGAGGAACAAGAGGATGGCCAGAGTGAGGATAGGGCCGATCAAGGATAGTGGAGGGAGCCTGTGCCTGGAGTTGGAGGAGGTCGGGGAGATCCTTAATTCACGACTGAGAAGGGCCTTTCCATTTGTGAGGGCAGCATGAAACAAGCTGATATGCCCAAACAGGTTGAAGTTAATGAGGATGTGCAGAAAAATTTGAAAAACATGAGGATAAATAAGTCCCCTGGGCCAGATGAGATATGCCCAAGGTTACTACAGGAAGCGAGAGAAGATTGCTATGCTCCTGGTGATGATCTTTGTGTCCTCACTGTCCACTGGAGTCGTGCCAGATGATTGCAGGGTGGCAAATGTTATTCCCCTGTTCAAGAAAGGGAATAGGGATAATCCTCGGAATTACATAGAACATCACAGTACAGTGAAGGCCCTTCAGCCCTCAATGTTGCACCAAACTGTGAAACCAATCTAAAGCTCATCTAACCAATACTATTCCGTTATCATTTATATGTTGATCCAATGGCCATTTAAATGCCCTTAAAGTTGGCGAGTCTACTACTGTTGCAGGCAGGTCGTTCCATGTCCCTACTACTCTGAAACTACCTCTGACATCTGTCCTATATGTATCACCCCTCAATTTAAATCTATGTCCCCTCAGGCCAGCCATCACCATCAAAGGAAAAAGGCTCTTACTGTCCACCCTATCTAACCCTCTGATTATCTTCTATGTCTCAATTAAGTCATTTCTCAGCCTTCTTCTCTCTAACAAAAACAGCCTCATGTCCCTCAGCCTTTCCTCGTAAGACCTTCCCTCCATACCAGGCAACATCCTGGTAAATCTTCCAATGCTTCCACGTCTTTCCTATAATGTGGTGACCAGAACTGTACACAATACTCCAAGTTTCATACAGCTGCAACCTGACCCCATGGTTCCGCAACTCAATTCCTCTACCAATAAAAGCTAACACCGTATGCCTTCTTAACAACCCTATCAACCTGGTGGCAACTTTGAGCGATCTATGTTCATGGACACCGAGATCTCTCTGCTCATCTACACTGCCAAGAATCTTACCATTAGGCCGGTACTCTTCATTCCTGTTACTCCTTCCAAAGTGAATCACCTCACGCTTTTCCACATTAAACTCCATTTGCCACCTCTCAGCCCAGCTCTACGTCTCTCTGTAACCTACAACATCCTTCCGCACTGTCCACAACTCCACTGGCCTAGTATCAGCCGCAAATTTACTAACCCATCCTTCAATGCCCTCATCCAGGTCATTTATAAAAATGACAAACAGCAGTGGCCCCAAAACAGATCCTTGCGGTACCCCACTAGTAACTGAACTCCAGGATGAACATTTCCTATCAACCACCACCCTCTGTCTTTCAGCTAGCCAATTTCTGATCCAAATCGCTAAATCACCCTCAATCCCAATCCTCTGCATTTCTGCATTAGCCTACCATGGGGAACCCTATCAAATGCCTTACTGAAATCCAGATACACCACATCAACCGCTTTATCCTCATCCACCTGTTTGGTCACCTTCACAAAGAACTCAATAAGGTTTGGTGAGGCCTGGCCCACCTTTCACAAGGATGCCGACCTTAAAGATGTTCTCCTCCTCCTTCTACAAGGATCTCAGTCAATCTCTCTCTCAATGTACCCCCCGAGGTCACCTACCTTCCCCCCAGCACCACCCACCTCCCATTTATCTCAGCCCCCTTGGCCCACAAGCCTTATTCCTAATGAACTGCTTATACTTGAAACGTCGATTCTCCTGCTGCTCAGATACTGGCTGACCAGCTGTGTTTTTCCAGCACCATACTTTTTGACCCTTCACAAAACTATGCTGACTATCGATAATCAACTTATTCCTTTCTAGATGATTATAAATCCTATCTCTAATAATCCTTTACAAATCTTTGCCAAAAACCGAAGGAAGGCTCAATGGTCTATAAATTTCAGGGTTGTCTCTACTCCCCTTCTTGAACAAAGGGACAACACTTGCTATCCTCCAGTCTTCTGGCACTATTCCTGTAGATAATTACAACATGAAGATCAAAGCCAAAGGCTCTGCAATCTCCTCTGACTTCCAGAAAATCCTAGGATAAAACCAGTCCGGCCCAGGGGACTTATCTATTTTCACACTTTCCAGAATTGCTAACACATCCTCCTAGTGAACCTCAATCCCATCTAGTCTCGTAGCCTGTTTCTCAGTATTCTCTTCGACCACATTGTCTTTTTCCAGGTGAATACTGACAAAAAGTATTCATTTAGTGCTTCCCCTATCTCCTTGGACTCCACGCACAACTTCCCACTACTGTCCTCGATTGGCCCTAATCTTACTCTAGTCATTCTATTATTCCTGATATACCTATAGAAAGCTTTAGGGTTTACGACTTCTCATGTCCCCTCCTGGAACTTCTTAGCTCTCTCTTTAGGTCTTTCCTGGCTAACCTGTAACTCTCCAGTGCCCTAACTGAGCCTTCACGTCTCAATCTAACATAAGCCTCCTTCCTCTTGACAAGAGATTCATCTTCTTTAGTAAACCACAGCTCCCTCGCTCGACCACTTCCTCCCTGCCTGACTGGTACATACTTATCAAGGATACACAATAGCTGTTCCTTGAATAAGCTCCACATTTCAATTATGCCCAAGACCAGTCTGTGTTTGGCAAAGTATTGGAGAGGATTCTGAGAGACAGGATTTATGATGATTTGGAAAATTATAGTTTGATTAGAGATAATCAGGAATGCCTCACAAACCTTATTGAATTTTTTGAGAATGTGACAAAACGCATTGATGAAGATAGAGCAGTGGATATGGTGTACACCGACCCTCCGAAGAGCAACCCACCCAGACCCATTCCCCTACATTTACCCCTTCACCTAACACTACGGGCAATTTAGCATGGCCAATTCACCTAACCTGCACATCTTTGGACTGTGGGAGGAAACCGTAGCACCCGGAGGAAACCCACGCAGACACGGGGAGAATGTGCAAACTCCACATAGACAGTCACCCGAGTCGGGAATTGAACCCAGGTCTCTGGCGCTGTGAGGCAGCAGTGCTAACCACTGTGCCACACTTTTTTTTTTGCCCCTTAGGGCTCTTTTAAATCTTTCCCTTCTCACTCTAAACCTATGTTGTTAAGAAGGTGTATGGTGTGTTGGCTTTCATTAGCAGGGGGATTGAGTTTAAGAGCTGTGAGGTTATGCTGCATCTCTATAGAGCCACATTTGGACCACATTTGGAATATTGTGTTCAGTTCTGGTTGCCTCATTATAGGAAGGATATGGAAGCTTTAGAGAGGGTGCAGAGGAGATTTACCAGGATGCTGTCTGGACTGGACTGGAGGGTGATGAAAGGTTGAGGGAGCTAGGGCTTGATAGAGGTGTACAAGACGGTGAGAGGCATAGATAGAGACTTTTCCCCAGGGCAGAAATGGCTATCATGAGGGGCCATAGTTTTAAGCTGATTGGAGGAAAGTTTAGGGGAGGTGTCAGAGGTAGGTTCTTTACGCAGTGTGTGGTGGGTGTGTGGAATGCACTGCCAGCGGTGGGAGTAGAGTCAGATACATTAGGGACATTTAAGCGATTCTTGGATAGGCCCATGGATGATAGTACAATGAAGGGTATGTCGGTTAGTCTGATCTTAGGGTAGGATAAAAGGTTGGCATAACATCGAGGGCTGAAGGGCCTGTACTATGTTGTACTGTTCTATGTTCTATTCACAAAGCATGCTGCAACACTGTAACGGTTCTCAAAGCAGTTATTAAAGTGTTAAATCTCCTTCTTCATTGTGAGAAGGAATCATATAGTAAACGGGTTAATAAATGAGGTTTTAAGGAATAAAGAAAGGAGTAGTCACACAATTAGGAGTGTATTACAGACCTCCACATAGTGAGAGGGAGAGGAAGATAGATAACATATAAATGTGGACAAAGTTTGGCCTGTAGGAATAAGAGGGAAATAATAGGAGGCGACTTTAACTGTCCCAACACAAACTCTGTTTCAAACAGTACAAGGGGCACTGAGGGTGAAAATATTATGTACTGTGTCCAGGAAACTTTTTAAATGATACACGACAAGCCCTTTGAGAGGGGACACTATTCTGGATTTAGTTTTAGGATAAAAAGATGGACAAGTTGGTGAAGTGACAAAGACTGTTCCCTCCGTGACTACCTGGTCAGATCCACGCCCCCCCCCAACAACCCACCCTCCCATCCTGGCACCCTCCCCTGCCACCGCAGGAATTGCAAAACCTGAGCCCACACCTCCTCCCTCACCTCTATCCAAGGCCCTAAAGGAGCCTTCCACATCCATCAAAGGTTTACCTGCACATCCACTAATATCATTTATTGTATCCGTTGCTCCCGATATGGTCTCCTCCACATTGGGGAGACTGGGCGCCTCCCAGCAGAGCGTTTCAGAGAACATTTCTGGGACAACCGCACCAATCAACCCCACCGCCCTGTGGCCCAATATTTCAACTCCCCCTCCCACTCTGCGGAGGACATGGAGGTCCTGGGCCTCCTTCATCGCCGCTCCCTCACCACTAGACGCTTGGAGGAAGAACGCCTCATCTTCTTCCTTGGAACACTTCAACCCTAGGGCATCAAGGTGGACTTCACCAGTTTCCTCATTTCCCCTTCCCCCACCTTACCCCAGCTCCAAACTTCCAGCTCAGCACCATCCTTATGACTTGTCCTACCTGTCTATCTTCCTTTCCACCTATCCACTCCACCCTCCTCTCTGACCTATCACCTCCATCACCACCCCCATTCACCTATTGTACTCTATGCTACTTTCTCCCCACCCCCATCCCCCATTTATCTCTCCACTCTGGAGGCTGCCTGCCTCTACTCCTGATGAAGGGCTTTTGCCCGAAACGTTGACTTTCCTGCTCCTCGGATGCTGCCTGACCTGCTGTGCTTTTCTAGAGTCTGGGTTCCAGCATCTGCAGTCCTTGTTTTTACCGAGTGTTTTTCCAGCACCACTCTGATCTAAACGGTGACTGTATCAGGGCTAGTGACCACAATTCAGTTAGAGTTAGTATTATTATGGAAAATGACAGAGATAAATCAGGAGGAAGCGTTTTACACTGGATGAAAGCAAATTTTACAAAACTGAGAAGTGACTTGTCTGAGGTCAGAGCTGCTAAAGGATAAATTGGGAAACCTGTAGAGGCTCTAAACAGTGAGATCCATAGGACTCAAAACAGGGATGGACCCTCCAAAAATAAGAATGGTCCTCCACATCAGACCCTTGTGGTTGTCTAGAAAAACACAAGGGAACATATCTATTGAGGGGGATCTTAATTGAACTGAATTTGCTTTTTTGTCACACATACTCAAATGAGTGAAACACCATCTTAGGTACAAGGTACCTAGGTACAGATTCTTCAGTATAAGTGCTCAGGGTAAACAACTAGAGATTAAAAAGTCCAACATTACCAAGCTGAGACACCATACTTTAGATCAGAGTGGCGCTGGAAAAACACAGCAGATCGGGCAGCATCTGAGGCGCAGGAAAATTGACATTTCATCAGGAATCCTGATGAAGGGCTCCTGCCCGAAACATCGATTTTCCTGCTCCTTGGATGCTGCCTGACCTGTTTTTCCAGCACCACTCTAATCTAAACTCTGGTTTTCAGCATCTGCAGTCCTCACTTTTGCCCTGAGACACCACTACATCAGGCCAAGTGTTTTTCCAGCACCACTCTGATCTAAACGGTGACTGTATCAGGGCTAGTGACCACAATTCAGTTAGAGTTAGTATTATTATGGAAAATGACAGAGATAAATCAGGAGGAAGCGTTTTACACTGGATGAAAGCAAATTTTACAAAACTGAGAAGTGACTTGTCTGAGGTCAGAGCTGCTAAAGGATAAATTGGGAAACCTGTAGAGGCTCTAAACAGTGAGATCCATAGGACTCAAAACAGGGATGGACCCTCCAAAAATAAGAATGGTCCTCCACATCAGACCCTTGTGGTTGTCTAGAAAAACACAAGGGAACATATCTATTGGGGAGCGTTTTAAACTGGTAGGGAGTGGGGATGAGGGGGATCTTAATTGAACTGAATTTGCTTTTTTGTCACACATACTCAAATGAGTGAAACACCATCTTAGGTACAAGGTACCTAGGTACAGATTCTTCAGTATAAGTGCTCAGGGTAAACAACTAGAGATTAAAAAGTCCAACATTACAAATTGTAGGAATACATTAGAAAATAGAGAAATTAAAAAGTTCAGTACAACAATTTTTCCAATCCAATCAACCTGGCCCCTAGCCTCCAATCCACACTGGGCCTTGACTCCAGACTTCACCAGGCCTCACTTTGAGGATCGTAAGGCTGGGAGACCGCTCTGGAATCACCTTAAGAATGGAAATCCACACTGAGGCTACACCAAGCTGAGACACCATACTTTAGATCAGAGTGGCGCTGGAAAAACACAGCAGATCGGGCAGCATCTGAGGCGCAGGAAAATTGACATTTCATCAGGAATCCTGATGAAGGGCTCCTGCCCGAAACATCGATTTTCCTGCTCCTTGGATGCTGCCTGACCTGTTTTTCCAGCACCACTCTAATCTAAACTCTGGTTTTCAGCATCTGCAGTCCTCACTTTTGCCCTGAGACACCACTACATCAGGCCAAGTGTTCACCCACACTAAGCTGAGAGACTGCTATGCCAGGTCCATGCTGAAGCCGAGAGTCCAAGTCCGAGGCTGGCAATTGGCCAAGAGCCTAAATGTGTGGTGCTGGAAAACCACAGCAGATTAGGCAGCATCTGAGGAGCAGGAGAATCGACGTTTCATCAGGAATCCCTAATGAAGGGCTTATGCCCAAAACACCAACTCTCCTGCTCCTCGGATGCTGCCTGACCGGCTGTGCATTTCTAGCGCGATGCTTTTTGACTCTGATCGCCAGCATCTGCGGTGCTCACTTTCTCCAATTAGCCAAGAGTCCAAATCGGCACCGAGGCCGGGAATTCAGGACATCACTGAGAAGAAAGAGATAGAAAAAAAGAACATAAAAGAGAAAAAAGAATGACAAAAGAAAACAAAATGGACAGTGGATAAGCTCAGTTGGAAGTGTCAACTCTACCGCCATCTTGGCAAGAAGCTCAAGTATTAGTGAGAATAGAGAGACAGATGAGAATGGTTTGGATGCAAAAAAGGGCGAGTTAATTAGAAAAGGTGGCAACAGCAAATCAGAGAAAGAGGTAAGACTGATAAATTAAACTGCATTTATTTCAATGCAAGGGGTCTTACAGGTAAGGCTGGTGAAGTCAGGCCATCGATGGGAATGTGGCATTGGGAATGCACATTATTCCAGGGACCTAGGTGAGGGAAGGGCAGGACTGACAGCTCAACATTTTGGGTCTTAGATGCTTTTGGAATGTTTGAAAGGGAAGCAAGAGAGGGGGGGAGTGGCATTTTTGATTAAGGAAAATATTACAGCTGTACTTGGAGAGGATATTCCCAGGGGATCATCCAGTGAAGCTAAATGAGTGGATCTCAGAAATAAGAGAGGAATAGGATTGTACTATAGGCCACCTAATAGTCAGTGGGAAACTAAGGAGCAAATATGTAGGGAGACCTCAGATATGTAAAAGTAATAAGGTTGTAATAGTAGGGGATTTTAACTTTCCAAACACTGACTGGAACTGCCAGAACGTTAAGGGCTCGGATGATGAGGAATTTGTTAAACACGTTCAAGAAATTTTTCTTTATCAACCTGTAGATGTACCTACTACAGAAGAAGCAAAACCTGCCCTTCTCTTGGGAAATAGGAAAAGTGACTGAAGTGTTAGTAGGGGAGCACTTTGGGAAAAACAATCATAATTCTATAGTTATAAAATAGTTATGGAAAAAGATAAGCCTTATCTAAAAGTAAAAGTTTTTAGTTGGAGTAAGACATATTTTGATGACATTAGACAGGAATTTTCAAAAATCAGGTCATTCCTGATGAAAGGCTCCTGCCCAAAATGTCGATTTTCCTGCTCCTGGGATGCTGTCTGGCCTGCTGTGCTTTTCCAGCACCAGTCTAATCTTGAGGAATTTTTAAAAGTTGATTGGAGTAGACTGTTCACAGGTAAAGAGACAACTGGCAGGTGGGAGGTTTTCAAGTGTGCTAACAAGAGTTCAGAGGCATTATGTTCCTGTTAGAGAAGATGGGTAAGGCTGATACAAGTAGGGAACAATTGATGAACTAAGATATTGAGGCTCTGGTCAGGAATAAAAAGGAGGCGCATGTTAGATATATACAACTGGGATCAAGCGAATCTCTTGAAGAGTATAAGGGGTGAGGGGCATTCTTAACAGTGAAATTGTAGTGACTGTAACAAGGTCAGCTGTGTGAACATCATAGAATGTGACTTCCCTGACTGGGGTTGTTAATTTGGTCCAATCGGGGAGCCCTGGCTGGCAGATATACACAGCAGTGTCAGACATCCTGTTCACTCTGAGAGTGGGCTCTGAGGGAGCTGGATCAGTGTCCAGGATTCTGCCTGTGTAAATAAAGGGGGGCTTGGTCACAGGATACCAGTCTCTGTGGAGTTACTTCAGGAATCAGGAGGGCTAAAAGGGGATATGAGATGACCTTGGCAGATAAGGATAATTCCAGATAATCCAAAGAGATTCCACAAGTACATTAAGAGCAAAAGTATTCGGGAGAGAATAGGGCTCCTTAAAGATCAACCAGGTCATCTATGTGTGGAACCACAGGAGATGGGTGAGGTACTAAATGAATGTTTCACCTCAGGTTTTTATTGTGGAAAAAAGGCTAGAGAACTTGGGGAAATAAATAGTGATGTATTGAAAACAACCCACATTAAATAATAAATGATTCTGTTGAGGTATTTCTTGCCCCAAGAGTTTTGGGATGAAGATTCTAAAACTGGTTGGGACAGAGTGTCACACTGGTTACATTTGATGGGACAGAAAATTCAACAATTCTATTCTGGGATCAGAATCACCCACTAACTGTACTAACTCACAGCACCAGGGTCCCAGGTTCGATTCCAGTCTAGGGTGACTGTCTGTGTGGAGTTTGCACATTCTCCCCGTGTCTGCGTGGGATTCCTCTGGGTGCTCCGGTTTCCTTCCACAGTCCAAAGATGTGCCGGTCAGGGTGAATTGGCCAATAGTGTTAGGTGCATTAGTCAGAGGGAAATGGGTCTGGGTGGGTTACTCTTTGGAGGGTCAGAGTGGACTGTTTGGGCTGAAGGGCCTGTTTCCACACTGTAGAGAATCTAATCTAAACTATGCAGAAATACCAGCTTTCCTTTCCTAGGTTAAGTCGGGTGAACTGATTGTGGCAATTCAAGGTTTATGTCTCTTTTACTGACACAGCATTTTATTTCCCAGTGGTGTACACTGTTTACCAAAATGTGCTGTTCACTCTCAGTGACTTGTTCTTCACAGGAACTGTACAAAGAGGTAGAATCCAAACAGTGCGCATATGACAGTGTTTACACAATGATGGAACAATTCCTCAATGACTGCAGAGATTCAAAGGGATCAAAGACAGAGCACAGGCTCCACACACTACAGCACAAGTGGAACGCAGTTCATCTGAAAATGCAGGAAAGGAAAGTAAGAGGATATTGCTTTCTGAGTGAGATCGAGAGACTGTGTATGTCATGATAATCAGAGAGAGAGAGATGAGGAGAATATGCAGAATAGAAACACATGGTGAAGGGGTAACATTGGGCAGAGATTGCAGATTGGCTGCTGCAGAAAACAGAGAGTATATATAAATGGCTCTTTATTTGATGGGCAGGGTTGGTGAGTGGAATCTGTGGGTCTGTGCTGGAACCTCAAGGAAGGCATTTTGTGAAAAAGATGTCAGGAGGTTTCAGACAGATATAGAGAGGTTAAGTAAGTGGGCAAGAATCTGGCAGTTGGAGTGTAACATGGGAAAACCATGTACAGTAAAGAAATTTCAAACAACAGATGCTGTGTACAGTTACATGGGAAAGATAGGACCAACAACTCCACAGATCCTGGGATGACAAAGGAGATGGAAATTCAGATAAAGAAAAAAATACTGGGATTATGGCAGGTGTCAGGTAGAATACAAAATTGCTGACCAAGAGGAATACAGATGGTTCAGAGCAGAGGTGGGAAACTGGCTAAGAGAAACAGGTGAAACTCCAAGCCCCTTCACCAAATCCCAGCATACACATTCACAGAGACACATACAAGTGGAGTGGAACCGTGGCACCGTGGTTAGCACTGCTGCCTCACAGCACCAGAGACCCGGGTTCAATTCCCGCCTCAGGCAACTGTCCGTGTGGAGTTTGCACATTCTCCCCGTGTCTGGGTGGGTTTCCTCCCACAGTCCAAAAATGCGCAGGTTAAGTGAATTGACGAGACTAAATTGCCCCTAGTGTTAGGTGAAGGGGTAAATGTAGGGGAATGGGTCTGGGTGGGTTACACTTCGGCAGGTCGGTGTGGACTTGTTGGGCCGAAGGGCCTGTTTCCACACTGTAAATAATCTAATCTAAAGTGTGGAGAATACTGGGCAAACACAGGCCTATGGGACCACTCCACAGGCCCTGAGTGATGGGTTTCTTCCACATTCTCTGATCTCCTTGGTTCCAGATTAGTTGAACTCTTTACTGAAGGCACTGGACAATTGATATATTAGCTATTCAGTCACTGGTTAACAGCAATATGGAGTTGGTTAGCTCAGTTGGTTAACAGTAATATGGAGTTGGTTAGCTCAGTTGGTTAACAGTAATATGGAGTTGGTTAGTTCAGTTGGTTAACAGCAATATGGGGTTGGTTAGCTCAGTTGGTTAACAGTAATATGGGGTTGGTTAGCTCAGTTGGTTAACAGCAATATGGAGTTGGTTAGCTCAGTTGGTTAACAGCAATATGGGGTTGGTTAGCTCAGTTGGTTAACAGTAATATGGAGTTGGTTAGTTCAGTTGATTGGCTGAATGGCTTGCAATGCAGAATAACGCCAACAGCATGGGTTCAATTCCTGCACTGGCTGAGGGTACCATGAAGGACTCCTTCTCAATCTCTCCCCCAGCCTAAAACACGGTGACCCTCAGGATAAGCTATGCCAGTTGTCTTGCTTTAATGAGACAGCACCATCATCTGAACAAAGAAAACATGCAGCCCAGGAACAGGCCCTTCGGCCCTCCAAGCCTGAGCCGATCCAAATGTATTGTCTAAACCTGTCGCCCAATTCCTAAGCATCTGTATCCCTCTGCTCTCAAATAGGTCCCCCCCCTCCCCCCCCCTCCCCCCCTCCCCCCGCACCGTCTCCCTTTTTCCTGCTCTCTCCACCCCTGCCCTTTCCCTCTCTCTCATTCTTCCCCTCCCCTTTTATCTCCACCCCACACCTCCCTCCTCTATCTCTCTCATTACACCCCATCTCCCACTTTCTTCACCCAGAGAGTGGGAAGCCTGTGGAAGTCTCTGCCACAGAAAGTGATTGAATTTAAAATACTTGTCACAAAGCTGGTCCTTTTCTCAAGGATACTGTGTCCTTGGATTCTTTCAGAAGGGTCAGAAAACTCCCCCAGTTCCAAGGTGACTAGTTTGGTACAGAGATGAAAAGGATGTTGAGAGCCCTTTTGTTTCTATGTAAACAGATGAGACTTCAGGCCAAAGTGGTCATGTTTTAGCAGTGACCTGTATAATGAAAGGGGAGTGGTCAGCTCTGTAGCTGAGCAGTTCAGTCCAGAGTTAGTTTGAACTTTAGCTGTGGACTGTATGAACAGGCTGCAAAACCTCTCTCTCCTTCTACCCTTCTAACTTCAACCTGTAAGCATGTGTTCCATTTATACTGGGTTTTAAAGGGAGTTTGCTTATTGGGACTGTTGTGTATATTCGGAACAGCATAATTAAGTCTAGTTTGGATAGACTGAGTTCTGTAGGGGTTCTTTATTCTGTTCTTTGTGTTGCATTGTGTAATTTTGTGAATAAACTTTTGTCTGCTTTAAAGCCTAGTAGTCAACCTAGCTAACTTACTCCAGGACCTAAACAAATTACAAAGTAATGGTCTGGGTTGCCTGCTTAAGAATGTTTTGAGTGGTCTGGCCTAATCCATAACAGATTGAATATTTTCATGAAGCAGTTAGATATAGTTCATGGTACTAAAGTGATCAAAGGGTATGGGAGGAATCAGGGACAGGGACATAGCTGTATTTGATAATCAGCTATGATCATATTGAATGGCAGAGTCGGCTTGAGGGGTCAAATGGCCTCGTCCTTCTTCTATTTTCTATGTTTCAATGAACATTGGAGCAGGAGGCCATTCAGCCCCTCGAGCCTGCTCCATGATTTAATATGATCATGGCTGGTCTCATCTCAATCCCAACCACACCTTCCTGCCCACTCTCCTTAACCTCTCAACCTTTACTCATTAAAAATCTATCTGTCTATCTCCTCCTGGCACTCAAAGGGCTGCAGAGGAGGTTCACTAGGTTTATTCTGGAGTTGAGGGGGTTGGTTTATGAGGAGAGACTGAGTAGACTGGGATTATATTCATTGGAATTCAGGAGAATGAGGGGGAATCTGATAGAAACATAAAATAATGAAGGGAATCGATAAGATGGAAGTAGAGAAGATGTTTCCACTGGCAGGTGAAACTAGGACAAGAGGGCACAGCCTCAAGATTAGAGGGAGCAGATTTCTTCACCCAGAGGGTTGTGAAGCTGTGGAATTCCCTAGCTGGATAGATTTTTGAACAGTAAAGGAATCAAGGGTTCTGGTGAGTGGGTGGGTAAGTGGAGCTGAGGCTATCAAAACATCACCCATGATCTTATTGAATGGTGGAGCAGGCTCAAAGGGTCAGATGGCCTACTTCTGCTCCTCGTTTAGATTACTTTACAGTGTGGAAACAGGCCCTTCGGCCCAACAAGTCCACACCGACCCGCCGAAGCGTAACCCACCCATACCCCTACATTTACCCCTTACCTAACACTACGGGCAATTTAGCATGGCCAATTCACCTGACCTGCACATCTTTGGACTGTGGGAGGAAACCGGAGCACCCGGAGGAAACCCACGCAGACACGGGGAGAACGTGCAAACTCCACACAGTCAGTCGCCTGAGGCGGGAATTGAACCCGGGTCTCTGGCGCTGCGAGGCTAACCACTGTGCCACCGTGCCGCCCTCGTTCTTCTGGACTTACTCAATGTTCCAGCAAGCACCACATTCTAGGGTGTAAATTCAATGCAAGCTGCCAAACTGGATCCAAAACTGATTTACAAACAGGAGGCAAAGGGTGATGGCGGAGGGCTGATTTTAATTGGAAGCCTGTGACCAGTGGTCTACAACAGGGATCAGTGCTGGGACTCTTGCTCTTTGCTATGTACATTAACCACTTGGATGTAAATGTGGATGGTATAATTAGTAAGTATGCAGATGACTGGAAAATTGATGGGTGTCGTTGATAGTGAGGAGGATGGTCTCAGGCTACAGTTGAAGAGTGTGAATTAAAATCCCTAGTGTGGAAACAGGCCCTTCAGTCCAACAAGTCCACACTGACCGTCCAAAGAGTAACCCACCCAAACCCATTCCCCTATTTGCCCCTGACACTATGGGCAATTTATCATGGTCAATTGATCCAACCTACATGTCTTTGGATTGTGGGAGGAAACCAGAGCACCCGGAGGAAACCCACGCAGACACGGGGAGAATGTGCAAACTCCACACAGTCAGTCACCTGAGGCTGGAATCGAACCTGTGTCCCTGGCACTGTGAGGCAGCAGTGCTAACCACTGAGCCACAGTGCCGCCCTTCAGCAGAATGCCATTTCGGATGCTGTCCGACCTGCCGTGCTTTTCCAGCGCCACACTCTCGACTCTGATCTCCAGCATCTGCACCCCTCACTTTCTCCTAGGTCTCAGGCAACAGTCTGATATTAATCAGCTGGTAAATTGGGCAGAGCATTGGCAGATGGAATTTTATCCTGAGAAGTGTGAGGCAACAAATTTTGGAAGATATAATAAGGGAAGGATGAATAGTAGCTCCCTGGGGAGCACTGAGGAACAAAGGGACTTTGGTTACAAGTCTGTATTTTTGATTTTTCTGAAAGTGTCAGCACAGGGGGACAGTATGGCGAAGGCATGTGGGTTGCTTGCTTTCATTAACTGGGGTGTAGAGTGTTGGAGCAGGGAAGTCTGCTTACAATTTTAAAACGCATTTGCTTAGGGCACAGATCAAAAACTCCTTCTGATGGCCACATATCAGAAGGACTGGAGAGGGTGTAGAATTTTCATCAGCATGTTGCCTGGGATGGAAAGCCTCAGTTATGAGGGGAGACTGGATAGACTGGGACTGTTCTCCTTGGAGCAGAGGAGGCTGAGGGGCAGCATTGAGGCATTATAATTGTGAAAACCTTTTCCCCATTGCAGATGTGTCAAAGAGCAGAGGGCAACAGTTTAAGGTGAGGAGGAAGTGGTTATGAGGAGATCTGAAAAAGAATGTTCTCACCCAGAGGGTGGTGGATATATGGACCGTGCTGACTGAGAGGGTAGTGGATATATGGACCGTGCTGACTGAGAGGGTAGTGGATATATAGACCGTACTGACTGAGAGGGTGGTGGATATATGGACCGTGCTGACTGAGAGGGTGGTGGATATATGGTCCGTGCTGACTGAGAGGGTGGTGGATATATGGACCGTGCTGACTGAGAGGGTGGTGGATATATGGACCGTGCTGACTGAGAGGGTAGTGGATATATGGTCCGTGCTGACTGAGAGGGTAGTGGATATATGGACCGTGCTGACTGAGAGGGTGGTGGATATATGGTCCGTGCTGACTGAGAGGGTAGTGGATATATGGACCGTGCTGACTGAGAGGGCGGTGGATATATGGACCGTGCTGACTGAGAGGGCGGTGGATATATGGACCGTGCTCACTGAGAGGGTGGTGGATATATGGTCCGTGCTGACTGAGAGGGTGGTGGATATATGGACCGTGCTGACTGAGAGGGTGGTGGATATATGGTCCGTGCTGACTGAGAGGGTGGTGGATATATGGACCGTGCTGACTGAGAGGGTGGTGGATATATGGACCATGCTGACTGAGAGGGTGGTGGATATATGGACCGTGCTGACTGAGAGGGTAGTGGATATATGGACCGTGCTGACTGAGAGGGTAGTGGATATATGGACCGTGCTGACTGAGAGGGTGGTGGATATATGGACCATGCTGACTGAGAGGGTGGTGGATATATGGACCGTGCTGACTGAGAGGGTAGTGGATATATGGACCGTGCTGACTGAGAGGGTAGTGGATATATGGACCATGCTGACTGAGAGGGTGGTGGATATATGGTCCGTGCTGACTGAGAGGGTGGTGGGTATATGGTCCGTGCTGACTGAGAGGGCGGTGGATATATGGACCGTGCTGACTGAGAGGGTGGTGGATATATGGACCGTGCTGACTGAGAGGGCGGTGGATATATGGACCGTGCTGACTGAGAGGGTGGTGGATATATGGTCCGTGCTGTCTGAGAGGGTGGTGGATATATGAACCGTGCTGACTGAGAGGGTGGTGGATATATGGACCGTGCTGACTGAGAGGGTAGTGGATATATGGTCCGTGCTGACTGAGAGGGTGGTGGATATATGAACCGTGCTGACTGAGAGGGTGGTGGATATATGGACCGTGCTGACTGAGAGGGTGGTGGATATATGGACCGTGCTGACTGAGAGGGTAGTGGATATATGGACCGTGCTGACTGAGAGGGTGGTGGCTATATGGACCATGCTGACTGAGAGGGTGGTGGATATATGGACCATGCTGACTGAGAGGGTGGTGGATTTATGGACCGTGCTGTCTGAGAGGGTGGTGGATATATGGACCATGCTGACTGAGAGGGTGGTGGATATATGGACCGTGCTGACTGAGAGGGTGGTGGATATATGGTCCGTGCTGACTGAAAGGGTGGTGGATATATGGTCCGTGCTGACTGAAAGGGTGGTGGATATATGGACCGTGCTGTCTGAGAGGGTGGTGGATATATGGACCGTGCTGACTGAAAGAGTGGTGGATATATGGTCCGTGCTGACTGAGAGGGTGGTGGGTATATGGACCATGCTGACTGAGAGGGTGGTGGATATATGAACTGTGCTGACTGAGAGGGTGGTGGATATATGGACCATGCTGACTGAGAGGGTGGTGGATATATGGTCCGTGCTGACTGAGAGGGTGGTGGATATATGGACCGTGCTGACTGAGAGGGTGGTGGATATATGGACCGTACTGACTGAGAGGGTGGTGGATATATGGTCCGTGCTGACTGAGAGAGTGGTGGATATATGGACCATGCTGACTGAGAGGGTAGTGGATATATGGACCGTGCTGACTGAGAGGGTGGTGGATATATGGACCGTGCTGTCTGAGAGGGTGGTGGATATATGGACCATGCTGACTGAGAGGGTGGTGGATATATGAACCGTGCTGACTGAGAGGGCGGTGGATATATGGACCGTGCTGACTGAGAGGGCGGTGGATATATGGTCCGTGCTGACTGAGAGGGCGGTGGATATATGGTCCGTGCTGACTGAGAGGGTGGTGGATATATGGACCGTGCTGACTGAGAGGGTGGTGGATATATGGTCCGTGCTGACTGAGAGGGTGGTGGATATATGGACCGTGCTGACTGAGAGGGTGGTGGATATATGGTCCGTGCTGACTGAGAGGGTGGTGGATATATGGACCGTGCTGACTGAGAGGGTGGTGGATATATGGACCGTGCTGACTGAGAGGGTGGTGGATATATGGTCCGTGCTGACTGAGAGGGTGGTGGATATATGGTCCGTGCTGACTGAGAGGGTGGTGGATATATGGACCGTGCTGACTGAGAGGGTGGTGGATATATGGACCGTGCTGACTGAGAGGGTGGTAGATATATGGACCATGCTGACTGAGAGGGCGGTGGGTATATGAACCGTGCTGACTGAGAGGGTGGTGGATATATGGACCATGCTGACTGAGAGGGTGGTGGATATATGGACCGTGCTGACTGAGAGGGTGGTGGAGGCAGGTACTCTCACAACATTGAAGAACTATCTGGATGAGAGTTTAACATGCCAGGGTGTAGTAGACTCTGGACCAAGTGCAGGTAATGGGATTAGTGTTGGTTGGTTAACATGGCACAGTGGGCTGAAGGGCTTGTTTCTATACTGTATAACTCTGCCAATCCTCCACAACCCCCACCCTGTCTTCCTATTCCTGTCTCTCCCTGATTACCCTTTCTGTTAGGTTGACCATGAAAGAATTGATCATATATAAACTGTGTTTTGATTGGTTTAAATTGCCAGGTGAGACTATCTGAACGAGTAACCTTGGAGACTCAATTCCATAGCAACACCCAGGAGCTGATTGGCTGGATAGAAGATGCCATGAACGTGTTGAATAAGGCTCCAGCTCCGAGTCTGATCCAGGAGTCCATCACAATACAGATCCAGGATCACCAGGTGACCTGTCCTGGGAGAAACACAGTCCATTCCACCTCCCCATCACACTGTGGCCAAGTGTTATCTGATGGCACAGAATCACCCTGGGGTGGGTTCAGTATTAAAGGACAACACTCCATTCACTTTCTCTATTAGCCACTGAACTAGAATGCTGGCTTTGTGTAATATATGCACAAGGACTCTCAACTCCCTTGATGAAGCAACTTCCTCCAGTCTTTAAATAATATTCAACTCCTCTATTCTTCCTGCCAAAGTGCATAAGCTCACATTTCACCACATTATGCCCCATCTGCTACACGGTTCCCATTCGTTTAACCTGTCTATATCTGTCCACAAACCATGTGTTATCCTCATCGCTTACCTTCCCACCTAATCTTGTGTCACTCACAGACTTTGTGAGTGCACATTTACCTCTGTCTTCATACAGATTAGAAATAATTGTGGGCTGAGCACTGACCCTGTGGGACTCCACTATTTACAGGTTGCTATCCTGGAGATTCCATCTTATCCCCACTCTCCGTTTTCTTGTAGTTAGCCAATCCTCTCTCCATGCTAATATATTATCCCCCAACACCGTGTGCTCTTTCTTTGTACCACATGGGTTAACAGGACACTGGCGCCTGAACAGTCACTATCTTAGAGGCAGTGATCAGGTACAGTGAGTGCAGGGATCGGGTGCAGGGATCAGGTGGAGTGGCACTGTGGCTCAGTGGTTAGCACTGCTGCCTCACAGCCCCAGGGACCCGGTTCTATTTCAGCCTCAGGTGACTGTCTATGTGGAGTGTGCACGTTCTCCCTGTGTCTGTGTGGGTTTCCTCCGGGTGCTCCAATTTTCTCCCAGGCCAGGTGAATTGACCAGGCTAAATTGCCCACAGTGTTAGCTGCATTAGCCAGAGGGAAATGGGTCTGGGTGGGTTACTGTTCAGAGGGTCGGTGTGGACTTGTTGGGCTGAAGGGCCTGTTTCCACGCTGTAGGGAATCTAATCTAATCTAGATAGTGAGTGTGGGGATTAGGTACAGAAATCGGGTACATGGATTGGGTAGCGATGCAGTTGTGTGTGTAATGGCTGCCATCTCTCTCTCTCTCTCTCTGTAGCGGTTCAGCAGTGATGTAGCCTTGCACTCTGCACAGCTGAACACCCTGGAACAATGCTCAGAGCCTCTGAGGGATTGCAGCAGCAAGCAGCATCGCTGTCTCATTCAGAACGTGATGGGCACCGTACGGGAGAAATGGGCAAAACTTACACAGTGTACCAGCCAACGAGAGCAGTCTCTCCAGGAGGCCAGAAAACATGCCCAACAGGTAATACACTGTAGTGTTTCCTTCCTCCTCGAACCAAAAAAAAGCAGAGGGGTAGAGAGATGTGCTATTCCAAAACTGTTGGTAGTAGAATAAGAAGTAAGGCCCTGGCTTGAGAGGGTTCAGCCAGCAGCAGATCAGCAATAAGTGCAGGTAAGCTCAGGGAAAGTCCTTTCACTTTCCTTTTTAGACTTTAAGATGGCACTTAGGGCAGTCACACGTTCCTCCTGCAGGATGTGGGAGCTCAGGTTAACTTCCATCATCCCTGATGACTACACGTGTGTGGGAAGTGCACCCAGCTGCAGCTCCTGGGAGACCGTGAGGGGGAGCTGGAGCTGGGTGCACTCAGGATCATCGAACATAGAAAAGTACAGCACAGAACATTTCCTTTGGCCCACGATGTTGTGCCGAGGATTAATCCTAATGTAAAATATAGTAACTTAACCTACGCACCCGTCACCTCACTGCTATCCATGTGCATGTCCAGCACTCGCTTAAATGTCCCCAATGACTCTGCTTCCACCACCACCGCTGGCAACACATTCCATGCATTCACAACTCTCTGCGTAAAGAACCTACCTCTGACATCACCTCTATAACTTTCTCCTAATATCTTCAAGCTATGACTTCTCGCACCAGTCAATCCTGCCCTGGGGGAAAGTCTCTGGCTATTGACTCTATCTATTCCTCTTATTATTTTGTACACCTCGATCAGGTCTGCTCTCTTCCTCCAGAGAGAAAAGTCAGAGCTTTGTCAACCTTTCTTCATAAGACAAGCCCTCCAGTCCAGGCAGCATCCTGCTAAACCTTCTTTCCACCCTCTCCAAAGCCTGTATCTTTCTTATAGTAGGGCGACCAGAACTGGACACAATATTCCAAGTGTGGTCTCACCAGGGACTCGTAGAGCTGTAGCAAAACCTCACGGCTCTTAAACCCTGTTAATGAAAGCCAAAACACCATATGCTTTCTAAACAACCCTATCCACTTGGGTGGCAACTTTGAGGGATCTATGTACTTGCACACCCAGATCCCTCTGTTCCTCCACACTGCCAAGAATCCTGTCTTTAATCCTATATTCAGCATTCGAGTTCAACCTTCCAAAATGCATCACTTCACATTTATCCAGGTTGAACTCCATCTGCCATTTCTCAGCCCAGCTCTGCATCCCGTCTATGTCTCGCTGCAGCCTGCAGTAGCCCTCGATACTATCGATGATACCTCCAACCTTTGTGTCATCTGCAAAATTACTAACCCACCCCTCAACCTCCTCATCCAAGTCATTTATAAAAACTACAAAGAGCAGAGAACCCTGCGAGACCCCATTCAACACTGACCTCCAGGCAGAATACTTTTCATCTACAACCACTCTCTGCCTTCTGTCAGCCAACCGATTTCTGAAATTCCAAACCCATGTCTCCATTATGCCCCCAACATCATAGCCCCATGTACTGATCCATGCTCTAAGTTTATCATTCTTTCTTCTGATACTCCTTGAGTTAAAGCAGACACACTTTAACGATCCCTTTGTTTCATCGCATGAGAAACCTTCCCGATAGATTCACTACATCCTACCACTGTCCTGTCTGCAACTGACCCCCTCTCAGACATGTGGCTCCGATTCCCACCCCCCTGCCAAACTAGTTTAAACCCTTCCGAATCGCACGAGCAAATCTCCCACCCAGGACATTTGTGCCCCTCCAGTTCAGGTGCAACCCGTCCTTCATGTACAGGTCCCACCTTCCCCAGAAGGTATCCCAATGGTCTAGGTATCTGAAGCCCTCCCTCCTGCACCAGCCTCACAGCCACGTGTTAAGCTACATTTGCTGACTGTTCCTCATCTCACTATCTCGTGGTACCGGTAGCAAACCCGAGATCACTACTCTACTCGTCCTGCTCTTCAGCTTCCAACCTAACGC
This sequence comes from Chiloscyllium plagiosum, assembly GCF_037043375.1. Lineage (NCBI taxonomy): Eukaryota > Metazoa > Chordata > Chondrichthyes > Orectolobiformes > Hemiscylliidae > Chiloscyllium > Chiloscyllium plagiosum. Next base: position 77,324,945 of record NW_028270157.1, read on the forward strand.
TCTGTAGTCACTTTTCAGATCCTCAATCCCTTTCCTGGCTGTATCATTGGTGCCGATATGTACCACGATTTCTGGCTGGTCCCCCTCCCCCTTTAGAATCTTGTAGACCCGATCGGCGACATCCCGGACCCTGGCACCAGGGAGGCAACGTACCTTCCGGGAGTCCCGTTCCTGACCACAAAATCTCCTGTCAATCCGTCTAACTATTGAGTCCCCTATTACTAGCGCTTTTCTATTTCCCACCCTTCCCTTCTGAGCCACAGTGCCAGGCTCAGTGCCAGAGACCTGACAACCATGGCTTACCCCTGGCAGGCTGACTCCACCAGCAGTATCCAAAACGGTATACTTATTGCTGAGGGGAACGGCCACAGGGGATCTCTGCTCTGACCATCGGTTCCCTTTCGTCCCCGTGACAGTAATCCAGCTGTCCTTATCTTGTATCTGGGGAGTGATCACTTCCCTGTACATCCTCTCAATTTCCCCCTCAGACTCCCGGATGATCCATAGTTCATCCAGCTCCAGCTCCAGTTCCCCAACTCAGTTTTCGAGGAGCTGGAGTTGGGCGCACTTCCCGCAAATGTCCCTCACCTGCCACATTCTGCAGGAGGAGCACGCAACTACCCTGACATCCATATCCCGATATTCTGAAAGCCCGCGCAGAACTAAACAAAGGAAAAGAAGGAAAAAAAAAGAGAAACCTGAAAACTTACCTAGTTTACAGACTCTTAGTAAGGTTAGAGGAGGTGGGTAGGAGGGAGGCCCTATGGTGTAGGGTTGAAAATGTGTTGCTGGAAAAGCGCAGCAGGTCAGGCAGCATCCAAGGAGCAGGAGAATCGACGTTCTTCAGCAAGAAGGGCTCATGCCCGAAACGTCGATTCTCTTGTTCCCTGGATGCTGCCTGACCTGCTGCGCTTTTCCAGCAACACATTTTTCAGCTCTGATATCCAGCATCTGCAGTCCTCACTTTCTCCTATGGTGTAGGGTCTCAGGTTTAGATCTCACCCACTTAAAAACTCCCCAGAAGTCCTTCGTTCCTCCCTCGCACCTCTCCACAAATGTAGATAAGTGTGAGGTCTTGCATTTTGGAAAGTCAAATCAAGGTAGGAATTTCACGGTGAATGGTAGGGCCTTAAGGAATGTCATGGAACAGAGGGACCTTGGAGTTCAGGTTCACAGTTCTCTGAAAGTGGTGTCCCAGGTTGACAGGGCAATGATGAAGGCTTTTGGTAGACTGGCTCTTATCAGTCAGGTCATTGAGTATAGAAGTTGGGAAGTTATGTTGCTGTTATCCAGGATGTTGGTGAGACCACGCTTGGAGTACTGCGTTCAGTTTTGGTCACCTTGTTGTAGGAAGGACGTCACTAATCTAGAAAGAACGCAGAAGAAATTTACAAGGATATTGTCTGGACTCCATGGTCTGAGTTTTAGGGAGAGGTTGGACAAGCTAGGACATTTTCCTTTCGAGCGTAGGAGACTGAGGGGGGAACATTATAGAGATGTATAAGATCATGAAAGGCCGGGATAGGGTGAATGCACTCAGTCTTTTTCCCAGGGTTGGGGAATCGAGGACTAGAGGGCATCAGTTTAAGGTGAGAGGGGAAAGAATAAAAGGCAACCCAAGGGACAACTGTTTTTACACAGAGGGTGCCAGAGGAAGTGGTTGAGGCGGGTACATTAATAACATTTAAAAGGCATTTGGACATAGACATGGATAGGAAAGGTTTACAAGGATATGGAGAAAGTGAGGACTGTAGATGCTGGAGTCAGAGTCGAAGTGTGTGGTGCTGGAAAAGCACAGCCGGTCAGGCAGCATCCAAGGAGCAGGAGAATCAGGCAGAAGCCCTTCATCAGGGCCAAGTGCAGGGAAATGGGGCTAGCGTGGATGGATGTTTTGGTCGGCATGGATCCATTTGGACCAAAAGGCCTGTCTCCATGCTGTAGGATTCTGACTGTATGATCCCTCTGAGTTTCCTAGTGTCCTGCCATTCACTGAGTACTCCCTTCGCTTGTTCCTTCTTCCAAGTGCATCACTTCACTTTTATAGTCATAGTGATGTACAGCACGGAAACAGACCCTTCGGTCCAACCTGTCCATGCCGACCAGACATCCCAACCCAATCTAGTTCCCACCTGCCAGCACTCGGCCCATATCCCTCCAAACCCTTCCTATTCATATACCCATCCAAATGCCTCTTAAATGTTGCAATTGTACCAGCCTCCACCACTTCCTCTGGCAGCTCATTCCATACACATACCACCCTCTGCGTGAAAACGTTGCCCCTTAGGTCTCTTTTATATCTTTCCCTTCTCACCCTAAACCTATGCCCTCTAGTTCTGGACTCCCCGACCCCAGGGAAAATACTTTGTCTATTTATCCTATCCATGCCCCTCACGATTTTATAAACCTCTATAAAGTCACCCCTCAGCCTCTGACGCTCCAGGGAAAACAGCCCCAGCCTGTTCAGCCTCTCCCTGTAGCTCAAATCCTCCAACCCTGGCAACATCCTTGTAAATCTTTTCTGAACCCTTTCAAGTTTCACAACATCTTTCCGATAGGAAGGAGACCAGAATTACACGCAATATTCCAACAGTGGCCTAACCAATGTCCTGTACAGCCGCAACATGACCTCCCAACTCCTGTACTCAATACTCTGACCAATAAAGGAAAGCATACCAAACGCCTTCTTCACTATCCTATCTACCTGCGACTTCACTTTCAAGGAGCTATGAACCTGCACTCCAAGGTCTCTTTGTTGAGCAACACTCCCTAGGACCTTACCATTAAGTGTATAAATCCTGCTAAGATTTGCTTTCCCAAAATGCAGCACCTCACATTTATCTGAATTAAACTCCATCTGCCACTTCTCAGCCCATTGGCCCATCTGGTCCAGATCCTGTTGTAATCTGAGGTAACCCTCTTCGCTGTCCACTACACCTCCAATTTTGGTGTCATCTGCAAACTTACTAACTGTACCTCTTATGCTCGCATCCAAATCATTTATGTAAATGACAAAAAGTAGAGGGCCCAGCACCGATCCTTGTAGCACTCCACTGGTCACAGGCCACCAGTCTGAAAAACAACTCTCCACCACCACCCTCTGTCTTCTACCTTTGAGCCAGTTCTGTATCCAAATGGCTAGTTCTCCTTGTATTCTATGAGATCGAACCTTGCTAACCAGTGTCCCATGGGGAACCTTGTCGAATGCCTTACTGAGGTCCATATAGATCACATCTACTGCTCTGCACTCATCAATCTTCTTTGTTAGTTCTTCAAAAAACTCAATCAAGTTTGTGAGACATGATTTTCCACAGACAAAGCCATGTTGACTATCCCTAATTAGTTGCTGGAAAAGCGCAGCAGGTCAGGCAGCATCAAAGGAGAAGGAGAATCGACGTTTCAGGCATAAGCCCTTCTTCAGGCTTATGCCCGAAACGTCGATTCTCCTTCTCCTTGGATGCTGCCTGACCTGCTGCGCTTTTCCAGCAACACATTTTTAAGCTCTGATCCCTAGCATCTGCGTCCTCACTTTCTCCTATCCCTAATCAATCCTTGCCTTTCCAAATACATGTACATCCTGTCCCTCAGGATTCCCTCCAACAACTTGCCCACCACCAACATCAGGCTCACCGGTCTATAGTTCCCTGGATTGTCCTTACCACCCTTCTTAAACAGTGGCACCACGTTAGCCAACCTCCAGTCTTCCGGCACCTCACCTGTGACTATCGATGATACAAATATCTCAGCAAAAGGCCCAGCAATCACTTCTCTGGCTTCCCACACAGTTCTCGGGTGCACCTGATCAGGTCCTGGGATTTATCCACCTTTAACCGTTTCAAGACATCCAGCACTTCCTCCTCTGTAATCTGGACATTTTGCAAGATGTCACCATCTATTTCCCTGCAGTCTATATCTTCCATATCCTTTTCCACAGTAAATACTGATGCAAAATATTCATTTAGTATCTCCCCCATTTTCTGTGGCTCCACACAAAGGCTGCCTTGCTGATCTTTGAGGGGCCCTATTCTCTTCCTAGTTACCCTTTTGTCCTTAATGTATTTGTAAAAACCCTTTGGATTCTCCTTAATTCTATTTGTCAAAGCTATCTCATGTCCCCGTTTTGCCCTCCTGATTTCCCTCATAAGTATACTCCTACTGCCTTTATACTCTTCTAAGGATTCACTCGATCTATCCTGTTTATACCTGACATATGCTTCCTTCTTTTTCTTAACCAAACCCTCAATTTCTTTAGTCATCCAGCATTCCCTATAGTTACCAGCCTTCCCTTTCACCCTGACAGGAATATACTTTCTCTGGATTCTTGTTATCTCATTTCTGAAGGCTTCCCATTTTCCAGCCTCCAATCAGCTTTCGAAAGTTCTTGCCTAATACCCTCAAAATTGGCCTTTAACAGAATAAATTCCATCTGTCACTGATCTGTCCACCTGACCAATCTGTTTATCAATTTAAAAGTCACAGCAACTGCTGCAGGAAAAGTAACCAGTTAATTTGACTGGAGTTTTTTTCTACTGCAGAGAAGAGGCAGCTTCTGCTGGGGAGAACAGCATACCCTCCTGTTTGTGTGTGTATGTCTCTCTCTCTCTCTCTCTCTCTGTGTCAGTGAGCCTGTAACTTGTTTCTAGGGCCAACCCGCTCCGTTAGCTGGGATCCATAGGTCTCACTTGTGAACAACTCTCTAGCTCCTGATTGGCTGTACACTGCAGGATCCCATCACCTCAAAACACACAGTTGACAAGATGAGGAAGCAAATTCCTCACTGTGAAATGATGCAGCAGCTCTGGGTAAATTTCTGTGACTAACAACAGATTTTTTTGATCCTTGTGGCTCTGTTTTTAAAGGCAGGGAAAAAAAAAACAGACACAGAGCTTACAGTGCACTTCATAAATATCATCATATTCCCTTTAACATCAGGCTGGAGAATGCTCTCATCCTCTGTGAAACTCAGATCATTTCTCACAAACCCCAGACTGAGTGGGAATGGAAGCTGCACTAAGTACTATGGCAGTGATAACATGATAGAACATAGAACATAGAAGAATACAGCGCAGTACAGGCCCTTTGGCCCTCGATGTTGCGCCGATCCAAGCCCACCTAACCTATACTAACCCACTATCCTCCATATACCTATCCAATGCCCGCTTAAATGCCCATAAAGAGGGAGAGTCCACCACTGCTACTGGCAGGGCATTCCATGAACTTACGACTCGCTGAGTGAAGAACCTACCCCTAACTTCAGTCCTATATCTACCCCCCCTTAATTTAAAGCTATGCCCCCTTGTAATACCCGACTCCATACGCGGGAAAAGGTTCACACTGTCAACCCTATCTAACCCCCTAATCATCTTGTACACCTCAATCAAGTCACCCCTAAACCTTCTTTTCTCTAATGAAAACAGCCCCAAGTGTCTCAGTCTTTCCTCATACGATCTTCCTTCCATACCAGGCAACATCCTGGTAAACCTCCTCTGCACCCGTTCCAGTGCCTCCACATCCTTCCTATAGTATGGCGACCAAAACTGCACTCAATATTCCAGATGCGGCCGCACCAGAGTCTTATACAACTGCATCATGACCTCAGGACTCCGGAACTCAATTCCTCTACCAATAAAAGCCAGTACGCCATATGCCTTCCTCACTGCACTATTTACCTGGGTGGCAACTTTCAGAGATCTGTGTACATGGACACCAAGATCCCTCTGCTCATCCACACTACCAAGTATCCGACCATTAGCCCAGTACCCCATCTTTTTGTTATTCTTCCCAAAGTGAATCACCTCACACTTAGCTACATTGAATTCCATTTGCCACCTTTCTGCCCAGCTCTGCAGCTTCTCTATATCCTGCTGTAACCTGCCACATCCTTCCTCACTGTCAACAACTCCTCCGACTTTCGTATCATCCGCAAACTTGCTCACCCAACCTTCTAACCCCTCTTCCAGGTCATTTATAAAAATGACAAACAGCAATGGTCCCAAAACAGATCCTTGCGGAACACCGCTAGTGACGGCACTCCATGAAGAAACTTTGCCATCAACTACTACCCTCTGTCTTCTTCCATCCAGCCAATTCCTAATCCAAACCTCCAACTCACCCTCAATGCCATATCTCCGTATTTTCTGCAGTAGCCTACCATGGGGAACCTGATCAAACGCCTTACTAAAATCCATATATACCACATCTACCGCTTTCCCCTCATCAACCTCCTTCGTCACCTTTTCAAAGAATTCAATAAGGTTTGTGAGGCACGACCTGCCTCACAATGATGAGATTGTAACTGGCTAATGCGGTTTGCAGTGCAGATTGGATGGACCAAATGGCCCCCTCCTGCATCATATCAATTCTATGATTCTGTGTTAACCCTGCCCCTATTCTTGTTGAGAATTGGACTGTTTGACCCTGTGATGCTTGTCTTTGCAGTTCAGTGAGTCAAGGAAGATGCTACAAAGTTGGATGGATGAAGTGGATCAGCATCTAGAGGCTCAGAAGGACATTGCTGTCGACAACAATGACATTAAACAGCAGCTCACCCAGCAACAGGTCAGCATCACAGAAAGTTGCCATAATCACATCGGGCTGTCGCTCACTACGGACGGAGATGACAGGTGATGGTTTAATCTGAGGGTCACCACACCTCACACAAAGGCAGAGGTTCAAGGAGAGTCTTTCATGGAAATGAATCCTTTATGGCTGGCACGGTGGCTCAGTGGTTAGCACTGCTGCCTCAGAGCGCCAGGGACTCAGGTTCAATTCCAGCCTTGAGTAACTGTCTGTGTGGAGTGTGCACATTCTCCCTGTGTCTGCGTGGGTTTCCCCTGGATTCTTCGGTTTCCTCCCACAGTCACAAAGATGTGCAGGTGAGGTGAATTGGCCATGCTAAATTGCCCATAGTGTGAGGTGCAGGAGTCAGGGGTAAATTTGGATAAGGGATGGGTCTGGGTGGGTTACTCTTCAGAGGGTCAGTGTGGACTTGTTGGGCCAAATGGCCTGTTTCCATAGTGTAGAGAATCTAATCTAATCTCAGTTGGTGGAAGAACAAAGAAAGTTTACAGCCCAAGAACAGGCCCTTCAGCCCTCCAAGCCTGAGCCGATCCAAATCCACTGACTAAACCTGTTGCCCAATTCCTAAGCATTTGTATCCCTCTGCTCCCCACCTACTCATGCATCTGACCAGACACATCTTAAATGAATCTAACGTGTCTGCCTCTACCACCTCTGCTGGCAACGCGTTCCAGACACCCACCACCCTCTGTGTGAGGTACTTGCTGCGTGCATCCCCCTTAAACTTTCCACCTCTCACCTTGAAAGCATGACCCCTCGTTATTGAATCCTTTACCCTGGGCAAAAGCTTGTCTCTATCCACCCTGTCTATACCCTTCATGATTTTGTAAACCTCAATCAGGTCCCCCCTCAATCTCCTTTTTTCTAATGAAAACAATCCTAACCTACTCAACCTCTCTTCATAGCTAGCACCTTCCATACCAGGCAACATCTTCGTAAACCTTCTCTGCATCCTCTCCAAAGCGTCCACATCCTATTGGTAATGTGGCGACCAGAACTGTACACAGTATTCAAAATGCGGCCAAACCAATGTCTTGTACAATGTTAACATGACCTGCCAGCTCTTATACTCAATACCCCGTCCAATTAAGGCAAGCATACCATATGCCTTCTTGACCACTCTTTCCACCTGTGCAGCAACCTTCAGGAAAAATGGACCTGATTAAATTGATTGGAATATGGGCAATAACACTGAACAACTTGCAATGATAGAGCAATTGATTTTTTTTCTGGTGAAACTATCACTCACCAACTGACAAGAAATGATAGAATCAAATAATGATCCAGCCAAGGGGAAGGACAATCAGATCATCAACCCTGTGTTTATGTAAGAGATGGCCAATTGGCTCCCCAAAGCCTATCTATCAACCAAAAGGTATCACGTTCACTCCCCTTCTGAACTTTTCACTCCCCAAGCACCCCGTTCACTTTCCGTGTGCCCCGTTCACTTTCCGTGTGCCCCATTCACTCCATGTGCCCCGTTCACTTTCCGTGTGTCCTGTTCACTTTCCGTGTGCCCCGTTCACTTTCCATGTGCCCCGTTCACTTTCCGTGTGTCCCGTTCACTTTCCCTGTGCCCAGTTCACTTTCCACGTGTCCCGTTCACTTTCCATGTGTCCCGTTCACTTTGCGTGTGCCCAGTTCACTTTCCACGTGTCCCGTTCACTTTCCATGTGTCCCGTTCACTTTGCGTGTGCCCAGTTCACTTTCCACGTGTCCCGTTCACTTTCCATGTGTCCCGTTCACTTTGCGTGTGCCCAGTTCACTTTCCACGTGTCCCGTTCACTTTCCATGTGCCCGTTCACTTTCCGTGTGCCCACTTTCCGTGTGCCCAGTTCACTTTCCATGTGTCCCGTTCACTTTCCGTGTGCCCCGTTCACTTTGTGTGTGCGCTGTTCACTTTCCGTGTGCCCCATTCACTTGGCATGTGCCCAATTCACTCCGTGTGCCCCATTCACTTTCCGTGTGCCCCGTTCACTCCATGTGCCATGTTCACTTTCCATGTGCCCCATTCACACCATGTGCCCCGTTCACTTTCCGTGTGCCCCGTTCACTTAGCGTGTGCACCGTTCACTTTCCATGTACCCAGTACACTTTGCGTGTGCCCTGTTCACTCCGTGTGCCCCGTTCACTCCGTGTGCCCCATTCACTTTGCGTGTGCCCCGTTCTCTTTCCATGTGCCACGTTCACTCTGTGTGCGCGGTTCACTTTGCATGTGCCCCGTTCACTTTGCGTGTGACCCGTTCACTCCGTGTGTCCTATTCACTTTGCGTGTGTCTCATTCACTTTGCGTGTGCCCCATTCACTTTGCGTGTACCCTGTTCGTTTTGGGTGTACCCTGTTCACTCCATGTGCCCCGTTCACTCCGTGTGCCCCGTTCACTCTGTGTGCCCCATTCACTTTCAGTGTGTCCCATTCACTTTCCATGTGCCCCATTCACTTTCCGTGTGCCCCATTCACTTTGCGTGTGCCCCGTTCACTTTCCATGTGCCCTGTTCACTCCATGTGCCCTGTTCACTCCATGTGTCCCTTTCACGTTCCATGTGCTCTGTTCACTCCCTGTGCCCCGTTCACTCCGTGTGCCCCGTTCACTTTCCGTGTGCCCCATTCACTTTCCGTGTGCCCCATTCACTTTCCGTGTGCCCCGTTCACTCTGTGTGCCTGGTTCACTTTGCGTGTGCCCCCGCTTACTTTCCGTGCGCCCCGTTCTCTTCCCATTTGCCCTGTTCACTTTCCATGTGCCCCGTTCACTCCGTGTGCCCCGTTCACTCTGTGTGCCTGGTTCACTTTGCGTGTGCCCCGTTTACTTTCCGTGTGCCCCGTTCGCTTTGTGTGTGCCCCGTTCACTTTCTGTGTGTCCCGTTCACTCCGTGTGCCCCGTTCACTTTCTGTGTGTCCCGTTCACTCCGTGTGCCCCGTTCACTTTGCGTGTGCCCTGTTCACTCCATGTGCCCTGTTCATTTTCCGTGTGCCCCATTCACTTTGCGTGTGCCCCGTTCACTCCGTGTGCCCTGTTCACTTTGCGTGTGCCCTGTTCACTTTGCGTGTGCCCCGTTCACTTTGCGTGTGCCCTGTTCACTCCGTGTGCCCCATTCACTTTCCGTGTTTCCTGTTCACTTTCCGTGTGCCCCATTCACTTTCCGTGTGCCCTGTTTACTTTCGGTGTGCCCCGTTTACTTTCCATGTGCCCCGTTAACTTTGCGTGTTCCCCGTTCACTTTCCGTGTTTCCTGTTCACTTTGCGTGTGCCCTATTCACTTTCCGTGTGCCCATGTTCACTCCATGTGCCCTGTTTACACCGTCTGCCCTGTTTACTTTCCGTGTGCCCCATTCACTTTCCGTGTGCCCCATTCAGTTTCTGTGTTTCCTGTTCACTTTCCGTGTGCCCCATTCACTTTCCGTGTGCCCCGTTCACTTTGTGTGTGCCCCGTTCACTTTCTGTGTGTCCTGTTCACTCCGTGTGCCCTGTTCATTTTCCGTGTGCCCCGTTCACTTTCTGTGTGTCCCGTTCACTCCGTGTGCCCCATTCACTTTACGTGTGCCCCGTTCACTCTGTGTGCCCTGTTCACTTTCCGTGTGCCCCATTCGCTTTGTGTGTGCCCCGTTCACTTTCCGTATGCCCCGTTCACTCTGTGTGCCCCGTTCACTTTGCGTGTGCCCTGTTCACTCCGTGTGCCCTGTTCATTTTCCGTGTGCCCCATTCACTTTACGTGTGCCCCGTTCACTCCGTGTGCCCCATTCACTTTGCGTGTGCCCTGTTCACTCCGTGTGCCCTGTTCATTTTCCGTGTGCCCCATTCACTTTGCGTGTGCCCCGTTCACTCCGTGTGCCCTGTTCACTCCATGTGCCCTGTTTACTTCCCGTGTGCCCCGTTCACTTTGCGTGTGCCCCGTTCACTTTGCGTGTGCCCCGTTCATTCCGTGTGCCCCATTCACTTTCCGTGTTTCCTGTTCACTTTCCGTGTGCCCCATTCACTTTCCGTGTGCCCCGTTTACTTTGCGTGTGCCCTGTTCACTTTGCGTGTGCCCCGTTCACTTTGCGTGTGCCCCGTTCACATTCCGTGTGCCCATGTTCACTCTGTGTGGCCTGTTCACACCGTGTGCCCTGTTTACTTTCCGTGTGCCCCATTCACTTTCCGTGTGCCCCATTCACTTTCCATGTGCCCCATTCACTTTCCGTGTGCCCCGTTTACTTTCCGTGTGCCCTGTTCATTTTCTGTGTGCCCCATTCACTTTACATGTGCCCCGTTCACTCCGTGTGCCCCGTTCACTTTCCGTGTGCCCCATTTACTCTCCGTGTGCCCCGTTCACTTTGCGTGTGCCCCGTTCACTTTGCGTGTGCCCCGTTCACTCCGTGTGCCCCGTTCACTTTCCATGTTTCCTGTTCACTTTCCGTGTGCCCCATTCACTTTCCGTGTGCCCCGTTTACTTTCCGAGTGCCCCGTTTGCTTTCCATGTGCCCCGTTCACTTTGCTTGTGCCCCGTTCACTTTCCGTGTTTCCTGTTCACTTTCCGTGTGCCCCGTTCACTTTCCGTGTTTCCTGTTCACTTTCCATGTGCCCCATTCACTTTCCGTGTGCCCATGTTCACTTCGTGTGCCCCATTCACTCCGTGTGCCCTGTTCACTTTCCGTGTGCCCCGTTCACTCTGTGTGCCTTGTTCACTTTCCGTGTGCCCCATTCACTTTGCGTGTGCCCCATTCACTCCGTGTGCCCCGTTCACTCTGTGTGCCTGGTTCACTTTGCGTGTGCCCCGTTTACTTTCCGTGTGCCATGTTCACTTTCCATGTACCCCGTTCATTTTCATTGTGCCCTGTTCACTTTCCGTGTGCCTCGTTCACTTTCCGTGTGCCCCATTCACTCCATGTGCCCCGTTCACTTTCCGTGTGCCCCGTTCACTCTGTGTGACCTGTTCACTTTGCGTGTGCCCTGTTCACTCCGTGTGCCCTGTTCACTTTGCGTGTGCCCTGTTCACTCCGTGTGACCTGTTCACTTTCTGTGTGCCCCGTTCACTTTGTGTGTGCCCCGTTCACTTTCCGTATGCCCCATTCACTCCGTGTGCCCCGTTCACTTTGCGTGTGCCCTGTTCACTCCGTGTGCCCTGTTCATTTTCCATGTGCCCCATTCACTTTACGTGTGCCCCGTTCACTCAGTGTGCCCCGTTCACTTTGCGTGTGCCCTGTTCACTCCGTGTGCCCTGTTCATTTTCCGTGTGCCCCATTCACTTTACGTGTGCCCCGTTCACTTTGCGTGTGCCCCGTTTTCTTTCCGTGTGCGCCGTTCGCTTTGTGTGTGCCCTGTTCACTTTCTGTGTGTCCCGTTCACTCCGTGTGCCCCGTTCACTTTGCGTGTGCCCTGTTCACTCCGTGTGCCCTGTTCATTTTCCGTGTGCCCCATTCACTTTGCGTGTGCCCCGTTCACTCCGTGTGCCCTGTTCACTCCATGTGCCCTGTTTACTTCCCGTGTGCCCCGTTCACTTTGCGTGTGCCCCGTTCACTTTGCGTGTGTCCCGTTCACTTTGCGTGTGCCCCGTTCACTCCGTGTGCCCCGTTCACTCCGTGTGCCCCATTCACTTTCCGTGTTTCCTGTTCACTTTCCTTGTGTCCCATTCACTTTCCATGTGCCCCATTCACTTTCCGTGTGCCCCATTCACTTTCCGTGTGCCCCATTCACTTTGCGTGTGCCCTGTTCACTTTCCATGTGCTCTGTTCACTCCGTGTGCCCCGTTCACTCCGTGTGCCCCGTTCACTTTCCGTGTGCCCCGTTCACTCCGTGTGCCCCGATCACTCCGTGTGCCTGGTTCACTTTGCGTGTGCCCCATTCACTTTCCTGTGCCCCGTTCGCTTTGTGTGTGCCCCGTTCACTTTCTGTGTGTCCCGTTCACTTTGCGTGTGCCCCGTTCACTCCGTGTGCCCTGTTCACTTTGCGTGTGCCCTGATCACTTTCTGTGTGTCCCGTTCACTCCATGTGCCCCGTTTACTTCCTGTGTGCCCCGTTCACTTTGCGTGTGCCCCGTTCACTTTCTGTGTGTCCCGTTCACTCCGTGTGCCCCGTTCACTTTGCGTGCTCCCTGTTCACTCCGTGTGCCCTGTTCATTTTCCGTGTGCCCCATTCACTTTACGTGTGCCCCGTTCACTCTGTGTGCCCTGTTCACTTTCCGTGTGCCCTGTTCACTTTGCGTGTGCCCCGTTCACTTTCCGTATGCCCCGTTCACTCTGTGTGCCCTGTTCACTTTGCGTGTGCCCTGTTTTCTTTCCGTGTGCCCCGTTCGCTTTGTGTGTGCCCTGTTCACTTTGCGTGTGCCCTATTCACTCCGTGTGCCCTGTTCATTTTCCGTGTGCCCTGTTCACTTTCTGTGTGTCCCGTTCACTCCGTGTGCCCCGTTCACTTTGCATGCTCCCTGTTCACTCCGTGTGCCCTGTTCATTTTCCGTGTGCCCCATTCACTTTCCGTGTGCCCCGTTCACTCCGTGTGCCCTGTTCACTCCATGTGCCCTGTTTACGTCCCGTGTGCCCCTTTCACTTTGCGTGTGCCCCTTTCACTTTGCGTGTGCCCCGTTCACTCTGTGTGCCCCATTCACTTTTCGTGTGCCCCGTTTACTTTCCGTGTGCCCCGTTTACTTTCCATGTGCCCCGTTCACTTTGCGTGTGCCCCGTTCACTTTCCGTGTTTCCTGTTCACTTTGCGTGTGCCCCATTCACATTCCGTGTGCCCATGTTCACTCCGTGTGCCCTGTTCACACCGTGTGCCCCATTTACTTTCCGTGTGCCCCGTTCACTTTCTGTGTGCCCCATTCACTTTCCATGTGCCCCATTCACTTTCCGTGTGCCCCATTCACTTTGCGTGTGCCCCGTTCACTTTCCATGTGCCCTGTTCACTCCGTGTGCCCCGTTCACTCCGTGTACCCCGTTCACTTTCCGTGTGCCCCATTCACTTTCCGTGTGCCCCGTTCACTCCGTGTGCCCCGTTCACTCTATGTGCCTGGTTCACTTTGCGTGTGCCCCGTTTACTTTCCGTGTGCCATGTTCACTTTCCATGTGCCCCGTTCATTTTCATTGTGCCCTGTTCACACCGTGTGCCCCATTTACTTTCCGTGTGCCCCGTTCACTTTCTGTGTGCCCCATTCACTTTCCATGTGCCCCATTCACTTTCCGTGTGCCCCATTCACTTTGCGTGTGCCCCGTTCACTTTCCATGTGCCCTGTTCACTCCGTGTGCCCCGTTCACTCCGTGTACCCCGTTCACTTTCCGTGTGCCCCATTCACTTTCCGTGTGCCCCGTTCACTCCGTGTGCCCCGTTCACTCTATGTGCCTGGTTCACTTTGCGTGTGCCCCGTTTACTTTCCGTGTGCCATGTTCACTTTCCATGTGCCCCGTTCATTTTCATTGTGCCCTGTTCACTCCGTGTGCCCCGTTCACTCTGTGTGCCTGGTTCACTTTCCGTGTGCCTCGTTCACTTTCCGTGTGCCTCGTTCACTTCCCGTGTGCCCCGTTCACTTTCCGTGTGCCCTGTTCACTTTGAGTGTGCCCCATTCACTTTCCATGTGCCCTGTTCACTCCGTGTGCCCCGTTCACTTTGAGTGTGCCCTGTTCACTTTCCGTGTGCCCCGTTCACTTTGAGTGTGCCCCATTCACTTTCCATGTGCCCTGTTCACTCCGTGTGCCCCGTTCACACCGTGTGCCCCGTTCACTTTCCGTGTGCCCCGTTCACTTTGAGTGTGCCCCGTTCACTTTCCGTGTGCCCCGTTCACTTTGAGTGTGCCCCGTTCACTTTCCGTGTGCCCTGTTCACTTTGCGTGTGCCCCGTTTACTTTCCGTGTGCTCCTTTCACTCCGTGTGCCCCGTTCACTCCGTGTGCCTCGTTCACTTTCCATGTTTCCTGTTCACTTTCCGTGTGCCCCGTTTACTTTCTGTGTGCCCCGTTTACTTTCCATTTGCCCCGTTCACTTTGCCTGTGCCCCGTTCACTTTCCGTGTTTCCTGTTCACTTTGCGTGTGCCCCGTTCACATTCCGTGTGCCCATGTTCACTCCGTGTGCCCTGTTCACACCGTGTGCCCTGTTTACTTTCCGTGTGCCGCGTTCACTTTCCGTGTGCCCCATTCACTTTCCGTGTGCCCTGTTCACTCCATGTGTCCCGTTCACCTTCCATGTGCCCTGTTCACTCCGTGTGCCCGTTCACTCCATGTGTCCCGTTCACGTTCCATGTGCCCTTTTCACTCCGTGTGCCCCGTTCACACCGTGTGCCCCGTTCACTTTCCGTGTGCCCGTTCACTTTGAGTGTGCCCCGTTCACTTTGAGTGTGCCCCGTTCACTTTCCGTGTGCCCCGTTCACTCTGTGTGCCCTGTTCACTTTCCGTGTGCCCCATTTACTTTCCGTGTGCCCTGTTTGCTTTCCATGTGCCCCATTCACTTTGCGTGTGCCCCTTTCACTCCGTGTGCCCCGTTCACTCCGTGTGCCCCGTTCACTCTATGTGCCTGGTTCACTTTGCGTGTGCCCCGTTTACTTTCCGTGTGCCATGTTCACTTTCCATGTGCCCCGTTCATTTTCATTGTGCCCTGTTCACTCCGTGTGCCCCGTTCACTCTGTGTGCCTGGTTCACTTTCCGTGTGCCTCGTTCACTTTCCGTGTGCCTCGTTCACTTCCCGTGTGCCCCGTTCACTTTCCGTGTGCCCTGTTCACTTTGAGTGTGCCCCATTCACTTTCCATGTGCCCTGTTCACTCCGTGTGCCCCGTTCACTTTGAGTGTGCCCTGTTCACTTTCCGTGTGCCCCGTTCACTTTGAGTGTGCCCCATTCACTTTCCATGTGCCCTGTTCACTCCGTGTGCCCCGTTCACACCGTGTGCCCCGTTCACTTTCCGTGTGCCCCGTTCACTTTGAGTGTGCCCCGTTCACTTTCCGTGTGCCCCGTTCACTTTGAGTGTGCCCCGTTCACTTTCCGTGTGCCCTGTTCACTTTGCGTGTGCCCCGTTTACTTTCCGTGTGCTCCTTTCACTCCGTGTGCCCCGTTCACTCCGTGTGCCTCGTTCACTTTCCATGTTTCCTGTTCACTTTCCGTGTGCCCCGTTTACTTTCTGTGTGCCCCGTTTACTTTCCATTTGCCCCGTTCACTTTGCCTGTGCCCCGTTCACTTTCCGTGTTTCCTGTTCACTTTGCGTGTGCCCCGTTCACATTCCGTGTGCCCATGTTCACTCCGTGTGCCCTGTTCACACCGTGTGCCCTGTTTACTTTCCGTGTGCCGCGTTCACTTTCCGTGTGCCCCATTCACTTTCCGTGTGCCCTGTTCACTCCATGTGTCCCGTTCACCTTCCATGTGCCCTGTTCACTCCGTGTGCCCGTTCACTCCATGTGTCCCGTTCACGTTCCATGTGCCCTTTTCACTCCGTGTGCCCCGTTCACACCGTGTGCCCCGTTCACTTTCCGTGTGCCCGTTCACTTTGAGTGTGCCCCGTTCACTTTGAGTGTGCCCCGTTCACTTTCCGTGTGCCCCGTTCACTCTGTGTGCCCTGTTCACTTTCCGTGTGCCCCATTTACTTTCCGTGTGCCCTGTTTGCTTTCCATGTGCCCCATTCACTTTGCGTGTGCCCCTTTCACTCCGTGTGCCCCGTTCACTCCGTGTGCCTCGTTCACTTTCCATGTTTCCTGTTCACTTTCCGTGTGCCCCGTTTACTTTCCGTGTGCCCCGTTTACTTTCCATTTGCCCCGTTCACTTTGCTTGTGCCCCGTTCACTTTCCGTGTTTCCTGTTCACTTTGCGTGTGCCCCGTTCACATTCCGTGTGCCCATGTTCACTCCGTGTGCCCTGTTCACACCGTGTGCCCCGTTTACTTTCCGTGTGCCGCGTTCACTTTCCGTGTGCCCCATTCACTTTCCATGTGCCCTGTTCACTCCATGTGTCCCGTTCACGTTCCATGTGCCCTGTTCACTTCGTGTGCCCCGTTCACACCGTGTGCCCCGTTCACTTTCCGTGTGCCCATTTGCTCTCCGTGTGCCCTGTTCACTTTCCGTGTGCCCCATTTACTCTCCGTGTGCCCCGTTCACTTTCCGTGTTTCTTGTTCACAATCCGTGTGCCCTGTTCACTCCGTGTGCTCTGTTCACTCCGTGTGCCCCATTCACTTTCCGTGTGCCCCGTTCACTTTGCGTGTGCCCCGTTCACTTTGCGTGTGCCCCGTTCACTTTGCTTGTGCCCCGTTCACTTTGCGTGTGCCCCGTTCACTTTCTGTGTGCCCCGTTCACTTTCCGTGTGCCCTGTTCACTCCGTGTTCCTCATTCACTTTCCGTGTGCCCCGTTCACTTTCCGTGTACCCCGTTCACTTTCCGTGTGCCCTGTTCACTTTGCACATGCCCCGTTCACTTTCTGTTTTCCTGTTCACTTTCTGTTTGCCCTGTTCACTTTCCGTGTAGCCTGGTCACTTTCCTTGTGCCCCGTTCACTTTGCGTGTGTCCTGTTCACTCCGTGTGCCCCGTTCACTCCGTGTGCCCCGTTCACTCTGTGTGCCTGGTTCACTTTCCGTGTGCCCCGTTCAGTCCGTGTGTCCTATTCACTTTCCGTGTGCCCCGTTCTCTTTCCATTTGCCCTGTTCACTCTGTGTGCCTGGTTCACTTTGCGTGTGCCCCGTTTACTTTCCGTGTGCCATGTTCACTTTCCATGTGCCCCGTTCGTTTTCATTGTGCCCTGTTCACTCCGTGTGCCCCGTTCACTCCGTGTGCCCCATTCACTCCATGTGCCCCGTTCACTTCCCGTGTGCCCCATTCACTCCATGTGCCCTGTTCACTTTCCGTGTGCCCCGTTCACTTTCCGTGTGCCCGGTTCACTCTGTGTGCCCTGTTCACTTTCTGTGTGTCCCGTTCACTCCGTGTGCCCCGTTCACTTTGCGTGCTCCCTGTTCACTCCGTGTGCCCTGTTCATTTTCCATGAGCCCCATTCACTTTACGTGTGCCCCGTTCACTCTGTGTGCCCTGTTCACTTTCCGTGTGCCCTGTTCACTTTGCGTGTGCCCCGTTCACTTTCCGTATGCCCCGTTCACTCTGTGTGCCCTGTTCACTTTGTGTGTGCCCTGTTCACTTTCTGTGTGTCCCGTTCACTCAGTGTGCCCCGTTCACTTTGCGTGCTCCCTGTTCACTCCGTGTGCCCTGTTCATTTTCCGTGTGCCCCATTCACTTTCCGTGTGCCCCGTTCACTCCGTGTGCCCTGTTCACTCCATGTGCCCTGTTTACGTCCCGTGTGCCCCGTTCACTTTGCGTGTGCCCCTTTCACTTTGCGTGTGCCCCGTTCACTCCGTGTGCCCCATTCACTTTCCGTGTTTCCTGTTCACTTTCCGTGTGCCCCATTCACTTTCCGTGTGCCCCGTTTACTTTCCGTGTGCCCCGTTTACTTTCCATGTGCCCCGTTCACTTTGCGTGTGCCCCGTTCACTTTCCGTGTTTCCTGTTCACTTTGCGTGTGCCCCGTTCACATTCCGTGTGCCCATGTTCACTCCGTGTGCCCTGTTCACACCGTGTGCCCCATTTACTTTCCGTGTGCCCCGTTCACTTTCTGTGTGCCCCATTCACTTTCCATGAGCCCCATTCACTTTCCGTGTGCCCCATTCACTTTGCGTGTGCCCCGTTCACTTGCCCCGTTCACTTTCCATGTGCCCTGTTCACTCCGTGTGCCCCGTTCACTCCGTGTACCCCGTTCACTTTCCGTGTGCCTTGTTCACTTTCCGTGTGCCCCATTCACTTTGCGTGTGCCCCATTCACTCCGTGTGCCCCGTTCACTCTGTGTGCCTGGTTCACTTTGCGTGTGCCCCGTTTACTTTCCGTGTGCCATGTTCACTTTCCATGTGCCCCGTTCATTTTCATTGTGCCCTGTTCACTCCGTGTGCCCCGTTCACTCCGTGTGCCCCGTTCACTCTATGTGCCTGGTTCACTTTGCGTGTGCCCCATTTACTTTCCGTGTGCCTGGTTCACTTTCCGTGTGCCTCGTTCACTTTCCGTGTGCCTCGTTCACTTCCCGTGTGCCCCGTTCACTTTCCGTGTGCCCCGTTCACTTTCCGTGTGCCCTGTTCACTCTGTGTGCCCTGTTCACTTTCCGTGTGCCCCGTTCACTTTGAGTGTGCCCCGTTCACTTTCCGTGTGCCCCGTTCACTTTGAGTGTGCCCCATTCACTTTCCATGTGCCCTGTTCACTCCGTGTGCCCCGTTCACACCGTGTGCCCCGTTCACTTTCCGTGTGCCCCGTTCACTTTGCGTGTGCCCCGTTTACTTTCCGTGTGCCCCTTTCACTCCGTGTGCCCCGTTCACTCCGTGTGCCTCGTTCACTTTCCATGTTTCCTGTTCACTTTCCGTGTGCCCCGTTTACTTTCTGTGTGCCCCGTTTACTTTCCATTTGCCCCGTTCACTTTGCTTGTGCCCCGTTCACTTTCCGTGTTTACTGTTCACTTTGCGTGTGCCCCGTTCACATTCCGTGTGCCCATGTTCACTCCGTGTGCCCTGTTCACACCGTGTGCCCCGTTTACTTTCCGTGTGCCGCGTTCACTTTCCGTGTGCCCCATTCACTTTCCATGTGCCCTGTTCACTCCATGTGTCCCGTTCACGTTCCATGTGCCCTGTTCACTCCGTGTGCCCCGTTCACACCGTGTGCCCCGTTCACTTTCCGTGTGCCCGTTTCACTCTGTGTGCCCTGTTCACTTTCCATGTGCCCTGTTCACTCCATGTGTCCCGTTCACGTTCCATGTGCCCTGTTCACTCCGTGTGCCCCGTTCACACCATGTGCCCCGTTCACTTTCCGTGTGCCCGTTCACTTTGAGTGTGCCCCGTTCACTTTGAGTGTGCCCCGTTCACTTTCCGTGTGCCCCGTTCACTCTGTGTGCCTCGTTCACTTTCCGTGTGCCTCGTTCACTTTCCGTGTACCCTGTTCACTCCGTGTTCCTCATTCACTTTCCGTGTACCCTGTTCACTTTGCGTGTGCCCCATTCACTTTGCGTGTGCCCCTTTCACTCCGTGTGCCCCGTTCACTCCGTGTGCCCCATTCACTTTCCATGTTTCCTGTTCACTTTCCGTGTGCCCCGTTTACTTTCTGTGTGCCCCGTTTACTTTCCATTTGCCCCGTTCACTTTGCTTGTGCCCCGTTCACTTTCCGTGTTTACTGTTCACTTTGCGTGTGCCCCGTTCACATTCCGTGTGCCCATGTTCACTCCGTGTGCCCTGTTCACACCGTGTGCCCCGTTTACTTTCCGTGTGCCGCGTTCACTTTCCGTGTGCCCCATTCACTTTCCATGTGCCCCATTCACTTTCCATGTGCCCTGTTCACTCCATGTGTCCCGTTCACGTTCCATGTGCCCTGTTCACTCCGTGTGCCCCGTTCACACCGTGTGCCCCGTTCACTTTCCGTGTGCCCGTTTCACTCTGTGTGCCCTGTTCACTTTCCGTGTGCCCTGTTCACTCCATGTGTCCCGTTCACGTTCCATGTGCCCTGTTCACTCCGTGTGCCCCGTTCACACCGTGTGCCCCGTTCACTTTCCGTGTGCCCGTTCACTTTGAGTGTGCCCCGTTCACTTTCCGTGTGCCCCGTTCACTCTGTGTGCCTCGTTCACTTTCCGTGTGCCTCGTTCACTTTCCGTGTACCCTGTTCACTCCGTGTTCCTCATTCACTTTCCGTGTACCCTGTTCACTTTGCGTGTGCCCCATTCACTTTGCGTGTGCCCCTTTCACTCCGTGTGCCCCGTTCACTCCGTGTGTCCCATTCACTTTCCATGTTTCCTGTTCACTTTCCGTGTGCCCCGTTTACTTTCTGTGTGCCCCGTTTACTTTCCATGTGCCCCGTTCACTTTGCTTGTGCCCCGTTCACTTTCCGTGTTTCCTGTTCACTTTGCGTGTGCCCCGTTCACATTCCGTGTGCCCATGTTCACTCCGTGTGCCCTGTTCACACCGTGTGCCCCGTTTACTTTCCGTGTGCCGCGTTCACTTTGCGTGTGCCCCGTTTACTTTGCGTGTGCCCCTTTCACTCCGTGTGCCCCGTTCACTCCGTGTGCCTCGTTCACTTTCCATGTTTCCTGTTCACTTTCCGTGTGCCCCGTTTACTTTCTGTGTGCCCCGTTTACTTTCCATTTGCCCCGTTCACTTTGCTTGTGCCCCGTTCACTTTCCGTGTTTCCTGTTCACTTTGCGTGTGCCCCGTTCACATTCCGTGTGCCCATGTTCACTCCGTGTGCCCTGTTCACACCGTGTGCCCCGTTTACTTTCCGTGTGCCGCGTTCACTTTCCGTGTGCCCCATTCACTTTCCATGTGCCCTGTTCACTCCATGTGTCCCGTTCACGTTCCATGTGCCCTGTTCACTCCGTGTGCCCCGTTCACACCGTGTGCCCCGTTCACTTTCCGTGTGCCCCATTTGCTCTCCGTGTGCCCCGTTCACTTTCCGTGTGCCCCATTTACTCTCCGTGTGCCCCGTTCACTTTCCGTGTTTCTTGTTCACAATCCGTGTGCTCTGTTCACTCCGTGTGCCCCATTCACTTTCCGTGTGCCCCGTTCACTTTGCGTGTGCCCCGTTCACTTTGCGTGTGCCCCGTTCACTTTCTGTGTGCCCCGTTCACTTTCCGTGTGCCCTGTTCACTCCGTGTTCCTCATTCACTTTCCGTGTGCCCCGTTCACTTTCCGTGTGCCCCGTTCACTTTCCGTGTACCCTGTTCACTCCGTGTTCCTCATTCACTTTCCGTGTGCCCCATTCACTTTCCGTGTGCCCCGTTCTCTTTCCATTTGCCCTGTTCACTCCGTGTGCCCCGTTCACTCCGTGTGCCCCGTTCACTCTATGTGCCTGGTTCACTTTGCGTGTGCCCCGTTTACTTTCCGTGTGCCATGTTCACTTTCCATGTGCCCCGTTCGTTTTCATTGTGCCCTGTTCACTCCGTGTGCCCCGTTCACTCTGTGTGCCCTGTTCACTTTCCGTGTGCCTCGTTCACTTCCCGTGTGCCCCATTCACTCCATGTGCCCCGTTCACTTTCCGTGTGCCCCGTTCACTTTCCGTGTGCCCGGTTCACTCTGTGTGCCCTGTTCACGTTGCGTGTGCCCCGTTCACTCCGTGTGCCCTGTTCACTCCATGTGCCCCGTTTACTTCCCGTGTGCTCCGTTCACTTTGCGTGTGCCCCGTTCACTTTGCGTGTGCCCCGTTCACTCCGTGTGCCCCATTCACTTTCCGTGTTTCCTGTTTACTTTCAGTGTGCCCCGTTTACTTTCCATGTGCCCCGTTCACTTTCCGTGTTTCCTGTTCACTTTCCGTGTGCCCCGTTCACTTTCCGTGTTTCCTGTTCACTTTCCGTGTGCCCCGTTCACTTTCCGTGTTTCCTGTTCACTTTCCGTGTGCCCCATTCACTTTCCGTGTGCCCCATTCACTTCCCGTGTGCCCCATTCACTTTGCATGTACCCGTTCACTTTGCGTGTGCCCCATTCAGTCCGTGTGTCCTATTCACTTTCTGTGTGGCCCATTCACTTTCCATGTGCCCCATTCACTTTGCGTGTGCCCCGTTCAGTCTGTGTGACCTATTCACATTCCGTGTGCCCCGTTCACTTTGCACCTGCCCCGTTCACTTTCCGTGTTCCCCGTTCACTTTCCGTGTTCCCCGTTCACTTTCCGTGTGCCCTGTTCACTCCATGTGCCCATGTTCACTCCGTGTGCCCCATTCACTCCGTGTGCCCCGTTCACTCCGTGTGCCCCATTCACTCTGTGTGCCTGGTTCACTTTGCGTGTGCCCCGTTCAGTCCGTGTGTCCTATTCACTTTGCGTGCGCCCCATTCACTTTGCGTGTGCCTGGTTCACTTTCCGTGTGCCCCGTTCACTTTCCGTGTTCCCCGTTCACTTTCCGTGTGCCCTGTTCACTCCGTGTGCCCCGTTCACTCCGTGTGCCCCGTTCACTTTGCGTGTGCCCTGTTCACTCTGTGTGCCCCGTTCACTCTGTGTGCCCCGTTCACTCTGTGTGCCCCGTTCACTTTCCGTGTGCCCCGTTCACTCCGTGTGCCCCGTTCACTCTGTGTGCCCCGTTCACTCTGTGTGCCCCGTTCACTTTCCGTGTGCCCCGTTCACTCTGTGTGCCCTGTTCACTCTGTGTGCCCCGTTCACTCTGTGTGCCCCGTTCACTCTGTGTGCCCCGTTCACTTTCCGTGTGCCCCGTTTACTTTCCGTGTGCCCTGTTCACGTTCCGTGTGCCCCGTTTAATTTCCGTGTGCCCCGTTCACTTTCTGTGTGTCCCGTTCACTCCGTGTGCCCCGTTCACTTTGCGTGTGCCCTGTTCACTCCGTGTGACCTGTTCACTTTCCGTGTGCCCCGTTCACTTTGTGTGACCTGTTCACTTTCCGTGTGCCCCGTTCACTTTGCGTGTGCCCTGTTCACTCCGTGTGCCCCGTTCACTTTGCGTGTGCCCTGTTCACTCCGTGTGACCTGTTCACTTTCCGTGTGCCCCGTTCACTTTCCGTATGCCCCATTCACTCCGTGTGCCCCGTTCACTTTGCGTGTGCCCTGTTCACTCCGTGTGCCCTGTTCATTTTCCGTGTGCCCCATTCACTTTACGTGTGCCCCGTTCACTCAGTGTGCCCCGTTCACTTTGCGTGTGCCCTGTTCACTCAGTGTGCCCCGTTCACTTTGCGTGTGCCCTGTTCACTCCGTGTGCCCTGTTCATTTTCCGTGTGCCCCATTCACTTTACGTGTGCCTCGTTCACTTTCCGTGTGCCCCATTCACTCCATGTGCCCCGTTCACTTTCCGTGTGCCCCGTTCACTCTGTGTGCCCTGTTCACTTTGCGTGTGCCCCGTTCACTCTGTGTGCCCTGTTCACGTTCCGTGTGCCCCGTTCACTTTCCGTGTGCCCCGTTCACTTTCTGTGTGTCCCGTTCACTCCGTGTGCCCCGTTCACTTTGCGTGTGCCCTGTTCACTCCGTGTGACCTGTTCACTTTCCGTGTGCCCCGTTCACTTTGTGTGTGCCCCGTTCACTTTCCGTATGCCCCATTCACTCCGTGTGCCCCGTTCACTTTGCGTGTGCCCTGTTCACTCCGTGTGCCCTGTTCATTTTCCGTGTGCCCCATTCACTTTACGTGTGCCCCGTTCACTCAGTGTGCCCCGTTCACTTTGCGTGTGCCCTGTTCACTCCGTGTGCCCTGTTCATTTTCCGTGTGCCCCATTCACTTTACGTGTGCCCCGTTCACTTTGCGTGTGCCCCGTTTTCTTTCCGTGTGCGCCGTTCGCTTTGTGTGTGCCCTGTTCACTTTCTGTGTGTCCCGTTTACTTTCCATTTGCCCCGTTCACTTTGCTTGTGCCCCGTTCACTTTCCGTGTTTACTGTTCACTTTGCGTGTGCCCCGTTCACATTCCGTGTGCCCATGTTCACTCCGTGTGCCCTGTTCACACCGTGTGCCCCGTTTACTTTCCGTGTGCCGCGTTCACTTTCCGTGTGCCCCATTCACTTTCCATGTGCCCCATTCACTTTCCATGTGCCCTGTTCACTCCATGTGTCCCGTTCACGTTCCATGTGCCCTGTTCACTCCGTGTGCCCCGTTCACACCGTGTGCCCCGTTCACTTTCCGTGTGCCCGTTCACTTTGAGTGTGCCCCGTTCACTTTCCGTATGCCCCATTCACTCCGTGTGCCCCGTTCACTTTCCGTGTGCCCCGTTCACTCTGTGTGCCTCGTTCACTTTCCGTGTGCCTCGTTCACTTTCCGTGTACCCTGTTCACTCCGTGTTCCTCATTCACTTTCCGTGTACCCTGTTCACTTTGCGTGTGCCCCATTCACTTTGCGTGTGCCCCTTTCACTCCGTGTGCCCCGTTCACTCCGTGTGCCCCATTCACTTTCCATGTTTCCTGTTCACTTTCCGTGTGCCCCGTTTACTTTCTGTGTGCCCCGTTTACTTTCCATGTGCCCCGTTCACTTTGCTTGTGCCCCGTTCACTTTCCGTGTTTCCTGTTCACTTTGCGTGTGCCCCGTTCACATTCCGTGTGCCCATGTTCACTCCGTGTGCCCTGTTCACACCGTGTGCCCCGTTTACTTTCCGTGTGCCGCGTTCACTTTGCGTGTGCCCCGTTTACTTTGCGTGTGCCCCTTTCACTCCGTGTGCCCCGTTCACTCCGTGTGCCTCGTTCACTTTCCATGTTTCCTGTTCACTTTCCGTGTGCCCCGTTTACTTTCTGTGTGCCCCGTTTACTTTCCATTTGCCCCGTTCACTTTGCGTGTGCCCCGTTCACTTTCCGTGTTTCCTGTTCACTTTGCGTGTGCCCCGTTCACATTCCGTGTGCCCATGTTCACTCCGTGTGCCCTGTTCACACCGTGTGCCCCGTTTACTTTCCGTGTGCCGCGTTCACTTTCCGTGTGCCGCGTTCACTTTCCGTGTGCCCCGTTCACTTTCCGTGTGCCCCATTCACTTTCCATGTGCCCTGTTCACTCCATGTGTCCCGTTCACGTTCCATGTGCCCTGTTCACTCCGTGTGCCCCGTTCACACCGTGTGCCCCGTTCACTTTCCGTGTGCCCCATTTGCTCTCCATGTGCCCCGTTCACTTTCCGTGTGCCCCATTTACTCTCCGTGTGCCCCGTTCACTTTCCGTGTTTCTTGTTCACAATCCGTGTGCTCTGTTCACTCCGTGTGCCCCATTCACTTTCCGTGTGCCCCGTTCACTTTGCGTGTGCCCCGTTCACTTTGCGTGTGCCCCGTTCACTTTCTGTGTGCCCCGTTCACTTTCCGTGTGCCCTGTTCACTCCGTGTTCCTCATTCACTTTCCGTGTGCCCCGTTCACTTTCCGTGTGCCCCGTTCACTTTCCGTGTACCCTGTTCACTCCGTGTTCCTCATTCACTTTCCGTGTGCCCCATTCACTTTCCGTGTGCCCCGTTCTCTTTCCATTTGCCCTGTTCACTCCGTGTGCCCCGTTCACTCCGTGTGCCCAGTTCACTCTGTGTGCCTGGTTCACTTTGCGTGTGCCCCGTTTACTTTCCGTGTGCCATGTTCACTTTCCATGTGCCCCGTTCGTTTTCATTGTGCCCTGTTCACTCCGTGTGCCCCGTTCACTCTGTGTGCCCTGTTCACTTTCCGTGTGCCTCGTTCACTTCCCGTGTGCCCCATTCACTCCATGTGCCCCGTTCACTTTCCGTGTGCCCCGTTCACTTTCCGTGTGCCCGGTTCACTCTGTGTGCCCTGTTCACGTTGCGTGTGCCCCGTTCACTCCGTGTGCCCTGTTCACTCCATGTGCCCCGTTTACTTCCCGTGTGCTCCGTTCACTTTGCGTGTGCCCCGTTCACTTTGCGTGTGCCCCGTTCACTCCGTGTGCCCCATTCACTTTCCGTGTTTCCTGTTTACTTTCAGTGTGCCCCGTTTACTTTCCATGTGCCCCGTTCACTTTCCGTGTTTCCTGTTCACTTTCCGTGTGCCCCGTTCACTTTCCGTGTTTCCTGTTCACTTTCCGTGTGCCCCGTTCACTTTCCGTGTTTCCTGTTCACTTTCCGTGTGCCCCATTCACTTTCCGTGTGCCCCATTCACTTCCCGTGTGCCCCATTCACTTTGCATGTACCCGTTCACTTTGCGTGTGCCCCATTCAGTCCGTGTGTCCTATTCACTTTCTGTGTGGCCCATTCACTTTCCATGTGCCCCATTCACTTTGCGTGTGCCCCGTTCAGTCTGTGTGACCTATTCACATTCCGTGTGCCCCGTTCACTTTGCACCTGCCCCGTTCACTTTCCGTGTTCCCCGTTCACTTTCCGTGTTCCCCGTTCACTTTCCGTGTGCCCTGTTCACTTTCCGTGTTCCCCGTTCACTTTCCGTGTTCCCCGTTCACTTTCCGTGTGCCCTGTTCACTCCATGTGCCCATGTTCACTCCGTGTGCCCCATTCACTCCGTGTGCCCCGTTCACTCCGTGTGCCCCATTCACTCTGTGTGCCTGGTTCACTTTGCGTGTGCCCCGTTCAGTCCGTGTGTCCTATTCACTTTGCGTGCGCCCCATTCACTTTGCGTGTGCCTGGTTCACTTTCCGTGTGCCCCGTTCACTTTCCGTGTTCCCCGTTCACTTTCCGTGTGCCTGGTTCACTTTCCGTGTGTCCCGTTCACTCCGTGTGCCCCATTCACTTTGTGTGTGCCCCGTTCACTTTGCGTGTGCCCCGTTCACTATCCATGTGCCCTTTCTCTTTCTGTGTGCCACGTTCACTCCGTGTGCCCCGTTTACGTTCCGTGTGCCCTGTTCACTTTCCGTGCGCCCTGTTCACTCTCCGTGTGCCCCGTTCACTCTCCGTGTGCCCCGTTCACACTGTGTGCCTGGTTCACTTTGCGTGTGCCTGGTTCACTTTGCGTGTGCCTCATTCACATTGCGTGTGCCCCGTTCACTTTCCGTGTGACCTGTTCACTCCGTGTTCCTCATTCACTTTCCGTGTGCCCCGTTCACTCTCCGTGTGGCCCGTTCACTCCGTGTGCCCCATTCACTTTTGTGTGTGCCCGGTTCACTTTGCGTGTGCCACGTTCACTCCGTGTGCCCCGTTCACTCCGTGTGCCCCGTTAACTCTGTGTGCCTGGTTCACTTTGCGTGTGCCCCGTTCAGTCCGTGTGTCCTATTCACTTTGCGTGCGCCCCATTCACTTTGCGTGTGCCCCGTTCACTTTCCGTGTGCCTGGTTCACTTTCCGTGTGCCCTGTTCACTCCGTGTTCCTCATTCACTTTCCGTGTGCCCCGTTCACTTTCCGTGTGCCCTGTTCACTCTCCGTGTGGCCCGTTCACTCCGTGTGCCCCATTCACTTTGTGTGTGCCCCGTTCACTTTGCGTGTGCCCCATTCACTATCCATGTGCCCTTTCTCTTTCTGTGTGCCACGTTCACTCCGTGTGCCCTGTTTACATTCCGTGTGCCGTGTTCACTTTCCGTGCGCCCTGTTCACTCCGTGTGCCTCGTTCACTTTACGTGAGCCCCGTTCACTTTCTGTGTGCCCCGTTCACTTTCCATGTGCCCTGTTCACTCCGTGTGCCCCGTTCACTCCGTGTGCCCCGTTCACTTTCTGTGTGCCTCGTTCACTTTCTGTGTGCCCTGTTCACTTTCCGTGTGCCCCGTTCACTTTCCATGTGCCCTGTTCACTCCGTGTGCCCCGTTCACTCCGTGTGCCCCGTTCACTTTGCGTGTGCCCTATTCACTCCGTGTGCCCTGTTCATTTTGCGTGTGCCCTGTTCACTCCGTGTGCCCTGTTCATTTTCCGTGTGCCCCATTCACTTTGCGTGTGCCCTTTTTACTTCCCGTGTGCCCCGTTCACTTTGCGTGTGCCCCGTTCACTTTGCGTGTGCCCCGTTCACTCCGTGTGCCCCATTCACTTTCCGTGTTTCCTGTTCAC
The DNA here is from genome assembly GCF_037043375.1 of Chiloscyllium plagiosum. Lineage (NCBI taxonomy): Eukaryota > Metazoa > Chordata > Chondrichthyes > Orectolobiformes > Hemiscylliidae > Chiloscyllium > Chiloscyllium plagiosum. The sequence goes on from NW_028270157.1 coordinate 77,352,825, forward strand.
TTTCCGTGAGCCCCATTCACTTTCCGTGTGCTCCGTTTACTTTCCATGTGCCCCGTTCACTTTGCGTGTGCCCCGTTCACTTTCCGTGTTTCCTGTTCACTTTGCGTGTGCCCCGTTCACATTCCATGTGCCCATGTTCACTCCGTGTGCCCTGTTCACACCGTGTGCCCCATTTACTTTCCGTGTGCCCCGTTCACTTTCCATGTGCCCCATTCACTTTCCGTGTGCCCCATTCACTCCGTGTGCCCCGTTCACTCCGTGTGCCCCGTTCAATCCGTGTGCCCCGTTCTCTCTGTGTGCCCCGTTCACTCCGTGTGCCCCGTTCAAGTTGCGTGTGCCCTGTTCACTCCGTGTGCCCTGTTCATTTTCCGTGTGCCCTGTTCACTCCTTGTGCCCTGTTCATTTTCCGTGTGCCCCAATCACTTTGCGTGTTCCCTGTTTACTTCCCGTGTGCCCCGTTCACTTTGTGTGTGCCCCGTTCACTTTGCGTGTGCCCCGTTCACTCCATGTGCCCCATTCACTTTCCGTGTTTCCTGTTCACTTTCCGTGAGCCCCATTCACTTTCCGTGTGCCTGGTTTACTTTCCGTGTGCCCCGTTTACTTTCCGTGTGCACCGTTCACTTTGCGTGTGCCCCGTTCACTTTCCGTGTTTCCTGTTCACTTTGCGTGTGCCCCGTTCACATTCCATGTGCCCATGTTCACTCCGTGTGCCCTGTTCACACCGTGTGCCCCGTTTACTTTCCGTGTGCCCCATTCACTTTCCATGTGCCCTGTTCACTCCATGTGTCCCGTTCATTTTCCGTGTGCCCCATTCACGTTCCATGTGCCCTGTTCACTCCGTGTGCCCCGTTCATTTTCCGTGTGCCCCATTCACTCCGTGTGCCCTGTTCACTCCGTGTGCCCCGTTCACTCTGTGTGCCCTGTTCACTTTGCGTGTGCCCCGTTTACTTTCCGTGTGCCCTGTTCACTTTCCGTGTGCCCCGTTCATTTTCCGTGTGCCCCGTTCACTCCGTGTGCCCCGTTCACTCCGTGTGCCCCATTCACTCCATGTGCCCCATTCACTTTGCGTGTGCCCCGTTCACTTTCCGTGTGCCCAAGTTCACTCTCCGTGTGCCCCGTTCACTCCGTGTGCCCCGTTCACTTTCGGTGTAGCCTTTCACTTTCCTTGTGCCCCGTTCACTTTGCGTGTGCCCTGTTCACTCCGTGTGCCCCGTTCACTCCATGTGCCCCGTTCACTCTGTGTGCCTGGTTCACTTTGCGTGTGCCCCGTTCACTTTCCGTGTGCCCCGTTCACTCTGTGTGCCTGGTTCACTTTCCGTGTGCCCCATTCACTTTCCGTGTGCCCTGTTCACTCTCTGTGTGCCCCGTTCACTTTGCGTGTGCCCCATTCACTATCCATGTGCCCTTTCTCTTTCTGTGTGCCACGTTCACTCCGTGTGCCCTGTTCACTCCGTGTGCCCCGTTCACTCCGTGTGCCCTGTTCATTTTCCGTGTGCCCCATTCACTTTGCGTGTGCCCTGTTTACTTCCCGTGTGCCCCGTTCACTTTGAGTGCGCCCCGTTCTCTTTGCGTGTGCCCCGTTCACTCCGTGTGCCCCATTCACTTTCCGTGTTTCCTGTTCACTTTCCGTGTGCCCCGTTTACTTTGCATGTGTCCCGTTCACTCCGTGTGCCCCGTTCACTTTGTGTGTGCCCTGTTCACTCCGTGTGCCCTGTTCATTTTCCGTGTGCCCCATTCACTTTGCGTGTGCCCCGTTCACTCGGTGTGCCCTGTTCACTCCATGTGCCCCGTTTACTTCCCGTGTGCCCCTTTCACTTTCCGTGTTTCCTGTTCACTTTCCGTGTGCCCCATTCACTTTCCGTGTGCCCTGTTTACTTTCGGTGTGCCCCGTTTACTTTCCATGTGCCCCGTTCACTTTGCGTGTGCCCCGTTCACTTTACGTGTTTCCTGTTCACTTTGCGTGTGCCCCGTTCACATTCCATGTGCCCATGTTCACTCCGTGTGCCCTGTTCACACCGTGTGCCCCGTTTACTTTCCGTGTGCCCCGTTCACTTTCCATGTGCCCCATTCACTTTCCGTGTGCCCCATTCACTCCGTGTGCCCCATTCACTCCGTGTGCCCCGTTCAATCCGTGTGCCCCGTTCTCTCTGTGTGCCCCGTTCACTCCGTGTGCCCCGTTCACTTTGCGTGTGCCCTGTTCACTCCATGTGCCCTGTTCATTTTCCGTGTGCCCCATTCACTTTGCTGTGCCCTGTTTACTTCCCGTGTGCCCCGTTCACTTTGCGTGTGCCCCGTTCACTCCGTGTGCCCCATTCACTTTCCGTGTTTCCTGTTCACTTTCCGTGAGCCCCATTCACTTTCCGTGTGCCCCGTTTACTTTCCGTGTGCACCGTTCACTTTGCGTGTGCCCCGTTCACATTCCATGTGCCCATGTTCACTCCGTGTGCCCTGTTCACTCCGTGTGCCCCTTTCATTTTCCGTGTGCCCCGTTCACTTTCCGAGTGCCCTGTTCACTCTCCGTGTTTCCTGTTCACTTTGCGTGTGCCCCGTTCACATTCCATGTGCCCATGTTCACTCCGTGTGCCCTGTTCACACCGTGTGCCCCGTTTACTTTCCGTGTGCCCCGTTCACTCCGTGTGCCCCGTTCATTTTCCGTGTGCCCCGTTCACTTTCCGTGTTTCCTGTTCACTTTGCGTGTGCCCCGTTCACATTCCATGTGCCCATGTTCACTCCGTGTGCCCTGTTCACACCATGTGCCCCGTTTACTTTCCGTGTGCCCCGTTCACTCTCCGTGTGCCATGTTCACTCCGTGTGCCCCGTTCACTCTGTGTGCCTGGTTCACTTTGTGTGTGCCCCGTTCACTTTGCGTGTGCCCCGTTCACTATCCGTGTACCCTGTTCACTCCGTGTTCCTCATTCACTTTCCGTGTGCCCCGTTCACTTTCCGTGTGCCCTGTTCACTCTCCGTGTGCCATGTTCACTCCGTGTGCCCCGTTCACTCTGTGTGCCTGGTTCACTTTGTGTGTGCCCCGTTCACTTTGCGTGTGCCCCGTTCACTTTCCGTGTACCCTGTTCACTCCGTGTTCCTCATTCACTTTCCGTGTGCCCCGTTCACTTTCCGTGTGGCCCGTTCACTCCTTGTGCCCCATTCACTTTTTGTGTGCCCCGTTCACTTTGCGTGTGCCACGTTCACTCCGTGTGCCCCGTTTACGTTCCGTGTGCCCTGTTCACTTTCTGTGCGCCCTGTTCACTACGTGTGCCCCGTACACTCCGTGTGCCTCGTTCACTTTCCGTGTGCCCCGTTCACTTTCCATGTGCCCTGTTCACTCCGTGTGCCCCGTTCACTCCGTGTGCCCCGTTCACTTTGCGTGTGCTCTGTTCACTCCGTGTGCCCTGTTCATTTTGCGTGTGCCCTGTTCACTCCGTGTGCCCCGTTCACTTTCCGTGTGCCCTGTTCACTCCGTGTGCCTCGTTCACTTTCCGCGTGCCCCGTTCACTTTGCGTGTGCCCTGTTCACTTTCCGTGTGCCCCGTTCACTTTCCATGTGCCCTGTTCACTCCGTGTGCCCCGTTCACTCCGTGTGCCCCGTTCACTTTGCGTGTGCCCTGTTCACTCCGTGTGCCCTGTTCATTTTCCGTGTGCCCCATTCACTTTGCGTGTGCCCTGTTTACTTTCCGTGTGCACCGTTCACTTTGCGTGTGCCCCGTTCACATTCCATGTGCCCATGTTCACTCCGTGTGCCCTGTTCACACCGTGTCCCCCGTTCACTCTGTGTGCCTGGTTCACTTTGCGTATGCCCCGTTCACTATCCATGTGCCCTTTCTCTTTCTGTGTGCCACGTTCACTCCGTGTGCCCCGTTTACGTTCCGTGTGCCCTGTTCACTTTCCGTGTGCCCCGTTCACTTTCCGTGTGCCCTGTTCACTCCGTGTGCCCCGTTCCCTCTGTGTGCCCCGTTCACTTTCCGTGTGCCTTGTTCAATCCGTGTGCCCCGTTCTCTCTGTGTGTCCGGTTCACTTTGCGTGTGAACGGTTCAATCCATGTGTTTAGTTCACTCTCCGTGTACCCCGTTCAATTTCCGTGTCATCCGTTCACTTTGCGTGTGCCCCGTTCACTTTCCGTGTTTCCTGTTCACTTTCCGTGTGCCTGGTTCACTTTCCGTGTGCCCCGTTCACTTTCCGTGTGCCCCGTTCACGTTCCGTGTGCCCTGTTCACTCCATGTGCCCCGTTCACTTTCCATGTGCCCCGTTCACGTTCCGTGTGCCCCGTTCACGTTCCGTGTGCCCTGTTCACTCCATGTGCCCCGTTCACTTTCCATGTGCCGAGTTCACTTTCCGTGTGCCCTGTTCACTTTCCGTGTGTCCCGTTCACTTTCCGTGTGCCCCGTTCAATCCGTGTGCCCCGTTCTCTCTGTGTGCCCGGTTCACTTTGCGTGTGAACGGTTCAATCCATGTGCTCTGTTCACTTTCCGTGTGCCCCGTTCACGTTCCGTGTGCCCTGTTCATTTTCCGTGTGCCCCATTCACTTTGTGTGTGCCCTGTTCACTTTCCGTGTGCCCCGTTCACTCCGTGTGCCCCGTTCACTTTGCGTGTGCCCCGGTCACTTTGCGTGTGCCCCGTTCACTTTCCGTGTGCCCTGTTCACTTTCCGTGTGCCCCGTTCACTTTCCGTGTGCCCCGTTCACTCCATGTGCCCTGTTCACTTTCCGTGTGCCCCGTTCAATCCGTGTGCCCCGTTCACTCTGTGTGCCCGGTTCACTTTGCGTGTGAATGGTTCAATCCATGTGCTCCGTTCACTTTCCGTGTGCCCCGTTCACGTTCCATGTGCCCTGTTCACTTTCCGTGTGCCACATTCACTTTGCGTTTGCCCTGTTCACTTTCCGTGTGCCCCGTTCACTTTCCGTGTGCCCAGTTCACTTTGCGTGTGCCCCGTTCAGTCCCTGTGTCCTGTTCACTCTGTGTGCCCCGTTCACTTTCCGTGTGCCCGGTTCACTTTGCGAGTGCCCCGTTCAGTCCGTGTATCCTGTTCACTTTGCGTGTGCCCCATTCACTTTGCGTGTGCCCTGTTCATGTTCCGTGTGCCTCATTCACTTTGCGTGTGCCCCGTTCACTTTCCGTGTTTCCTGTTCACTTTCCGTGTGCTCTGTTCACTTTCCGTGTGCCTGGTTCACTTTCCGTGTGCCCCGTTCACTTTCCATGTGCCCCGTTCGCTTTCCGTGTGCCCCGTTCACTTTCTGTGTGCCCCGTTCACTTTCCGTGTGCCCGGTTCACTTTGCGAGTGCCCCGTTCAGTCCGTGTATCCTGTTCACTTTGCGTGTGCCCCATTCACTTTGCGTGTGCCCTGATCATGTTCCGTGTGCCTCATTCACTTTGCGTGTGCCCCGTTCACTTTCCGTGTTTCCTGTTCACTTTCCGTGTGCTCTGTTCACTTTCCGTGTGCCTGGTTCACTTTCCGTGTGCCCCGTTCACTTTCTGTGTGCCCTGTTCACTCCATGTGCCCCGTTCACTTTCCGTTTGCCCCGTTCACGTTCCGTGTGCCCCGTTCACTTTCCGTGTGCCCCATTCACTTTGCGTTTGCCCTGTTCACTTTCCGTGTGCCCCGTTCACTTTCCGTGTGCCCGGTTCACTTTGCGTGTGCCCCGTTCAGTCCCTGTGTCCTGTTCACTTTCCATGTGCCCCGTTCACTTTCCGTGTGCCCCGTTCACTTTCTGTGTGCCCTGTTCACTCCGTGTGCCCCGTTCACTTTCCGTGTGCCACGTTTACTTTCTATGTGCCCCGTTCACTCCATGTGCCGAGTTCACTTTCCGTGTGCCCTGTTCACTTTCCGTGTGTCCCGTTCACTTTCCGTGTGCCCCGTTCAATCCGTGTGCCCCGTTCTCTCTGTGTGCCCGGTTCACTTTGCGTGTGAACGGTTCAATCCATGTGCTCCGTTCACTTTCCGTGTGCCCTGTTCACGTTCCGTGTGCCCTGTTCATTTTCCGTGTGCCCCATTCACTTTGTGTGTGCCCCGGTCACTTTCCATGTGCCCTGTTCACTCCGTGTGCCCCGTTCACTTTGCCTGTGCCCCGTTCACTTTCCGTGTGCCCCGTTCACTTTCCATGTGCCCCGTTTACTCCGTGTGCCCTGTTCACTTTCCGTGTGCCGCATTCTCTCTGTGTGCCCCGTTCACTTTGCGTGTGCCCCGTTCACTTTCCGTGTGCCCTGTTCACTTTTCATGTGCCCCGTTCAATCCGTGTGCCCCGTTCACTCTGTGTGCCCGGTTCACTTTGCGTGTGAATGGTTCAATCCATGTGCTCCGTTCACTTTCCGTGTGCCCCGTTCACGTTCCGTGTGCCCTGTTCACTTTCCGTGTGCCCCATTCACTTTGCGTTTGCTCCGTTCACTTTCCGTGTGCCCCGTTCACTTTCCATGTGCCCCGTTTACTCCGTGTGCCCTGTTCACTTTCCGTGTGCCGCATTCTCTCTGTGTGCCCCGTTCACTTTGCGTGTGCCCCGTTCACTTTCCGTGTGCCCTGTTCATGTTCCGTGTGCCTCATTCACTTTGCATGTGCCCCGTTCACTTTCCGTGTTTCCTGTTCACTTTCCGTGTGCTCTGTTCACTTTCCGTGTGCCCTGTTCACTTTCCGTGTGCCCCATTCACTTTCCGTGTGCCCTGTTCACTTTCCGTGTGCCCCGTTCAATCCGTGTGCCCCGTTCACTCTGTGTGCCCGGTTCACTTTGCGTGTGAATGGTTCAATCCATGTGCTCCGTTCACTTTCCGTGTGCCCCGTTCACGTTCCGTGTGCCCTGTTCACTTTCCGTGTGCCCCATTTACTTTGCGCGTGCCCCGTTCACTTTCCGTGTTTCCTGTTCACTTTCCGTGTGCTCTGTTCACTTTCCGTGTGCCTGGTTCACTTTCCGTGTGCCCCGTTGACTTTCCGTGTGCTCTGTTCACTTTCCGTGTGCCTGGTTCACTTTCCGTGTGCCTGGTTCACTTTCCGTGTGCCTGGTTCACTTTCCGTGTGCCCCATTCACTTTGCGTTTGCTCCGTTCACTTTCCGTGTGCCCCGTTCACTTTCCGTGTGCCCCGTTCACTTTGCGTGTGCCCCGTTCACTTTCCGTGTTTCCTGTTCACTTTCCGTGTGCTCTGTTCACTTTCCGTGTGCCTGGTTCACTTTCCGTGTGCCCCGTTCACTTTCCATGTGCCCCGTTCACTTTCCGTGTGCCACGTCCTCTTTCCGTGTGCCCCGTTCACTCCGTGTGCCCCGTTTACTTTCCGTGTGCCCTGTTCACTTTCCGTGTGCCCCGTTCACTCTGTGTGCCACGTCCTCTTTCCGTGTGCCCCGTTCACTCCGTGTGCCCCATTCACTTTCCGTGTGCCCTGTTCACTTTCCGTGTGCCCTGTTCACTTTGCGTGTGCCCCATTCATTTTCCGTGTGCCCTGTTCACTTTCTGTGTGCCCTGTTCACTTTCCGTGTGCCCTGTTCACTTTGCGTGTGCCCCATTCACTTTCCGTGTGCCCTGTTCACTTTCTGTGTGCCCTGTTCACTCCGTGTGCCCTGTTTACTTTCCGTGTGCCCCGTTCACTTTGCGTGTGCCCCATTCACTTTCTGTGTGCCCCGTTCACTTTCCGTCTGCCCTGTTCACTCCGTGTGCCCTGTTCACTCCGTGTGCCCTGTTCACTTTCCGTGTGCCCCGTTCACTTTCCGTCTGCCCTGTTCACTCTGTGTGCCCCGGTCACTTTGCGTGTGAACCATTCAATCCATGTGCCCTGTTCACTTTCCGTGTGCCCTGTTCATGTTCCGTGTGCCCTGTTCACTCCGTGTGCCCCGGTCACTTTGCGTGTGCCCCGGTCACTTTGCGTGTGCCCCGTTCACTCCGTGTGCCCCATTCACTCCGTGTGCCCCGTTCACTCCGTGTACCCTATTCACTCCCCATAAACCCATTCACTGTTTCAACATAGAACAATCCAGCGCAGAACTGGCCCTTCGTCCCTCGATGTTGCGCCGACCTGTGAACTATTCTCAGCTCGTCCCCCAACACTATCCCATCATCATCCATGTGCTTATCTAAGGATTGTTTAAATCTCCCTAATGTGGCTGAGTTAACTACATTAGCAGGTAGGGCATTCCACGCCCTTACCACTCTCTGAGTAAGGAACCTGCCTCTGACATCTGTCAGGCATGGAGGAAGTGGTTGAGTGAGGGAGCTGTGGTTTACTAAAGTTAAATCTCTGTCCATGAGAAGTCATTGGCAAATAGGATCAGGGAAAATAAATGTGAGGTGACGCGCTTTGGGAAGAATAACAGGAAGGCAGAGTACTGGGTCGATGGAAAGATTCTTGGTAGTGTGGATGTGCAGAGGGATCTTGGAGTCCATGTACATAGATCCCTGAAAGTTGCCACCCAGGTGGATAGTGCTGTTAAGAAGGCATACGGTGTGTTAGCTTTCATTGGTAGGATTGAGTTCTGGAGTCATGATGTTATGCTGCAACTATACAAAACGTTAGTGCGGCCTCACTTGGAATATTGTGTACAGTTCTGGTCCCCATATTTTGGGAAGGATGTGGAAGCATTGGAAAAGGTGCAGAGGAGATTTACCAGGATGTTGCCTGGTCTGGAGGGAAGATCTTATGAGGAAAGGCTGAGGGACTTGGGTGTGTTCTCATTGGAAAGAAGAAGGCTAAGGGGGGATTTGATAGAGCCATACAAGATGGTCAGAGGATTAGATAGGGTAGACAGTGAAAGACTTTTTCCTAGGATGATGACATCAGCTTGTACGAGGGGACATAACTACAAATTGAGGGGTGAGAGATTTAAGACAGATGTCAGAGGCAGGTTCTTTACTCAGAGTATTTGGGGGGTGGAACGTACTGCCTGCAACAGTGGTAGACTTGCCAACATTAAGGACATTTAAATGGTCATTGGATAAATATATGGATGAGAATGGAATAGTGTAGGTTAGATAGGCTTCAGATTGTTTTCACAGGTCGGAGCAACATCGAGGGCCGAAGGATCTGTACCACTCTGGAATGTTCTATGTTCACTCCCCATGTGTCCTGTTCACTGTCACAGTGTCCCACAAACATTATTTTAAATGTGAAAATGTAAGAATTGTTGGCTTTTGAATTCAGGAATTAATGAAAGAGCTGCGAGGGAAAAGGGCAGTTTATGAAGTGACATTGAGAATCGGGAAGGCGCTAATGGACAAAGCAGAACATCCAGGCGACCGGGAAGATCTGCAGGAGCAGGTGACAGACCTGAGTGAACACTGGAACAGCCTGAATGGAAAATCTCTGTGCAGGTATTGATTCACATTCAGGGATCTGTGGATAAACACTCCAAGATCCCTCTGAGCTTCCGAGTACCCTGACATTGAATATTCCCTCATCTTCTTTCAAAGTGCATCACTTCACATTTATCAAGCTCAAATTCCATCTGCCACTGATCTATCCACCTGACCAACTGGGTCATACTGTTCTGTAACCAAAGACCTTCCTACTCACTGACATCCACCAGACCAATCTTTCCATCATCAACATTTCATCCACATCATTTATATAAATCACAAACAACAAGGGACCCAGTGGTGGGGACCTCAGTGAACCCTGGAACGCAGCACTGCACACTGTCTGCCATTTGGTCAACGACCCATTTAGTCCACCTTGGTTTCCCGTCTGCCAATCAGTTTCTCTGTTTGAATCCATCCACTTATTTCTTTCGCATTACATAGTACCTGGTTTAGGACTGCATGTTCTCCACTTGGTTCCTCAATGAATTGGTCCAGAAAATCAAGCCATACACAGAAATTTACCAAAGATCCTCAGACAGCACCTTCCAAACCCACGACCACTTCCATCTAGAAGGGCAAGGGCAGCAGATACATGGGAACACCACCCCCTGCAAGTTCCCCTCCCAGCCACTCACTATCCTAACTTGGAAACATATCACCATTCCTTCATTGTCACCAGGTCTGAGAATTCCCTCCTAAAGGCATTGTGGGTCAACTCAAGGAGGTGAACTGCAGCGGGTCAGGAAGGCAGCTCACCCCCACCCTCACAAGGGGCAATTAGGGACGGGTAATAAATACCGGCCCAACCAGTGACACCCACATCTCATGTGCGAATGAGAAAAAAAAATCACTTTGGACATTACTGTGGTCATCATTCCCTGAAACCCAGACAAATGGCACTGCATATTCTCCATGAACAGACATTTGTTACACACAAAGAAATGAAGCTATCTTAACATGAAATACAGAGATTTTGAATCGGTCTGCAAAACAGAACTTCAGACTATTCCCCACCATTTTACAGTGATGTGAACCAAAGAATTAATCCCTTATCCTGAGTCTTTAATTTTGGTGTAACCGATTCTTCCTGTATCGTTCCTGAAAACAATGTGGGCGGTACAGTGGCTCATTGGTTAGCACTGCTGCCTCACAGCACCAGGGACCTGGGTTCGATACTAGCCTCGGGCGACTCTCTGTGTGGAGTTTGCACATTCTCCCCATGTCTGCGTGGGTTCCCTCCAGGTGCTCCGGTTTCCTCCCAAAGTCCAAAGATGTGCAGGTTAGGTGAACTGGCCATGCTAAATTGCCCGTAGTGTTCAGAGATGTGCAGGCTGGGTGGGTTATGGTAATAGGGTAGAAGAATGGGTCTGGGTGGGTTACTCTTCGGAGGGTCGGTGTGGACTTGTTGGGCCAAATGGCCTGTTTGCACACTGTAGAGATTCGATGATAAAACTATGATGTACTCTTCCATATACATGAGCAAAGCTGAGATCCTTCATTGTCTCAGATTAATAACCTACAGACTGTAAGGCAAACCCTCATGTCCGTCTGAGCTTACTCAGCCCCTTAACTGCTTTGAAAAAAAAATCTCTTCTCTCAATGAGACACCATTCTTACTTTTGAGCTCAATCAGATTTCCTCCTGACCCTCTAAAATCACTCAACCTCAAGAATTTCAAACATCTAGATTATTGTAAATGACAAAAAACAGCCAGTGACCCCTCTCCTGTTCGAGGCCACCTCAGGAAAAGCAATTTTCCGCACACCCTCCAGGAGTCCCGCAGTCTCTCAAACAGCGGAATAGGTTCCTGGGCAGTAAATGCTGGCCCAGCCAATGATGCTGGTGTCCCACGTGGCAATAAAATAAACATTACTAACGAGAGGGACTTTCTTGTTTGAACGTCCTGTATCCTTGTTGGAAATACTGTGTCATTTTCTTTTGTGCTGATAATGATTTCAATTCTCTTGGTTCAGGGATAAATGTTGTCTTCAGTGCCCCTCAACAGGCACCACAAGATCTCCAACACTGCCTTACATTGACCCTCCGACAATGCAGCACTCCCTCAGCACTGACCCTGCAACAGTGTAACGCTTGCTCAACACTGACCCTCTGACAGTGCAGCGCTCCCTCTACACTGACCCTCCGACAGTGCCCACTCCCTCAGCACTGACCCTCCGACAGTGCGGTACTCCCTCAGCACTGACCCTCCCATAGTGCAGCGCTCCCTCTGCACTGACCCTCTGACAGTGCCCACTCCGTCTGCACTGACCCTCCCATAGTGCGGCACTCCCTCAGCATTGACCCTCCGACAGTGCCCACTCCGTCTGCACTGACCCTTCCATAGTGCGGCACTCCCTCAGCACTGACCCTCTGACAGTGCAGCGCTCCCTCAGCACTGACCCTCCGATAGTGCAGCACTCCCTCAGCACTGACCCTCCGACAGTGCGGCACTCCATCAGCACTGACCCTCCGACAGTGCGGCGCTCCCTCAGCACGGACCCTCCGACAGTGCAGCGCTCCCTCAGCACTGACCCTCTGACAGTGCAGCGCTCCCTCAGCACTGACCCTCTGACAGTGCAGCGCTCCCTCAGCACTGACCCTCCGACAGTGTGGTGCTCCCTCAGCACTGACCCTCTGACAGTGCAGTGCTCCCTCAGCACTGACCCTCTGACAGTGCGGCACTCCCTCAGCACTGACCCTCCGACAGTGCAGCGCTCCCTCAGCACTGACCCTCCGACAGTGCAGCGCTCCCTCAGCACTGACCCTTCGACAGTGCAGCGCTCCCTCTACACTGACCCTCTGACAGTGCAGCGCTCCCTCAGCACTGACCCTCCGACAGTGTGGTGCTCCCTCAGCACTGACCCTCCAATAGTGCAGCGCTCCCTCAGCACTGACCCTCTGACAGTGCAGCGCTCCCTCAGCACTGACCCTGTAGCTGGTTGTTTCCATTGATTATTGACGGGTATTATCTGGTTTTACAGGCAGTCCATGATTGAAGAAGTTTTATTGTCTTCGGGTAGATTGAGTGAATCTCTGCAGGTGGTGTTGGACTGGTTGTACAGGGCAGAGGTCACACTGAATGAGCAAGCCCGAGTAAGTGGTGACGTCCAATCTGTGAAAACGTTCATTGAGAACCACAAGGTAACTGTTCATGTTCTTATTGTGTATCCATCACTTCATGTATCTGCTGTTTCCATCCTGTCCCTACACACTGTTAGTCAATGGAGCTCACTGTCCAAGCTCAGAGACACTGTGGGCTTGGCAATTCCATGGGGAAGATCCATCACAAATTTAAATCTCCCAAAAACAGCTCTAGGGAATTCCCCCATCCGAGGGTAGGTCCGATCAAGGACAGTAGTGGGAGACTGTGTATTGAGTCGGAAGAGATAGGAGAGGTCTTGAACAAGTACTTCTCTTCAGTATTTACGAACGAGAGGGACCGTATTGTAGAAGAGGAGAGTGTGAAATGGACTGGTAAGCTAGAAGAGATACCTGTTAGGAAGGAAGATGTGTTGGACATTTTGAACAACTTGAGGATAGACAAGTCCCCGGGGCCTGACGGGATATATCCTAGGATTATGTGGGAAGCAAGAGAGGAAATTGCAGTACCGTTGGCAATGATCTTCTCGTCTTCACTGGCAACGGGGGTGGTACCAGGGGACTGGAGAGTAGCGAATGTTGTGCCCCTGTTCAAAAAAGGGAATAGGGATAACCCCGGGAATTACAGGCCTGTTAGTCTTACTTCTGTGGTAGGCAAAGTAATGGAAAGGGTACTGAGGGATAGGATTTATGAGTATCTGGAAAGACACTGCTTGATTAGGGACAGCCAGCACGGATTTGTGAAGGGTAGGTCTTGCCTTACAAGTCTTATTGAATTCTTCGAGGAGGTGACCAAGCATGTGGATGAGGGAAGAGCAGTGGATGTAGTGTACATGGATTTTAGTAAGGCATTTGATAAGGTTCCCCATGGTAGGCTTATGCGGAAAGTCAGGAGGCATGGGATAGAGGGAAATTTGGCCAATTGGATAGAAAACTGGCTAACCGGTCGAAGGCAGAGAGTGGTGGTAGATGGTAAATATTCAGCCTGGAGCCCAGTTACAAGTGGAGTTCCGCAGGGATCAGTTCTGGGTCCTCTGCTGTTTGTAATTTTTATTAATGACTTAGATGAGGGAGTCGAAGGGTGGGTCAGTAAATTTGCAGATGATACGAAGATTAGTGGAGTTGTGGACAGTGAGGAGGGCTGTTGTCGGCTGCAGAGGGACTTAGATATGATGCAGAGCTGGGCTGAGGAGTGGCAGATGGAGTTCAACCCTGCCAAGTGTGAGGTTGTCCATTTTGGAAGAACAAATAAGAATGCGGAATACAGGGTTAATGGTAGGGTTCTTAGTCAGGTGGAGGAACAGAGGGATCTTGGCGTCTATGTACATAGATCTTTGAAGGTTGCCACTCAGGTGGATAGAGTTTGTAAGAAGGCCTATGGAGTATTATCGTTCATTAGCAGAGGGATTGAATTCAAGAGTCGTGAAGTGATGTTGCAGCTGTACAGGACTTTGGTTAGGCCACAGTTGGAGTACTGTGTGCAGTTCTGGTCGCCTCACTTTAGGAAAGATGTGGAAGCTTTGGAGAGGGTGCAGAGAAGATTTACCAGGATGTTGCCTGGAATGGAGAGGAAGTCGTACGAGGATAGGTTGAGAGTTCTCGGCCTTTTCTCGTTGGAACGGCGAAGGATGAGGGGTGACTTGATAGAGGTTTATAAGATGATCAGAGGAATAGATAGAGTAGACAGTCAGAAACTTTTTCCCCGGGTACAACAGAGTGTTACAAGGGGACATAAATTTAAGGTGAAGGGTGGAAGGTATAGGGGAGATGTCAGGGGTGGGTTCTTTACCCAGAGAGTGGTGGGGGCATGGAATGCGCTGCCCGTGGGAGTGGTAGAGTCGGAATCATTGGCGACCTTTAAGCGGCATTTGGATAGGTACATGGATGGGTACTTAATCTAGGTTAGAAGTTCGGCACAACATCGTGGGCCGAAGGGCCTGTTCTGTGCTGTATTGTTCTATGTTCTATGTTCTATGTTCTAATCTCTGACTCCTGCAAACAGTTTCCCTGAACTGGGCGTTTATATATTAGATTACTTACAGTGTGGAAACAGGCCCTTCGGCCCAATAAGTCCATACCGACCGACCGAAGCGCAACCCACCCATACCCCTACATTTACCCCTTACCTAACACTACGGGCAATTTAGCATGGCCAATTCACCTGACCTGCACATCTTTGTGACTGTGGGAGGAAACCGGAGCACCCGGAGGAAACCCACGCAGACACGGGGAGAACGTGCAAACTCCACACAGTCAGTCGCCTGAGGCGGGAATTGAACCCTGGTCTCTGGTGCTGTGAGGCAGCAGTGCTAACCACTGTGCCACCGTGCCGCCCATATATTCTTAAGAAGGCACTCATTGCCTGAATTTATCATCCAGATACACATCATACCCCCTCCCCCACCCTAAATACCTGACCCCTTTCCCAACTTCTCCTCCCAAACACCCAGCCAATCTCCCACCTCCCTCAACCCCTCCTTCAACTCACCCTCCAACACATTTGCTCCCTCTCCATGCCGAAGAACTGATCAACAAACCTCCCCACGTCTGTCCACAGTTAATTCATAGAACAGAGCAATACAGCGCAGCACAGGCCCTTCTGCCCTCAATGTTGCGCTCATCTATGGAACCATTCTGAAGAGGAGAAAGTGAGGTCTGCAGATGCTGGAGATCAAAGTTGAAACTTTATTGCTGGAACAGCACAGCAGGTCAGGCAGCATCCAGGGAACAGGAGATTCAACGTTTCGGGCACAGGCCCTTCTTCAGGAATCATTCTGAAGCCCACCTAACTTATATTATTCCATTTTCATCCATATGTTTATCCAATGATCATTTAAAAGCCCTTAAAGTTAGCAAGTCTATTACTGTTGCAGGCAGTGCGTTTCACGTCCCTCCTCCTCTGAGTAAAGAAACTACCTCTGACATCTGTCCTATATCTATCACCCCTCAATTTAAAGCTATGCCCCCTCGTGCTCGCCGTCACCATACTTGGTAAAAGGCTCTCCCTGTTCACCCTATCTGATCCTCTGATTATCTTATATGTCTCTATTAAGTCACCTCTCAACCTTCTTCTCACTAATGAAAACAGTCTCAGTTCCCTCAGCCTTTCCTCATAAGACCCTGCATTCATACCAGGCAACATCCTCGTAAATCTCCTCTGAACCCTTTCCGAAGCTTCCACATCCTTCCTATAAGACAGTGACCAGAACTGTATGCAATACTCTAAATGTGGCCGCACCAGAGTTTTTTACAGCTGCATCATGACCTCATGGCTCCGAAACCCAATCCCACTACCAATAAACACCAACACACCATATGCCTTCTTTTGCTCTATCAAACTAGGTCACAACTTTCAGGGATTTACACACCTGGACACTGAGATCTCTCTGCTCATCTACACTGCCAAGAATTTTACCATTAGCCCAGTACTCTGCATTCCTGTTACTTCTTCCAAAGTGAACTACCTCACACTTTACCACATTAAACTCTATTTACCATGTCTCAGCCCAGTTCTGCAGCTTATCTATGTCCCTCTATAACCTGTAACATCCTTCAGCACTACCCAACTCTGCTGACCCTACTGTCATTTGCAAATTTACTAATCAACTCCTCGCCAGAGTAGCTGCAGTCTCATTCAAATACACACGACTGCTCACCATGTTGTGTTGGTGGACTCCTTCCACTATGACACTGCCATTCCTTCAGTGTCGCTGGGTCAAAATCCTGGAATTCCCTCCTTAATGACATTGTGGATCTACCCACAGCACATGGACTGCAGTGGTTCAAGAAGGCAGCTCACCCCCACCTTGTCAAGGGGCAACTAGGGACAGGCTATAAATGCATGTCCCAGAAATAATAAAAAAAAGTTTCCCTGTGCCATTGACTTATTGTTGAAGGCAGAATTATGTCTTAAAACCTGTTAAAAACGATGAGCATTGTAAGCTGCCAATAGATGCCAAGTGGAAGCCTCCAGGAATCATCAGGCCTTAGCAACATTGCCACTTCATTTCTTTGTCTGAAATCACTGTCAGAATTTCAAAATGTCAGTTGCTGTTTCACAAAGTCCCCGACTCCCAGAGTCAATAATCACTTCAGTCAAAGCCACGCGAGTCATTTAGAACTGGACTTTTTATCTATTTCTGTTGTACTTTCTATCATACTTTTAGCTCATGGTCAGATGAGTGCTGTGAATATTGAGACTTACTTCTGGTTGATAAACAGCTAAAGTTTCAGATTCAGTTCTGTCTGGGTCCATCTGCAGGTCTTTCAGAAGGAGTTGGGCAAACGGGCCAGTTGTGTGAGGGCTCTGAAACGTACCTTCAGGGAGCTGAACAAAAACACAGGTGTCAACTGTGTCTGGCTGAAAGCTCAGATGGAGGAACTGAATAAACAGTGGGAGCACGTGTGCAACATTTCCGTCTTGAAGCAGTCTCTGCTTGAAGCTGCACTGTGTCAGGTAGGAACCTGGTGTCAACCATCACCTTATCACATTGTCAACAAGTGTAACCCTGAGGAGCTCATGCTCTTGTGCGTGATGGTGACTGAGCGGCTCATTGTTGAGCAACAATATATATCAGATGCCTTAAGGGACTGGAATTCTGCTGTAGTCTTTTTTGTACCTCAGTCTGCTTTAGGCCTGATTGGAGTCAGGGATATTCAGACCTGATTTATCTGCTCCTTCATGTTATCGCATGCTGTTTGATATTATCGATCTGCTTCTTGCAGTATTCCTCGATGTGACATATTCACAATGCAGTGACAAATCTGTCTACTTTCAAAGGGCCTAGTACTGGAGGGAACGGTGAATTGTTCACTTGTTTGTATCTCATGGTTTGGAAACATAGAAAATTGGTGCAGGGAGAGGCCAATCAGCCCTTTGAGCCTGTACCACCATTCAATATGATCACGGCTGATCATGCAGTCTCAGTATCCCATTCCCACCCTCTCCCCATACCCCTTTAGCCACAAGGACCACGTCCAGCTCCCTCTTGAATACATCGAATGAACTGGCCCCAACAGCTTCCTCTGTGAGAGAATTCTACAGGTTCCCAACTCTCTGGGTGAAGAAATTCTTCCTCATCTCAGTCCTAAATGGCTTACCCCTTATTCTTAGACTGTGACCCCTTGTTCTGAACCTCCCCAACATCAAGAACATTCTTCTCACATCTAGCCTGGACAGTCCCATCACAATTTTATGTTTCTCCCTCGCTCTTCTACATTCCTGTGAGTAGGAGCCCAATCTATCCAGTTTTTCCTCATATGTCAGTCCTACCATCCCAGGAATCAGTCTGGTGAACCTTCACTGAACTCTCTCAATAGCAAGAACGTCCTTCCTCAGACTAGGAGATCAAAACTGTACACAATACTCAAGGTGTGGCCTCACCAAGGCCCTGTGTAACTGCAGCAAGACATCCCTACTCCGATACTCCAATCGTCTCGCTGTGATGGAGAACATGCCATTAGCCTTCCTCGCTGCCCGCTGCACCCCCATACCAACCTTCAGCAACTGTTCCACCATGACACGCAGGTCTCATTGCACCTCACCTTTTCCTAAACTGCCACCATTCAGATCATAATCTGCCTTCCTGTTTTGTGACCAAAGTAGATAGTGAGGCTCTTTTCAGTCATGGCTGACCATGGGTTGTATCCTCATTGTTCTAGCTTTCTGCTTCCCTGAAGCAACGTCGCTTGTGACTGAAGAGTCCAATGCTGTAGTGACAATACATAGTGTGATTAAAGGCAGTGAGCATGGCTTTGTGAGGGGTAGGTCATGCCTCACAAATCTTATTGAGTTCTTTGAGGAGGTGTCAAGACAGGTCAAAGATGGTCGAGCAGTGGATGTGGTGTATATAGACTTCAGCGCTGAAAATGTGTTGCTGGAAAAGCGCAGCAGGTCAGGCAGCATCCAGGGAACAGGAGAATCGACGTTTCGGGCATAAGCCCTTCTTCAGGAATGAGGAAAGTTCACCTGCACCTCCACACACATCATCTATTGCATCCTCTGCACCCGATGTGGCCTCCTCTATATTAGGGAGACAGGCCGGCTACTTGCGGAGCATTCCAGAGAACACCTCTGGGACACCCGGACCAACCAACCCAACCACCCTGTGGCTCAACATTTCAGTTCCCCCTCCCACTCCACCAAGGATATGCAGGTCTTTGGACTCCTCCATCGCCAGACCACAACAACACGACGGTTGGAGGAAGAACGCCTCATCTTCCGCCTAGGAACCCTCCAACCATAAGGGATGAACTCGGATTTCACCAGTTTCCTCATTTCCCCTCCCCCCACCTTGTCTCAGTCAAATCCATCGAATTCAGCACCGCCTTCCTAACCTGCAATCTTCTTCCCGACCTCTCCGCCCCCACCCCAGTCTGACCTATCACCCTCACCTTGATCTCTTTCCACCTATCACATTTCCGACGCCCCTCCCCCAAGTCCCTCCTCCCTACCTTTTATCTTAGCCTGCTGGACAAACTTTCCTCATTCCTGAAGAAGGGCTTATGCCCGAAACGTCGATTCTCCTGTTCCCTGGATGCTGCCTGACCTGCTGCGCTTTTCCAGCAACACATTTTCAGCTCTGATCTCCAGCATCTGCAGACCTCACTTTCTCCTCTATATAGACTTCAGCAAGGCATTTGATAAGGTTCACAATATACATGAATGACTTGGTAGGCTCATTCATAAAGTCAGGAAGTATGGGATACAGGGAGATTTAGCTATCTGGATTCAGAATTGGCTGGCTGACAGAAGGCAGAGAGTGGTTGTAGATGGAATGTATTCTGCCTGGAGGTCAGTGTTGAGTGGGGTCCCGCAGGACTCTGTTCTTGGGCCTCTGCTCTTTGTAGTTTTTATAAATGACTTGTTTGAGGAGGTTGATGGGTGGGTTAGTAAATTTGCAGATGACACTAAGGTTGGAGGTGTCGTCGATAGTATAGAGGGCTACTGCAGGCTGCAGCGAGACATAGACGGGATGCAGAGCTGGGCTGAGAAATGGCAGATGGAGTTCAACCTGGACAAATGTGAAGTGATGCATTTTGGAAGGACGAACTCGAATGCTGAATATAGGATTAAAGACAGGATTCTTGACAGTGTGGAAAAACAGAGGGATCTGGGTGTGCAAGTACATAGATCCCTCAAAGTTGCCACCCAAGTGGATAGAGTTGTTAAGAAAGCATTTGGTGTTTTGGCTTTCATTAACAGGGGGATTGAGTTCAAGAGCCGCGAAGTTTTGCTACAGCTCTACAAGTCCCTGGTGAGACCACACTTGGAATATTGTGTCCAGTTCTGGTCGCCCTACTATAGGAAAATACAGAGGCTTTGGAGAGGGTGCAAAGAAGGTTTACCAGGATGCTGCCTGGACAGGAGAGCTTGCCTAATGAAGAGAAGTTGACTAAGCTCGGAGTTTTCTCTCTGGAGAGAAGGAGGAAGAGAGGAGACCTGATCGAGGTGTACAAGATAATGAGAGGAATGGATAGAGTCAATAGCCAGAGACTTTTCCCCAGGGCAGGGTTGACTGGTACAAGAAGTCATAGCTTGAAGATATTAGGAGGAAGGTGTAAAGGAGACATCAGAGATTCTTTATGCAGAGAGTTGTGAATGCATGGAATGTGTTGCCAGCGGTGGTGGTGGAAGCAAAGTCATTGGGGACATTTAAGCGACTGCTGGACATGCACATGGATAGCAGTGAGTTGAGGGGTGCGTAGGTTAAGTTACTATATTTTACATTAGGATTAACCTTCGGCACAACATCGTGGGCCAAAGGGCCTGTTCTGTGCTGTACATTTCCATGTTCTATGATCTCAAGTGCCTTCATATCCCTCATGCAGACATCGTTGGGGATGCCCAGTAGGTCTCTTCCTGGATGCAAGCTCTCCATAGAGAATATTGTCACATCTATCAGCATTATATCGCATTTGCCAAGTATTTGCTCACACAGCCAGTCTGTCCAAGTCACCCTGCAACCTCCTAGCATCTTCCTCCCAGCACACACTGCCACCCATCTGCACATTTGGAGAAATTGCATTCGATTCCTTTACCAAGTCATTCATATATATTGTGAACAGCTGGGGTCCCAGCACTGAACCCTGTGGTACCCCACTCATCACTGCCTACCGCTCTGAAAAGGACCTGTTTATTCCAACTCTCTGCCTCCTGTCTGCCAATCAGTTTTCTATCCATGTTAGTACATTATCTCTGATACCATGAGCTTTAATCTCTTGGGTGGAACCTTGTCAAAGTCCAGATACATAACATCTACTGATTTCCTCTTGTCCACTTGACTGGTCACATCCTCAAAAATTCCAGAAGATTTGTCAATCATGATTTCCCTTTAGTGAATCCATACCAACTAGCACCGATTCTGTTACTGCTTTCCAAATGCTCAGTTATTACATCCTTAATGATTGACTCCAGCATTCTCCCCACCACTGATGTCAGGCTAACTGGTCTATAATTCCCCACTTTCTCTCCCCCTTCCTTTTTAAAGAGTGGAGTACATTAGCTACCCTCCAATCCATTGGAACTCTTCCACAGTCTATAAATGTTGGAAAATAATTACCAATGCATCTGCTATTTCTCGGGCCACTTCCTTAAGTATTCTGGGATACAGAGTATCAGGCCCTGGAGACTTATTGGATTTTAATCCCATCAATTTCCCCAAAACCAATTCCTGACTAATAGGATTTCCTTCAGTTCCTCCTTCAGGCTTGAGCCTCTGTCCCCTTGTAGTTCTGGAAAGTTATTTGGGTCCTCCTTAATGAAGACAGATCCAAAGTATCTGTTGAACTGGCTCTGTCATCTCTTTATTGTCCATTATGAATTCACCTGATGCCACCTGCAAGGAACCTACATCTCTCTTCACCAGTCTTTTTCTTTTCACGTTTCTATAGAAGCTTTTGCCATTGATTTTCTGCAGCTTACCTTCGTATTCTACCTTCCCTTTCCAAATTAAACCCTTGGTCCTCCCTCCTCCTGCTGAATTTTAAATTTCTCCCAGTACATGTTTGGCAGCAGTTTCTGACCTTGTTAGCGATGGGTGAGCCACCTTCCCTGTTTTACTCTGACACCAGACTGCGATGTACCACTGTTGCAGTTAATCTGTGTGTTCTTTAACTATCTGCCATTGCCCATCCACTAGCCACCCTGAAGGATCCTGGCCAGTTTATTCTTGCCAATCCATGCCTCATACCATCAAAGTTCGCTTTCTTTAAGTTCAGGACCCTAGGTTCAGCTTTAATTGTGTCACTCTCCACCTTAATGAAGAATTCTATCACATTATGATCACTGTTCCCAAAGGATCTCACACCACAGCGTTGCTAATTAATCCTCTCTCATTACATAACACCCAGTCTAGGGTGGCCAGCTCTCTGGTCAGTTCCTTGACATATTGGTCACAGAAACCATCCATCATACATTCCAGGGAATCCTCCACCATCACATTGATTGAACTGACAAACTGGTAGCAATATGTAGATTGAAGTCACCCATAATAACTGCTGTAACCTTACTGCATACATCTCTACTTTCCTGCTAGATATAATCCCCAATATTACACCAACAGCTGGTCTGTACACAACTCCCACTAACGTCTTTATCCCTTTAGTGTTCTGCAGCTCCACCCATTGTATAGGCTAATGTCCTCAGTTACTATTGTGTTAATCTCCTCCTTAACCAGCCACACTACCTCACCCCTTTCTGTCTGTCTTTCCTGAAAAGTGAATAAACCTGGTTGTCCAGTTCCCAGCCTTGGTCACCCTGGAGCCAGGTCTCTGTGATCCCAATTGCATTATATTTATTAATAGCTGTTTGCACAGTTAATTCATCAACTTTATTACAAATACTCTCCTGGATGGAGAATGATGGGAGGCAGCCAGGGGATTACCGGATGAATTTGTAATCGACACATTCACGGGCAGAGTGAGACATTAACACAGAGCTGGCAGAGCCTCCTGGTGACTGGGAGAGCCAGGCACAGAGCCACGCTGGAATTCTGCAGTTGTATTTTAAGTGTTTTCCAAAGCTTGACCAGTTGTTCTCTATGAAACTGAATCCACATTCTCTGCTGTTAGGCTGAGCATTTTCAGTCCTTGGTTCAGACTTTGTTGGGTCACTTGACACAGACCGAGAGGAAGCTGACAGATGGACAGATCCTGCAGGAGCAGGAAGCTCTGCTGGAACTTAAACACCAGCACCAGGTGGGTTAGATCGAGGGGATGGTACAGAGAGAGGGAACAGGGCAGCACCGAGAGGGAGGATTGGGATGCAGTGAAGAGGCAGGGGAAGAGGCTGGGAAGTGGAGGGGGAGAAGAGAGGGAGAGGGAGGGAGGGAGGTGGGGGTGAGGGGAGAGGGAGGGAGGTGGGGGTGAGGGGAGAGGGAGGGAGGTGGGGGTAAGGGAAGAGGGAGGTAGGGGAGTGAGGGGCGAGGGAGGGAGGTGGGGGGGTGAGGGGAGAGGGAGGGAGCTGGGGGGGGTGAGGGGAGAGGGAGGGAGGTAGGGGTAAGGGAAGAGGGAGGTGGGGTGTAAGGGGAGAGGGAGGTGGGGGGGTGAGGCGAGAGCGGGGGAGGTGGGGGGGCGAGGGGAGAGGGAGGGAGGTGGGGGTAAGGGGAGAGGGAGGTGGGGGTAAGGGGAGAGGGAGGTAGGGGGTGAGGGGAGAGGGAGGTAGGGGGGTGAGGGGAGAGGGAGGGAGGTGGGGGTGAGGGGAGAGGGAGGTGGGGGGTAAGGGGAGAGGGAGGGAGGTGGGGGGGGTAAGGGGAGAGGAGGGAGGTGGGGGGTTAAGGGGAAAGGGAAGGAGGTGGGGATAAGGGGAGAGGGAGGTAGGGGGGTGAGGGGAGAGGGAGGGAGGTGGGGGTAAGGGGAGAGGGAGGTGGGGGGGTAAGGGGAGAGGGAGGGAGGTGGGGGTAAGAGGAGAGGGAGGTGGGGGGTAAGGGGAGAGGGAGGGAGGTGGGGGTGAGGGGAGGGAGAGGGAGGTGGGGGGTGAGGGGAGGGAGAGGGAGGTGGGGGGTGAGGGGAGGGAGAGGGAGGTGGGGGAGTGAGGTGAGACGGAGGGAGGTGGGGGGTGAGGGCAGAGGGAGGGAGGTGGGGGTGAGAAGAGAGAGAGGTGGCGGGTAAGGGGAGAGGGAGGTGGGGGATAAGGGGAGAGGGAGGTGGGGGGTAAGGGGAGAGGGAGGTGGGGGGTGAGGGGAGGGAGAGGGAGGTGGGGGAGTGAGGGGAGAGGGAGGGAAGTGGGGGAGTGAGGGGAGAGGGAGGGAGGTGGGGATGAGGGGAGAGGGAGTAAGGTGGGGGGTGAGGGGAGGTTGGAGGGTGAGGGGAGAGGGAGGTTGGAGGGTGAGGGGAGAGGGAGGTTGGAGGGTGAGGGGAGGGGGAGGTTGGAGGGTGAGAGGAGAGGGAGGTGGGGGATGAGGGGAGAGGAAAGTGGGGGGGTGAGGGGAGAGAGAGGTGGGGGATGAGGGGAGAGGGAAGTGGGGGGGTAAGGGGAGAGGGAGGTGGGGGGGTAAGGGGAGAGGGAGGTGGGGGGTGTGAGGGGAGAGGGAGGGAGGTGGGGGGGTGAGGGGAGAGGGAGGGAGGTGGGGGGGTGAGGGGAGGGAGAGAGAGGTGGCGGGTAAGGGGAGAGGGAGGTGGGGGGTAAGGGGAGAGGGAGGTGGGGGTGTGAGGGGAGAGGGAGGGAGGTGGGGGTGAGGGGAGGGAGAGGGAGGTGGGGGTGAGGGGAGGGAGAGGGAGGTGGGGGGTGAGGGGAGGGAGAGGGAGGTGGGGGAGTGAGGTGAGACGGAGGGAGGTGGGGGGTGAGGGCAGAGGGAGGGAGGTGGGGGTGAGAAGAGAGAGAGGTGGCGGGTAAGGGGAGAGGGAGGTGGGAGGTAAGGGGAGAGGGAGGTGGGGGGTAAGGGGAGAGGTGGGGGGTGAGGGGAGGGAGAGGGAGGTGGGGGAGTGAGGGAGAGGGAGGGAAGTGGGGAGTGAGGGGAGAGGGAGGGAGGTGGGGGGTGTGGGGAGAGGGAGGGAGGTGGGGATGAGGGGAGAGGAGTAAGGTGGGGGGGTGAGGGAGGTTGGAGGGTGAGGGAGAGGGGGGAGTGGGGAGTGGGGAGAGGGAGGGAGGTGGGGGGTGAGGGGAGAGGGAGGGAGGTGGGGTGAGGGGAGGAGGG
Organism: Chiloscyllium plagiosum; assembly: GCF_037043375.1. Taxonomy (NCBI): domain Eukaryota; kingdom Metazoa; phylum Chordata; class Chondrichthyes; order Orectolobiformes; family Hemiscylliidae; genus Chiloscyllium; species Chiloscyllium plagiosum. The sequence goes on from NW_028270157.1 coordinate 77,377,322, forward strand.
TGGGGGGTGAGGGAGGTGGAGGGGTGAGGGGGAGGGAGGTTGGAGGGTGAGGGGAGGGGGAGGTTGGAGGGTGAGGGAGGGGGGTGGGTGGAGGGTGAGGGGAGAGGGAGTGGGGGTGAGGGGAGAGGGAGGTGGGGGGTAAGGGGGAGAGGGAGGTGGGGGTGTGAGGGGAGAGGGGAGGTGGGGGTGTGAGGGGAGGTGAGGGTGGGGGTGGGGGAGTGGGGTGGGGAGGGGAGTGGGGGGGGGGGTAGGGGGGGGGGTGGGGTGGGTGGGGAGGGGGGTGGGGGTGGGGGGAGAGGGTGGGGGTGGGGTGAGGGAGGGAGTGGGGGGGTAGGGGGGGTTGGGGGTGGGGGTAGGGGGGGGGTAGGGGGTAAGGGGAGTGGGAGGTGGGGGGGTAAGGGGTGAGGGAGGAGGGTTGGGGGTGAGGGGTGAGAGTGGGAGGTTGGAGGGTGAGGGGAGAGAGAGGGAGGTGGGGGGTGAGGGGAGAGGGAGGGAGGTGGGGGGGTGAGGGGAGAGGGAAGGAGGTGGGGGGGTGAGGGGAGAGGGAAGGAGGTGGGGGGGTGAGGGGAGAGGGAAGGAGGTAGGGGGTGAGGGGAGAGGGAAAGAAGTGGCGAGGTGAGGGGAGAGGGAGGGAGTTGGGGGTGAGGGGAGAGGGTGGTGGGGGGGTGAAGGGAGAGGGAGAGAGGTGGGGGTAAGGGGAGAGGGAGGTGGGGGGGTGAGGGGAGAGGGAGGGAGGTGGGGATGAGGGGAGAGGGAGGTGAGGGGTGAGGGAGGGAGGTTGGGGTGAGGGGAGGTGGGGGGGTGAGGGGTGAGGGAGGGAGGTAGGGAGGTGAGGGAGATGGGGGTGAGGGGGAGAGGGAGGTGGGGGGTGAGGGAGGTGGGGATGAGGGGGAGGGAGGTGGGGAGAGGGAGGTGGGGGTGAGGGGAGAGGGAGGGTGGTGGGGGTAAGGGGAGAGGGAGGTGGGGGGGTAAGGGGAGAGGGAGGTGGGGGAGTAAGGGGAGAGGGAGGTGGGGGAGTAAGGGGAGAGGGAGGTGGGGGGGGGTGAGGGGAGAGGGAGGGAGATGGGGGGGTGAGGGGAGAGGGAGGGAGGTGGGGGTAAGAGGAGAGGGAGGTAGGGCGGTGAGGGGAGAGGAAGGTGGGGGGGTGAGGGGAGAGGGAGGGATGTGGGGGGGGTGAGGGGAGAGGGAGGGAAGTTGGCATAAGGGAAGAGGGAGTTGGGGGGTAAGGGGAGAGGGAGTTGGGGGGCGAGGGGAGAGGGAGGGAGGTAGGGATAAGGGGAGAGGGAGGTGGGAGGGTAAGGAGCGAGGGAGGTGGGGGGGATGAGGGGAGAGGGAGGGAGGTGGGAGTAAGGGGAGAGGGAGGTGGGGGGGTGAGGGGAGAGGGAGGGAGGTGGGGTGTGAGAGGGGAGGGAGGTGGGGGGGTGAGGGGAGAGGGAGGGAGGTAGGGGGTGAGGGGAGAGGGAGGGAGGTGGGGGGTGAGGGGGGAGGGAGGTGGGGGGGTGAGGGGAGAGGGAGGGAGGTGGGGGGGTGAGGGGAGAGGGAGGGAGGTGGGGGTAAGGGGAGAGGGATATTAATTGGGAAAGCTATAGCTCAAGTTCGTTAGATGGGTCAGTGTTTGTCCAATGTGTGCAGGAGGGTTTCCTGACACAATATGTAGATAGGCCAACAAGAGGTGAGGCCATACTGGATTTGGTTCTGGGTAACGAACCAGGCCAGGTGTTAGAATTAGAGGTCGGTGAGCACTTTGGGGACAGTGACCACAATTCGGTGACTTTTACTCTAGTGATGGAGAGGGATAAGTGTGCACTACAGGGCAAGAGTTATAGCTGGGGGCAGGGAAATTATGATGCGGTGAGGCATGACTTAGGATGTGTGGCTTGGAAAAGTAAGCTTCAAGACAAGGGCGTAACTGATATGTGGAGCTTGTTCAAGGAGCAACTATTGAGTGTCCTTGATAAGTATGTGCCCGTCAGGCAGGGAGGAAAGGGTCGTGTGAGGGAGCCGTGGTTTAATAAGGAATTGGAATCCCTTGTTAAATGGAATTGGGCGGCCTATGTAAAGATGAGGCGTGAAGGTTCAATTGGGGCAATTGAGAGTTATAAGGTAGCCCGGAAGGACCTGAAGAGAGAGCTAAGAGCAGCAAGGAGGGGACATGAAAGGTCCTTAGTTGGTAGGATTAGGGAAAACCCTAAGGCTTTCTATAGGTATGTCAGGAATAAAAGAATGACTAGGGTAGGAATAGGTCCAGTCAAGGATAGTAGTGGGAAGTTGTGTGTGGAGGCTGAAGAGATTGGGGAGACACTGAATGAATACTTTTCGTTAGTATTCAATCAGGAACAGGACACTATTGTCAATGTGAGTACTGAGTCACAATTAAGTAGAATTGATGGCTTTGAGGTATGTAGAGAAGAGGTGTTGGAAATTCTGGAAAGGGTGAAAATAGATAAGTCCCCTGGGCCTGATGGCATTTATCCTAGGATTCTCCGGGAAGCAAGGGAGGAGATTGCAGAGCCATTGGCCTTGATTTTTATGTCCTCGTTGTCTACAGGAGTAGTGCCAGAAGATTGGAGGCTAGCAAATGTGGTTCCCTTGTTCAAGAAGGGGAGTAGGGATAACCCTAGTAACTTTAGGCCGGTGAGTCTCACTTCTGTTGTGGGCAAAATCTTAGAGAGAATTGTAAGGGATAGGATTTATGAACATCTGGATAGGAATAATGTGATCAAGGATAGTCAGCATGGTTTTGTGAAGGGCAGGTCGTGCCTCACAAACCTTATTGAATTCTTTGAGAAGGTGACTAAGGAGGTGGATGAGGGGAAAGCAGTAGATGTGGTGTATATGGATTTTAGTAAGGCGTTTGATAAGGTTCCCCATGGTAGACTACTGCAAAAAATACGGAGGTATGGCATTGAGGGTGAGTTGGAGGTTTGGATTAGGAGTTGGCTGGCTGGAAGAAGACAGAGGGTAGTAGTTGATGGCAAAGGTTCATCTTGGAGTGCCGTCACTAGCGGTGTTCTGCAAGGATCTGTTTTGGGACCATTGCTGTTTGTCATTTTTATAAATGACCTGGAGGAGGGGTTGAAATCTTTGAGGAGAAAGTGAGGTCTGCAGATGCTGGAGATCAGAGATGGAAATGTGTTGCTGGAAAAGCGCAGCAGGTCAGGCAGCATCCAGGGAACAGGAGAATCGACGTTTCGGGCATTAGCCCTTCTTCAGGAAATCAGGAGGAGGGGTTAGAAGGTTGGGTGAGCAAGTTTGCGGATGATACGAAAGTCGGAGGAGTTGTAGACAGTGAGGAAGGATGTGGCAGGTTACAGCGGGATATAGATAAGCTGCAGAACTGGGCAGAAAGGTGGCAAATAGAGTTCAATGTAGCTAAGTGTGAGGTGATTCACTTTGGTAAGAGTAATAAAAAGATGGGGTACTGGGCTAACGGTCGGTAGTGTGGATGAGCAGAGGGATCTTGGTGTCCATGTACACAAATCTTTGAAAGTTGCCACCCAGGTAAATAGTGCGGTGAAGAAGGCATATGGCGTACTGGCTTTTATTGGTAGAGGAATTGAGTTCCGGAGTCCTGAGGTCATGTTGCAGTTGTATAAGACTCTGGTGCGGCCGCATCTGGAATATTGAGTGCAGTTTTGGTCGCCATACTATAGGAAGGATGTGGAGGCACTGGAACGGGTGCAGAGGAGGTTTACCAGGATGTTGCCTGGTATGGAAGGAAGATCGTATGAGGAAAGGCTGAGGCACTTTGGGTTGTTTTCATTGGAGAAAAGAAGGTTTAGGGGTGACTTGATAGAGGTGTACAAGATGATTAGGGGTTTAGATAGGGTCAACAGTGAGAATCTTTTTCCACGTATGGAGTCAGCTATTACAAGGGGGCATAGCTTTAAATTAAGGGGGGGGTAGGTATAGGACAGATGTTAGGGGTAGATTCTTTACTCAGCGAGTCGTGAGTTCATGGAATGCCCTGCCAGTAGCAGTGGTGGACTCTCCCTCATTATGGGCATTTAAGCGGGCATTGGATAGGCATATGGAGGATAGTGGGCTAGTGTAGGTTAGGTGGGCTTGGATCGGCGCAACATCGAGGGCCGGAGGGCCTGTACTGCGCTGTATTCTTCTATGTTCTATGTTCTAAGGGGAGAGGGAGGGAGGTGGGGGTAATAGGGGAGAGGGAGGTGGGGGGTGAGGGGAGGGAGAGAGAGGTGGCGAGTGAGGTGAGTCGGAGGGAGGTGAGGGGTGAGGGCAGAGGGAGGGAGGTGGGGGATGAGGGGAGAGGGAGGGAGGTGGGGATGAGGGGAGAGGGAGTAAGGTAGGGGGGTGAGGGGAGGTTGGAGGGTGAGGGGAGAGGGAGGTTGGAGGGTGAGGGGAGAGGGAGGTTGGAGGGTGAGGGGAGAGGGAGGTGGGGGATGAGGGGAGAGGGAAGTGGGGGGGTGAGGGGAGAGGGAGGGAGGTGGGGGGGTGAGAGGAGAGGGAGGGCGTTGGGGGTGAGGGGAGAGGGTGGTGGGGGGGGTGAGGGGAGAGGGAGGGAAGTGGGGGTAAGAGGAGAGGGAAGTGGGGGGGTGAGGGGAGAGGGAGGGAAGTGGGGGTAAGGGGAGAGAGAGGTGGGGGGGTGAGGGGAGAGGGAGAGAGGTGGGGGTGAGGGGAGAGGGAGGGAGGTGGGGTAAGGGGAGAGGGAGGTGGGGGGGTGAGGGGAGAGGGAGGGAGGTGGGGATGAGGGGAGAGGGAGGTGGGAGGGTGAGGGGAGAGGGAGGGAGGTGGGAGGGTGAGGGGAGAGGGAGGGAGGTTGGGGGTGAGGGGAGAGGGAGGTGGGGGGGTGAGGGGTGAGGGAGGGAGCTGGGGGGTGAGGGGATGGTGAGGGGAGAGGGAGGGAGGTTGGGGATGAGGGCAAAGGGAGATGGGGGTGAGGGGAGAGGGAGGGAGATGGAGATGAGGGGAGAGGGAGGGAGGTGGGGGCGAGGGGAGAGGGAGGTGGGGGGTGAGGGGAGAGGGAGGGAGGTGGGGGTAAGGGGAGAGGGAGGGAGGTGGGGGTAAGGAGAGAGGGAGAGTGGAGGGTAAGGGGAGAGGTAGATGGGGGCGTGAGGGGAGAGGGAGGGAGTTGGGGGTGAGGGGAGAGGGAGGGAGTTGGGGATGAGGGGAGAGGGAGGCAGGTGGGGGTGAGGGGAGAGGGAGGGAGGTGGAGGGGTGAGGAGAGAGGGAGGTAGGGAGGTGAGGGTGAGGGAGGTGGGAGGTGAGGGGGAGAGGGAGGGGGGGTGAGGGGGAGAGGGAGGTGGGGGTGAGGGGGAGAGGGAGGTGGGGGTGAGGGGGAGAGGGAGGTGGTGGTGAGGGGAGAGGGAGGGAGGTGGGGGTGAGGGGAGAGGGAGGGAGGTGGGGGGTGAGGGGAGAGGGAGGGAGGTGGGGGGTGAGGGGAGAGGGAGGGAGGTAGGGAGGTGAGGGTGAGGGAGGTGGGGGTGAGGGGGGAGATGGAGGGTAAGGGGAAAGGGAGAGAGGTTGGGGGTGAGGGGAGAGGGAGGGAAGCAGAGAGTGATGGGGAGGGAGGGAAGAGGGTGGTGTAAATTAGTGGGGAGTAGGGAAGGGTGAGCAGGATGGAGGGAGCTGATGTTCTGATATCTGTTTCAGGAGGCCGTTGACAGTCTGGAGCATGAGTATCCAGCTCTGGAGTCTGTCATTGCCCTTGGGAATGAGATCCTGACTTCCTGTAATCCGGAATCAGTCAGCATCATCCAATCCTGGATCAACATGGTACAAACACGATGGGATGAGGTGAGTCCGAAGCATGGTGCAAGATTGAGTTTTTCCAGAGCAGCACTTCCTCATCAGAGACCGTCAAACAGGAGAAATGTAAGATGCGGGTGCCCTCTTCCGACTACTTTTTTTCTGGGTGGCACAGTGGTTAGCACTGCTGCCTCACAGCGCCAGAGACCCGGGTTCAATTCCCACCTCAGGCAACTGTCTGTGTGGAGTTTGCACATTCTCCCCGTGTCTGCGTGGGTTTTCTCCCACAATCCAAAAATATGCAGGTCAGGTGAATTGGCCACGTTAAATTGCCGTAGTGTTAGGTGAAGGGGTAAGTGTAAGGGAATGGGTCTGGGTGGTTTGCTCTTTGGAGGGTCAGTGTGGACTTGTTGGGCCGAAGGGCCTGTTTCCACATTGTAAGTAATCTAAAAACTAAAGCAAGAGGAGGCCATTCAGCCCTGAAGGCCTGCTACCTCATTTCATAGTCATAAAGACTGATAGAGTACTACAGCATGGAGACAGGTCCTTTGGTCCAAATTGGTCTATGCTGACCAAAATGTCTGCCCTCCATAACCCCATTTCCCTGCACTTGGCTCATACCCTTCTAATCCTTTCCTATCCATGTATTTGTCTAATGCCTTTTAAATGTTATTAATGTATATGCCTCCACCACTTCCGCTAGCAGCTCATTCCATATGCACATCACCTCTGTGTAAGAAAGTTGCCTCTCATAATCTTATACACCTCTAAAAGGTTCCCCCTCAGTCTCCTATGCTCTAAAAAAACATTCTAGCTTGTTCAATCTCTCCCTAAAACTCAGACCATGGAGTCCAGACAATATCGTTGTAAATGTCTTCTGCATTCTGTCTAGATTAGTGACGTCCTTCCTACAACAAGGTGACCAAAACTGAACGCAATACTCCAAGCGTGGTCTCACCAACATCCTGGATAACAGCAACATAACTTCCCAACTTCTATACTCAATGACCTGACTGATGAGGGCCAGTCTACCAAAAGCCTTCATCATTGCCCTGTCCACCTGGGACACCACTTTCAGAGAACTGTGAACCTGAACTCCAAGGTCCCTCTGTTCCATGACACTCCTTAAGGCCCTACCATTCACCGTGAAATTCCTACCTTGATTTGACTTTCCAAAATGCAAGACCACACACTTATCCATACTAAACTCCATAAACTCCCCAGCTGGTCAAGGTCTTGCTGCAATTTCTGATAATCTTCCTCACTGTCCACAATGCTGCCTAGTTTAGTGCCAACAGCAAATTAATGAATGCCTTGGACATTCTCATCCAAATCATTGATATAGGTAACAAACAGCAATGGACCCAACACTGACCCCTGAGGTACTCCACTACTCACAAGCCTCCAGTCTGACAAGCATCCTTCCACTATTACCCTCTGCGTCCTACCATCAAACCAATTGGGTATCCAATTTGCCAGCTCACCTTGGATTCCATAAGGTCTAACCTTCAAGAGCTACCTGCCTTGTGGAACCTTAAAAGGCCTGACTGAAATTCAGCACTAGGTCTACCGCCCCACCCTCATCAATCTTCCTGGTCACTTTATCAAAGAACTCTAACAACTTTGTGAGGCATTTAATATGATTATGACTGATTTCATCTCAGCCTCAACTCCACTAACCTGCCCACTCTCCATAACCCTCAAACACACCACTGTTGAAAATCACCTCAGACACTGAGGCAGTCTGTGTTCAAATGCAACAAGGTCTGGACAATATCCAGGCTTGGGCTGACAAATGACAAGTAATGTTCACACCACTCAAATGCCAGGCTATGACCATCACCAATAAGAGACATCTCCCCTTGACATTCAATGGTGTCACCATCACTGAATCCCTACTACCAACATCCTTGGGGTTACATTGGCCAGAAGCTCAACTGGACTCACCACATAAATATAAGAGAAAATTATGCAGTTCCTCGAGTCTATACTGAAAACAATAAAATCACAGCAGGTCAGGCAGCATCCATGCAGAGAGATCAAGCTAGTGTTTCGAGTCTAGATGACCCTTCATTCGAAAGTCATCCATTCCCGAAATGACATCTTGCTGTCTTTCCATGGATGCTGCCTGACTTGCTGTGACTTTCATCATTTTTTGTTTTCACTACATAAAGATAGAGTAGGTCAGAGGCTGGGAATACTACAGCAAATAATTCACCTCCTGACTCCCCAAAGCCTGTCCATCATCTCCAAGGCACAAGTCAGGAATGTGATGGAATACTGTTGGGTGTGTCTTGCTGGAAAAGCACAGCAGGTCAGGCAGCATCTGAAGAGCAGGAGAATCAGAGCCTTTATCAGATGGAATACTCCCCATTTGCCCTGGATGGGGGCAGCTCCAACAACACTCAAGCTTGACACCATCCAGGACAAAGCAGCCACTTGATTGGCACCACATCCACAAGCATCCCCTCCCTCCACCACCGACACTCAGTAGCATCAGTGCGTATTATCTACAAGATGCACTGCAAAAATTTACCAAAGACCCTCAGACAGCACCTTCCAAACCCAGAACCACTTCCATCTGGAAAGACAATAGCAGCAGAACACCACCCCCTGCAGGCTCCCCTCCACTGCCCACCCTATCTTGGAAATATATTGCTGGTCCTTCACTGTCACCGGGTCAGAATCCTGGAATTCCCTCACTAAGGGACATTGTGGTCTACCTACAGCACATGGACTGCAGCGGTTCAAGAAAACAGCTCACCCCAACCTTCTCAAGGGGCAATTAGGGACGGGCAATGAATATGACCCAGCCAGTGACACTCATGTCCCTCAAGTGGAAAAAAAAGGTTGGGATCCAAGGACCAAACCCAGTGGCACTACACTAGTTAAACCCTGCTAACCAAAGTAACCCTACTAACCAGACTAACCCTGCTAACTAAATCCTGCTAACCAGACCCATTTATCTTGACTTGCTGCTTTCTGTTGGTTAATAAATTATACTTAGCTCAAATTTGTTAAGTATGTCCAGGATATCTTTCTCAATCAATTTGGAGATGGTCCAAATTGAAGAGATGGGGCAAAACCTGACCTCCAGTTGGGAAATAAAGCAGACAAATGACTGAGGTGTTAATGGGGATGCACTTTGGGACCAGTGACCATACTTCTTTTAGTTTAAATTAGTTACAGAAAAGGATAAGTCCAGCCCACAAGTTAAAGTTCTAAATTGCGGCAAGGTCAATTTTAATGGTCTTAGTCAGGAACTTTCAAAAGTTGATCGGTGGAGGCTGTTTTCGGGTAAAGGGACATCTAGCAAGTGGGAGGGTTTAAAAAGTGAGATAATGAGAGTTCAGGGACAGCATGTTCCTGTAGTGTGAAGGACAAAATTGGCAAGAGTAGGGAACTCCGGATGACTAGAAACATTGAGGTTCTGGTCAAGAAAATTAGGAGGTATATGTCAGATATAGACAGCTGGGATCAAGTGACTCCCTCAGTATATTGGGCATGTAACAGCACACTTGGGAGCATAGGCTGTCAGGGAAGGATGTCGAGGAAATGTGGAACTTTTTCAAGGAACAGATACGACGTGTCCTTGATATGTATGTACCTGTCAGGCAGGAAAGAGATGGTCGTGTGAGGGAACCTTGGTTGATGAGGGAGGTTGAATGTCTTGTAAGGAGAAGAAGGAGGCTTACATAAGGTTGAGGAAACAGGATTCAGACAGAGCAGTGGAGGGATACAGGATAGCCAGAAGGGACCTGAAGAAAGGGATTAGGAGAGCTAAGAGGGGGCATGAAAAATCTTTGGCGGGTAGGATCAAGGATAACCCCAAGGCATTTTATGCGTATGTGAGAACATGAGAATGATGAGAACGAGGGTAGGTCCGATCAGGACAGTAGTGGGAGACTGTGTATTGAGTCGGAAGAGTTGGGGGAGGTCTTGATTGAGTACATTTCTTCAGTATTTACAAACGAGAGGGACTGTATTGTTGAAGAGGAGAGTGTGAAACGGACTGGTAAGCTAGAGGAGATACTTGTTAGGAAGGAAGACGTGTTGGCATTTTGAACAACTTAAGGATAGACAAGTCCCCCAGGCCTGACGGGATATATCCTAGGATTATGTGGGAAGCAAGAGAGGAAATTGCAGTACCGTTGGCAATGATCTTTTCGTCTTCACTGTCAACGGGGGTGGTACCAGGGGACTGGAGAGTGGTGAATGTTGTGCCCCTGTCCAAAAAAGAGAATAGGGATAACCCGGGAATTACAGGCCAGTTAGTCTTACTTCGGTCGTAGGCAAAGTAATGGAAAGGGTACTGAGGGATAGGATTTATGAGTATCTGGAAAGACACTGCTTGATTAGGGACAGCCAGCACGGATTTGTGAGGGGTAGGTCTTGCCTTACAAGTCTATTGAATTCTTTGAGGAGGTGACCAAGCATGTGGATGAGGGTAGAGCAGTGGATGTAGTGTACATGGATTTAGAAAGGCATTTGATAAGGTTCGAGGAGAAAGTGAGGTCTGCAGATGCTGGAGATCAGAGCTGGAAATGTGTTGCTGGAAAAGCGCAGCAGGTCAGGCAGCATCCAGGAAACAGGAGGATCGACGTTTCGGGCATAAGCCCTTCTTCAGGAATCCACTCAGGTGGATGGAGCTTGTAAGAGGGCCTATGGTGTATTAGCGTTCATTAGCAGAGGGATTTGAATTCAAGAGTCGTGAGGTGATGTTGCAGCTGTACAGGACCACGGTAAGGCCACATTTGGAGTACTGTGTGCAGTTCTGGTCGCCTCATTTTAAGAAAGATGTGGAAGCTTTGGAGAGGGTGCAGAGGAGATTTACCAGGATGTTGCCTGGAATGGAGAATAGGTCGTACGAGGAAAGGTTGAGAGTGCTAGCCTTTTCTCATTGGAACGGCGAAGGTTGAGGGGTGACTTGATAGAGGTTTATAAGATGATCAGAGGAATTGATAGAGTAGACAGAAACTTTTTCCCTGGGTACAACAGAGTGTTATAAGGGGACATAAATTTAAGGTGAAGGGTGGAAGGTATAGGGGGATGTCAGGGGTAGGTTCTTTACCCAGAGAGTGTGGGGGCATGGAATGCACTGCCCGTGGGAGTGGTAGAGTCAGAATCTTTGGTGACCTTTAAGCAGCAATTGGATAGGTACATGGATGGGTGCTTAAGCTAGGACAAATGTTCGGCACACATCGTGGGCCGAATGGCCTGTTCTGTGCTGTATTGTTCTATTTCTATGTTCTACTTCAGATGGAAATCAGGAGGGCAAAAAGGGAACATCACGTAGTTTGGCAGATAAGGTAAAGGAGAATGCAGAGAGTTTCTACAAGTATGTTAAGGGCACAAGAGTAATGAGGGAGAGAATAGGGCCCCTTAAAGATCAATGAGGCAGTCTGTGAGTGAAGTCACAGGAGATAGGTAAGAGCCTAAATGAATATTTCTCATCAGTGTGCTACAAGGATTGGTGCTAGATCATTTTGTTCATCATTTGTACAATGACTTGGATGAGAATGTAGGAGGAACGGTTAGTAGTTGGGGACGACACTGAAATTGGTGGTGTAGTGGACAGGTTGTCTAAGAATACAACATCTTGATCAACTGGGCCAAGGAATGATGGATGGAGTTTAATTCAGATAAATGCAAGGTGTTGCATTTTGGTAGGGCAAGCTGAGCAGGTCTTACACAGTTCATGGCAGGGCTCTGGGGAATGGTGTTGAACAAGGTGTATGGCATCACAGGTAGACAGGCTGATGAAGCAGCCTTCATGGTCAGAGGGCTGAGTACAAGACATTGATTTGGACTACTGCATACAATTCTGGTCACCCTGCTACATGAAGGATATTATTAAACTGGAAAGCAAGGATGTTCTTGAATGGGTTGGGACTTTTATTGAGGTGACTTTACAGAGGTTTATGATTAGATTCCCTAGTGTGGAAACAGGCCCTTCGACCCAACCAGTCTACACTGACCCTCTGAAGAGTAACCCACCCAGTCCCATTTCCCTCCTGACTAATGCACCTAACACTATGGGCATTTAGCCTGGCCAATTCACCTGGCCTGCACATCTTTGGACTGTGGGAGGAAACCCACGCAGACACGGGGAGAATGTGCAAGCTCCACACAGACAGTCACCTGAGGCTGGGATCAAACCTGGGACCCTAGTGCTGTGAGGCAGCAGTGCTAACCACTGAGCTACTGTGCTGCCCGTTTACAAAATCACGAGGAGCATGGATAGCTGAATTACCAAGGTCTTTTCTCCTTGGTAAAGGTAGTCAAAAACTAGACAGAATAGGTTTAAGGGGAGGAAAGATTTAAAAGGGATCTGAGTGGCAACGTTTTCACACAGAGGGTGGTGTGTGTATGGAGTGAGCTGCCAGAGGAAGTGGTGTAGGCTAGTACAATTAGAACATTTAAAAGTCATTTGGACAGGTACATGAATTGGAAGGTTTAGAGGGATATGGCCAAATGCAGACAAATCCGACTAGTTGAGTTGAGGAAACCTGGTCAGCATGGACACGTTGAACCGAAGGGTCTGTTTCTGTGCTGTATGACTAAGCAAACCCAAGCACTTAACTAAGTGAAGTAATTTCGAAGGGTTACTTTGTGAAACAATGTTTGAAAGTTCACAATGGTCATCTGGTGATCCCTTTTATAAAACATCCAGGTATCTCACAGAACTTGAAATTCTTTATTCTTTCATTTGTTGTTGCGTCGCTGTTTGAGCTGTCAGTTACTGCCCTTCACTAATTACCCTTGAACTGGTGGCCTGATTGGGCATTTCAGGGGGCAGTTAAAACTCAAACACATTGCTGTCAATATGGAGTCATATGTACACCATGTACACACTGGACAATGATAGCAACATAGGAGTAGGCCATTCAGCCTACTAAGTCTGCCTGGCTGTGATGGAGCCAGCGTAGGCCAGCACAGTGGCTCAGTGGTTAGCACTGCGGCCTCTCAGCACCAAGGACCCAGGTTCAGTTCCAACCTTGGGCAACACTCTGTGTGGAGTTTGCACATTCTCCCATGTCTGTGTGGTGTTCCTCCCACAGTCCAAAGCTGTGCAGGTCAGGGTGGATGACCATGGGAAATGCAGAGATAAAGGGTAAGGGTAGTCTGTTATTTGAAGGGTCAGTATGGATTTGAGGGCTGAATGGCCTGCTTCCACATTGTAGGGACTCGATGATTCGGACATTCAGTGTGATCCTGGCTGGTTGAACATTTCAATATCTTTGGTCACCTTCACAGAGACCAGATTATCTTCCAGGTTTATTAATTAATGTTAACTTCAATGTTTTGTTTTTGTTGGATTTGAAAACAAATTTTTGAAAGCAAAGGGCTTGAATTAATTGTCTCGTGATCATCACATTACACCACAATCCCACCCCCTCATTTTATCACAATTCCATTTTCCAACAGTTTGTTAAATCTCGTGTGTGTCTCTGGTTGAGTTGCAGGTCAGGAGCGGGGCCAGTTGCCAGGGAGATCGAGTGGAAGCAGCAATGTTGTCCCTTCATTTGGAGCAACAGGATTTGCAGCATCTACAGGAATGGCTGGAGGAAACAGCAGAGTCACTGAGTCGGAGAGACCAGGAGGCTCTCTCCGAAAATATTGGGCAGCTGGAGGAGCTGCTAACCGAGCACTCAGTGAGGACACCCCTCACCCCCATTAACACAGCACTCAGTGAGGACACCCCCCACCCCCATTAACCCAGCACTCAGTGAGGACACCCCCCACCCCCATTAACCCAGCACTCAGTGAGGACACCCCCCACCCCCATTAACCCAGCACTCAGTGAGGACACCTCCCCCCCATTAACCCAGCACTCAGTGAGGACACCCCCCACCCCCATTAATCCAGCACTCAGTGAGGACACCCCCCCCCCCCATTAACCCAGCACTCAGTGAGGACACCCCCCACCACCATTAACAAAGCACTCAGTGAGGACACCCCCCACCCCCATTAATCCAGCACTCAGTGAGGACACCCCCCCCCCTCCATTAACCCAGCACTCAGTGAGGACACCCCCCACCCCCATTAACCCAGCACTCAGTGAGGACACCCCCCACCCCCATTAACCCAGCACTCAGTGAGGACCCCACCCCCCCATTAACCCAGCACTCAGTGAGGACACCGACTCTCCCCCCCCCACCCCCACCACCATTAACCCAGCACTCAGTGAGGACACCCCCCACCCCCATTAATCCAGCACTCAGTGAGGACAACCCCCCCCCCATTAACCCAGCACTCAGTGAGGACCCCACCCCCCATTAACCCAGCACTCAGTGAGGACCCTACCCCCAATTAACCCAGCACTCAGTGAGGACACCCCTCCCCCCCCTCCCCCCACTAACCCAGCACTCAGTGAGGACAGCCCCCACCCCCATTAACTCAACACTCAGTGAGGACACCCTCCCTCCCCCCACCCCCATTAACCCTGCACTCAGTGAGGACACCCCCCCTCCCCCCCACCCCCATTAACCAAGCACTCAGTGAGGACATCCCCCCCCCCCCCATTAACCCAGCACTCAGTGAGGACACCCCCCCCATTAACGCAGCACTCAGGGAGGACACCCCCCCCCCATTAACGCAGCACTCAGTGAGGACAACCCCCCCCCATTAACCCAGCACTCCGTGAGGACACCACCCTCCCCCCCACCCCCATTAACCCAGCACTCAGTGAGGCCCCCCCCCCCCCCCATTAACCCAGCACTCAGTGAGGACCCCACCCCCCATTAACCCAGCACTCAGTGAGGACACCCCCCCCCCCACCCCCATTAACCCAGCACTCAATGAGGACACGCCCCCTCCCCCCCACTCCCATTAACCCAGCACTCAGTGAGGACACCCCCCCCCATTAACCCAGCACTCAGTGAGGACACCCCCACCCCATTAACCCAGCACTCAGTGAGGACCCCACCCCCCATTAACCCAGCACTCAGTGGGGACACCCCCACCCCATTAACCCAGCACTCAGTGAGGACCCCACCCCCCATTAACCCAGCACTCAGTGAGGACACCCCCACCCCATTAACCCAGCACTCAGTGAGGACACCCCCCCATTAACCCAGCACTCAGTGAGGACACCCCCACCCCATTAACCCAGCACTCAGTGAGGACACCCCCCCATTAACCCAGCACTCAGTGAGGACACCCCCCCATTAACCCAGCATTCAGTGAGGACACCCACCCCATTAACCCAGCACTCAGTGAGGACACCCCCCCATTAACCCAGCACTCAGTGAGGACACCCACCCCATTAACCCAGCACTCAGTGAGGACACACCCCATTAACCCAGCACTCAGTGAGGACACCCCCCCATTAACCCAGCACTCAGTGAGGACACCCCCACATTAACCCAGCACTCAGTGAGGACACCCCCACCCCATTAACCCAGCACTCAGTGAGGACCTCCCCCCCCATTAACCCAGCACTCAGTGAGGACACCCCCCCCATTAACCCAGCACTCAGTGAGGACCCCACCCCCCATTAACCCAGCACTCAGTGAGGACACCCCCCCTCCCCCCACCCCCATTAACCCAGCACTCAGTGAGGACACCCCCCACCCATTAACCCAGCACTCAGTGAGGACACCCCCCCTCCCCCCACCCCCATTAACCCAGCACTCAGTGAGGACACCCCTCTCCCCCCCACCCCCCATTAACCCAGCACTCAGTGAGGACACCCCCCCCATTAACCCAGCACTCAGTGAGGACACCCCCCCTATCCCCCACCCCATTAACCCAGCACTCAGTGAGGACACCCCCCACCCATTAACCCAGCACTCAGTGAAGACACCCCCCCTCCCCCCCACCCCCATTAACCCAGCACTCAGTGAGGACCCCCACCCCCATTAACCCAGCACTCAGCGAGGACACCCCCCCTATCCCCCACCCCATTAACCCAGCACTCAGTGAGGACACCTCAGCACTCAGTGAGGACACCCCCCTCCCCCCCCCCCATTAACCCAGCACTCAGCGAGGACACCCCCCCCTATCCCCCACCCCATTAACCCAGCACTTAGTGAGGACACCCCCCCCATTAACCCCGCAGTCAGTGAGTACACCCCCCCCAATAACCCAGCACTCAGTGAGGACCTCCCCCCCCATTAACCCAGCACTCAGTGAGGACCCCACCCCCCATTAACCCAGCACTCAGTGAGGACACCCCTCCTCCCCCTCCCCCCATTAACCCAGCACTCAGTGAGGACACCCCCCCACCCCCATTAACCCAACACTCAGTGAGGACACCCCCCCTCCCCCCACCCCCATTAACCCAGCACTCAGTGAGGACACCCCCCCTGCCCCCCACCCCCATTAACCAAGCACTCAGTGAGGACACCCCCCCCCCCTCACCCCACCCCCATTAACCCAGCACTCAGTGAGGACACCCCCCCTCACCCCACCCCCATTAACCCAGCACTCAATGAGGACAGCCCCCCTCCCCCCCACCCCCATTAACCCAGCACTCAGTGAGGACACCCCCCCATTAACCCAGCAGTCAGTGAGTACACCCCCCCTAACCCCCACCCCCATTAACCCAGCACTCAGTGAGGACACCCCCCCTACCCCCCACCCCATTAACCCAGCACTCAGTGAGGACACCCCCCCATTAACCCAGCACTCAGTGAGGACACCCCCCCACCCCCCCATTAATCCAGCACTCAGTGAGGACCTCCCCCCCCATTAACCCAGCACTCAGTGAGGACACCCCCCCCCATTAACCCAGCACTCAGTGAGGACATCCCCCCCCCCATTAACCCAGCACTCAGTGAGGACACCCCCCACCACCATTAACCCAGCACTCAGTGAGGACACCCCCCCCATTAACCCAGCACTCAGTGAGGACATCCCCCCCCCCCATTAACCCAGCACTCAGTGAGGACACCCCCCACCACCATTAACCCAGCACTCAGTGAGAACACCCCTCCTCCCCCTCCCCCCATTAACCCAGCACTCAGTGAGGACACTCCCCCTCCCCCCACACCCATTAACCCAGCACTGTGAGGACACCCCCCCTCCCCCCCACCCCCATTAACCAAGCACTCAATGAGGACACCCTCCCCACCCCCATTAACCCAGCACTCAATGAGGACAACCCCCCCACCCCATTAACCCAGCACTCAATGAGGACACCCCTCCCACCCCATTAACCCAGCACTCAGTGAGGACCCCACCCCCCATTAACCCAGCACTCAGTGAGGTCACCCCCCTCCCCCCCCATCCCATTAACCCAGCACCCACTGAGGGCACATCCCCCTATTCAACATCATCAGCACCTGACACAGAACCCCATCACATGTTAGCTCCCCCAAACTGAGCTGCCTGCCTTAGTCAACACCTGATGGGGCTCCTGCACACTGAGCTTCGCCCACCCACCCCACTCCGTGTGAATACAGTCCCCGTGATGGAGTCCCCATGGGTGGGTGTGTGGGGGTGTGGGGGCAGGGTTGCGGGAGGAGCTTTGTGTGAAGCCCCACCTGCAGCATGGAGCCCCTTGCCCTGAGGAGATCTAACAACACAGTCCTCACCGTGGGCGGCACGGTGGCACAGTGGTTAGCACTGCTGCCTCACAACGCCAGAGACCAGGGTTCAATTCCCGCCTCTGGCGACTCTCCGTGTGGAGTTTGCACATTCTCCCCGTGTTCTGCGTTTCCTCCGGGTGCTCCAGTTTCCTCCCACAGTCCAAAAATGTGCAGGTTAGGTGAATTGGCCAGGCTAAATTGCCCGTAGTGTTAGGTGAAGGGGTAAATGTAGGGGAATGGGTCTGGGTGGGTTGCGCTTTGGCGGGTCGGTGTGGGCTTGTTGGGCCGAAGGGCCTGTTTCCACACTGTAAGTAATCTAATAAAAAAAAAAGCCCTGTTCCACAGCACAATAGAACACAGAACAATACAGGGCAGTACAGGCCATTTGGCCCACGATGTTGTGCCAACCTGAGGTACCGACCTGAAGTCCATCTCACCTCCACTATTTCATCATCATTCATATATTTATCCAATGACCATTTAAATGCCCTTAAAGTTGGCGAGTCTACTACTGCTGCAGGCTGTGTGTCCCACGCCCCTACTACTCTCTGAGTAAAGAAACTACCTCTGACATCTGCCCTATGTCTATCACCCCTCAATTTAAAGCTATGTCGCCTTGTGCTAGCCATCACCATCAAAGGAAAAGAGCTGTCACTGTCCACCCTGTCTAATCCTCTGATTATCTTATGTCTCTAGTGAATCACTTTTCAACCTTCTTCTCTCTAACTGAAATCCATATACACCACATCAATCGCTTTACTCTCATCTACCAGTTTGGTCACCTTCTCAAAGAACTCAATAAGGTTTGTGAGGCACGACCTACCCTTCACAAAACTGTGCTGACTAGTCCGAATCAACTTATTCATTTCTAGTTTATTATAAATCCTCTCTCTTATAATCCTTTCCAACACCTTACCCACAACCGAAATAAGGCTCACTGGACTATAATTCCCAGGATTGTCTCTACTCCCCGTCTTGAACAGGGGAACCACATTTGCTATCCTCCAGTCTTCTGGCACTATTCCTGTAGACAATGACGACATAAAGATCAAAGCCAAAGGCTCGGCAATCTCCTCCCTAGCTTCCCAGAGAATCCGAGGATAAATCCCATTTGCCATAGAGCCATAGAGATGTACAGCATGGAAACAGACCCTTCGGTCCAACCCATCCATGCCGACCAGATATTCCAACCCAATCTAGTCCCACCTGCCAGCACCCGGCCCATATCCCTCCAAACTCTTCCTATTCATATACCCATCCAAATGCCTCTTAAATGTTGCAATTGTACCAGCCTCCACCACATCCTCTGGCAGCTCATTCCATACACGTACCACCCTCTGCGTGAAAAAGTTGCCCCTTATGTCTCTTTTATATCTTTCCCCTCTCACCCTAAACCTATGCCCTCTAGTTCTGGACTCCCTGACCCCAGGGAAAAGACTTTGCCTATTTATCCTATTCATGCCCCTCATAATTTTGTAAACCTCTATAAGGTCACCCTTCAGCCTCCAACGCTCCAGGGAAAACAGCCCCAGCCTGTTCAGCCTCTCCCTGTAGCTCAGATCCTCCAACCCTGGCAAAATCCTTGTAAATCTTTTCTGAACCCTTTCAAGTTTCACAACATCTTTCTGATAGGAAGGAGACCAGAATTGCACGCAATATTCCAACAGTGGCCTAACCAATGTCCTGTATAGCCGCAACATGACCTCCCAACTCCTGTGCTCAATACTCTGACCAATAAACGAAAGCATACCAAACGCCTTCTTCACTATCCTATCTACCTGCGATTCCACTTTCAAGATCTCTTTGTTCAGCAGCACTCCCTAGGACCTTACCATTAAGTGTATAAGTCCTGCTAAGATTTGCTTTCCCAAAATGCAGCACCTCGCATTTATCTGAATTAAACTCCATCTGCCACTTCTCAGTCCATTGGCCCATCTGGTCCAGATCCTGTTGTAATCTGAGGTAACCCTCTTCGCTGTCCACTACACCTCCAATTTTGGTGTCATCTGCAAACTTACTAACTGTACCTCTTATGCTCGCATCCAAATCATTTATGTAAATGACAAAAAGTAGAGGGCCCAGCACTGATCCTTGTGGCACTCCACTGGTCACAGGCCTCCAGTCTGAAAAACAACCCTCCATCACTACTGTCTGCCTTCTACTTTTGAGCCAGTTCTGTATCCAAGTGGCTAGTTCTCCCTGTATTCCATGAGATCGAACCTTGCTAATCAGTCTCCCATGGGGAACCTTTTCGAACACCTTACTGAAGTCCATATAGATCACATCTACTACTCTGCCCTCATCAATCTTCTTTGTTACTTCTTCAAAAAACTCAGTCAAGTTTATGTGACATGATTTCCCACACACAAAGCCATGTTGACTATCCCGAATCAGTCCTTGCCTTTCCAAATACATGTACATCCTGTCCCTCAGGATTCCTTCCAACAACTTGCCCACCGCCGACGTCAGGCTTACTGGTCTATAGTTCCCTGGCTTGTCTTTACCACCCTTCTTAAACAGTGGCACCACATTTGCCAACCTCTAGTCTTCCGGCACCTCACCTGTGACTATCGATGATACAAATATCTCAGCAAGAGGCCCAGCAATCACTTCTCTAGCTTCCCACAGAGTTCTCGGGTGCACCTGATCAGGTCCTGGGGATTTATCCACCTTTAATTGTTTCAAGACATCCAGCACTTCCTCCTCTGTAATCTGGACATTTTGCAAGATGTCACCATCTATTTCCCTACAGTCTATATCTTCCATATCCTTTTCCACAGTAAATACTGATGTAAAATATTCATTTAGAATCTCCCCCATTTTCTGTGGCTCCACACAAAGGCCGCCTTGCTGATCTTTGAGGGGCCCTATTCTCTCCATAGTTACCCTTTTCTCCTTAATATATTTGTAAAAACCCTTCGGATTCTCCTTAACTGTATTTGCCAAATACAGTCATGTCCCCGTTTTGCCCTCCTGATTTCCCTCATAAGTATACTCCTACTGCCTTTATACTCTTCTAAGGATTCACTCGATCTATCCTGTCTATACCTGACATATGCTTCCTTCTTTTTCTTAACCAAACCCTCAATTCCTTTAGTCATCCAGCATTCCCTATACCTACCAGCCTCCCCTTTCACCCTGACAGGAATATACTTTCTCTGGATTCTCGTTATCTCATTTCTGAAGGCTTCCTATTTTCTAGCTGTCACTTTACCTGCAAACATCTGCCCCCCAATCAGCTTTCGAAAGTTCTTGCCTAATATCATCAAAATTGGCCTTTCGCCAATTTAGAACTTCAACTTTTAGATCTGGTCTATCCTTTTCCATCACTATTTTAAAACTTATAGAATTATGGTCGCTGGCCCCAAAGTGTTCCCCCACTGACACCTCAGTCACCTGCCCTGCCTTATTTCCCAAGAGTAGGTCAAGTTTTGCACCTTTGAAGAGAAAATGAGGTCTGCAGATGCTGGAGATCAGAGATGGAAATGTGTTGCTGGAGAAGCGCGGCAGGTCAGGCAGCATCTAGGGAACAGGAGAATCGACGTTTCGGGCATTCCTGAAGAAGGGCTAATGCCCGAAACGTCGATTCTCCTGTTCCCTAGATGCTGCCTGACCTGCTGCGCTTCTCCAGCAACACATTTCCATCAAGTTTTGCACCTTCTCTAGTAGGTACATCCACATACTGAATCAGAAAATTGTCTTGTGTGCACTTAAGAAATTCCTCTCTATCTAAATCTTTAACACTATGGCAGTCCCAGTCGATGTTTGGAAAGTTAAAATCCCCTACCACAACTACCCTATTGTAGGGGATTTTAATTTTCCAAACATTGACTGGGACTGCCATAGTGTTAAAGATTTAGATGGAGAGGAATTTGTTAAGTGTGTACAAGACAATTTTCTGATTCAGTATGTGGATGTACCTACTAGAGAAGGTGCAAAACTTGACCCCAGGTGACTTATCTATTTTTACACTTTCCAGAATTGCTAACACCTCCTCCTTATGGACTTCAATTCTGTCTAGTCTAATAGATGCATCTCAGTATTCTCCTCGAAAACATTGTCTTTTTCCTGTGTGCATACTGATGAAAAATATTCATTTAGCACTTCCCATATCTCCTCAGACTCCATGCAGAACTTCCCACTGCTGTCCTTGACTAGCCCTAATCTTACTCTAGTTTATTCCTGATATACCTAGAGAAAGCTTTCGGGCTTTCCTTGATCCTATCTGCCAATGACTTCTCATGTTCCCCCCCCCCCCCCCAACTCCATACACAGCCTCTCCAATGCTCTGTACAATTTCAACCCCCAAGCAAGAAAGGACAAACCTCGATTTGCCACCTTAACTACTTGCTGCACCTGGACATTAACATTTTGTGTTTCATGCACAGGATCACTCAATGTCCTCCAAACTGCACTTTTTGTTTTGGTGTCTTGCTCCATTTAAATTGATTCTTCCAAAGAAATGAATGACTTCAGACTTTCCTACTTTGCATCTACCTGCAAGTTTTTGTTCACTCCTTCACTGATCTACATCCCCTTTGCAGATTCTTTGTGTCTTCATCACTATATTCCTTGCCACCTATTTAAGAATCCTCAGCAAGTTGGGATCCATTATTTCTCTGTAAATGATTCAATAACTATTACTATACATGTCGACAGTTTTTTAGGAATTCCTTCCTTTGTATGTTACCATCCTAATGTGGCCAATCACTCCTAAAGAAGAAATTGAAACACCCATCGATTGGTAAAACTAAGCCACAAGATTTCATGTCTTTAAATAAAAACAATTGTTGTAATTGTAAAGGAAAATTAAACACAGCATCACTGTAGTTCATAAAGACTTCTGTTATCTCAGTTCAGTATTTCCACATCCATGTCCCACCCTACCCTCACTACAGTTCCCTTATTTTACAACATTGTAAAGGATGATTCAATTGTCCTCTGGTACTTTATTTCTCCTTTGCACTCCAGCTATTACTGGAGTTGCATATTTCATGAAGATTTTATTAGCTTTTGGCTAAGAGATATTCCTTCTGAAGTCTTATGTTTCTCCCAGTCTGCTCCCACAGTTTCTGTACAACTCCCTCTAGAGTAACTGCTGTCTTCCACAAGGCTCTTTGGGAACCACTATAGGTTTCTCTGACCTCAAAGTAAAGAAAATGCCCAGCTGCTCTTTGATGAAGTCTACACTGAACTGCTCGATCGTGTGAGCAAAGACATACAGATGTTTGATACTTCTTAAGAAAACGAACCATCTCCTCAAGACTCCACCCTGAATAAGTATTTCTGTAGGTGATATGACAGGATTTGGGATGACTCAAACAAAACTGCAAACAAAATTATTTTAAAACTTTCACAGCTCTCTGCTTCTTTAAGTCACATGAATAATTCCATCTCTAATGGATGACACTTCTCTTCCTCCAGACGACCTGGACATGCTTGGAGATGGAAATCTGTTCTTTCACTGTCAATTCTACCTTTGTAACACAGGCTATTTGTTAAATATAATCAACTCAGACTTGTTTGGTTTCTTCTGGCCACATCATGATTGTAACATATCAAGGAAGCAGTTTGTGTGAAACTACAGAGAGATGCAAATCTTTTGATTAGTTGAAGGTTTACGTAAAGGGTGCCGGTTGTCATGGTTGTGGAGATGTTCGCTGAGCTGGGAAGTTCATTTGCAGACATTTTTAACCCCTGTCTAGGTGACATCTTCAGGGCTTTGGAGCCTCCTGTGAAGCGCGGCTGTACTGAGTCTTCTGGAATTTATTTGGGTCTGTTTCTGCTGCTTTCGGTTGTTTGTAGTAGTGGCTGGTATACTGAGTCTAGGTCAATGTGCTTGTTGATTGAGTCCGTGGTTGAGTGCTATGCTTCTAGGAATTCTCTGGCTATTCTCTTTCTGGCTTGTGCTGTGATTATTGTGCTGTCCCACTCGAATTTGTGGTCCCTGTCATCTGTGCGTATGACAATAGGAGCATCTGGTCATGGCATTTAGTGGCTAGTTGGTGTTCATGGAAGTGGACTGTTAGTTGTCTGCCTGTTTACCCTATATTGTGTTTTGTGCAGTCTTTGCATGGAATCCTGTAAATTACGTTAGTCGTGCACATGGTGGGTATCGGGTCCTTTTTCCCGGTGAGTTGTTGTCTGAGCATGGCTGTCAGTTTATGGGCTGTCATGAATGCGAGTGGTCGGGGAAGTCTGGCTGTTTTGATTAGTTTGTTATAACAAAAAGGTTTAATGATCCTAACATCAACAGAAATCGTCATTGAGTCATTTACAGAGGAAATTACAGATCCTAATTGACAATTTGAAAATGAATTTAAGTTCATCCCAATTTTCCAAACAGATGACTCCGGTTATCTCCACGTTATAACATTAACAGTTTTTTACCTATTCTTTGGGACGTGAGTGTTGTTGACTGTCTCTAGGTGCCCCTTGAGAAGGTGGGGGTGAGCTACCTTCTTGAACCTCTGCAGTCCACATGCTGTAGGTTGACCCACAAGGGCCTTAGAGAGGGAACTGCCCAGGATTTTGACCCAGCGACAATGAGGAATGATGAGTTTTGAAGGTGCTGACTAAGGATCTTTAGTGAAATTTCTCAAAAGTACAAGTAATATTCCAAAACATGTCACCATGAACTGAATGCTCCCCTGGGACCTGTTTCCAGCTTACTGTTGGTGATAACCTGTCACTGATGCTGTTCTTGCAGGTTTTATTGGATGAATTGATGAGAAAGAAAACAGAAATCGAGAGAAAAAAGAAACCCACTTCCCACAATCTGGACGATCACAGTCAGGTTTTTCAACAGCTTTCCTCACCTGGTAAGGGTCCTGAGAAATGCCATATTCATTCATGATCAAGGCTGGGTTTCCAAGTTTCTAATTACTTCATTGGGATGTGTACATCACTGACAATATTAAATAATGTTTTCCTCACATCCCCTAAACCTCCTGTACCTCACCCTGAACCTGGGTCCCCTTGTGGCTGACCTTTCAATTAAGGGGAACAGCTGCTCCTTATCCACTCTGCACATGTCCCTCATAACCTTATGCACCTCAATCAGATCATTCCTCAGTCTGCTCTACTCAGAAACAACCCAAGCCTATCCAACCATTCCTCATAACTTAAATGCTCTCTCCTCACAAATCTCCTGCAGCATCCTGGTGAAGCTCCTCTGCACCCCCTCCAGTGTAATCAGATCCTTGCTGTAACATAGCATCTAGAACCGTTCACAGTATTCCAGCTGTGATCTCACCATAGTTCTATACAACTCCAACATGACTTCCCTACTTTATTAATCTATGCCTCCATTGATAAAGGAAAGTGTCCCATGTGACTTTTTCACCACCTGATTAACATGCCGTTCTGCCTTCAGAGATCTTTGTGCAAACACACCAAGGTTCCCTTGTTCAACAGAACTTCCTAGTGCCATGTCATTCATTGAATACTTTCTGATCAAATTACTTCTTCTAAAGAGTATCACCTCCCACGTTTCACATCTGCCACTTAGCTGCCCATTTGACCACCCTGTTTATATCTTCTTGTAGCTCAAAACATCAACCTCATTTTAACCACCTGACCAATCTTTACGTAATCTGCAAATTTACTAATCCAACCCCCACGCAGCCAGCCATGTCATTTATATAAATAATGAATAACAGGTGACCCAGCACAGACTCCTGGACATCGGCTTCCAGCCACTAAAGCAGCCTACGGTAATCGCCCTCTGGCTCCTAACAACTGAGCCAATTGTGAATCCACTTTATCAATGACCCTGTATCCCAAGATTTGGAGATGCCGGTATTGGACTGGGGATGTAAAAGTTGAAAATCACACAACACCAGATTATAGTCCAACAGGTTTAATGGGAGGCACTAGCTTTCGGAGCACTGCGCTCCTTCATCAGGTGGTTATGGAGAAGTGGATGGTGTCCTACAATCTTATTCTCCA
Source organism: Chiloscyllium plagiosum (assembly GCF_037043375.1). Classification (NCBI taxonomy): domain Eukaryota; kingdom Metazoa; phylum Chordata; class Chondrichthyes; order Orectolobiformes; family Hemiscylliidae; genus Chiloscyllium; species Chiloscyllium plagiosum. The sequence continues at coordinate 77,402,518 of NW_028270157.1, forward strand.
CAGCCACCTGATGAAGGAGCAGTGCTCCGAAAGCTAGTGCCTTCCATTAAACCTGATGGACTGTATCCCATGTGCATTTATCTACTTGATAAATTCCATGTGAGACCTTGTTAGAGGCTTTGCTGGAATTCATGTGAACCACATCAACTAACCTCATCTAGATACCTGGCCACCACTTCAGAAATCCATTCAGATTTGTTAAGTACGACCTCCCTCTGACAAAGCAGTCCTGACTATCACTGATCAAGCCTTCCCTCTCCAAGTGAAGATAGACGCTATACTTCAGAAGTTTCTCCAACAGATGCTAACTGGTCTGTAGTTCTTTGGCTTATCTCTACAATCCTTCTTAAATATAGGAACCACCTTAACGTTCTCCAGTCTTCTGGCGCCTCCCCTGTGGACAGAGAGACATTAACAATACGGGTCAGTGTCCCTGTAATCTATCCCCTTGCCTCCCACAGCAGTCTGGGACACACTTCATCCAAACCTGATGATTTGTCCATTGTCATTTTCTTGGGTGAAGATGGATATAAAACATTGGTTCAACACTCTCCGAATGTCCTCTGGCTCCACCCACAGGTTAGGAGAAAGTGAGGACTGCAGATGCTGGAAAAGCACAGCTGGTCAGGCAGCATCCAAGGAGCAGGAGAATTGACATTTTGGGCATTAGCCTTTCCTGATGAAGTGCTTATGCCCGAAACATCGATTCTCCTGCTCCTCAGATGCTGCCTGACCTGCCGTGCTTTTCCAGGACTACAGTCTCAACCCACTCACAGATGATCCTGCTAGTCCCTAATGGGCCCCACTCCACCCACATGATTACCCTCTGGTCCCTAATGGGCTCTACCCCACTCACACATTACCCTGCTGATCCCTAATGGGCCGTACTCTTGCCTGGTAATCCTTTTCCCATTGACATACTTACAGACTATCTTGGGATTTAGTCAGCCAGAGATTTCTCATATCCCCTTTTCCCTTTCCTAGTTATTTTCTTCAGCTTCACCCTGCGCGTTTTTTAATCCATGAATGCTTCTTCTGATTTATTCCCCTTGTACCTGCTAAAAGCCTCTCTTTTCCTTCTCATTTTATCCTGAATCTCTCTGGATAGCCATTGTTCTCTCGGCTTGTTACTCCTTCCCATCACCCTAGAGGGAACATGCTGGGCTGGTACTCTCTGTCAACAACACCATTACTCTGGGTTTCTCAGTGAATGCTCTGTTGACAGCACCACTCTGCTGTTGCCTTCCGTTCCCCCACCCATTCATATTCACTCAGGTGAGGAGGTCGTTGTGATTCTGTTCCATTGGAGGGGTGTTGGCGATGACACTTAACCTGCTCATGTTAAGGTGTGTTTTTGATGTGCTGTTCTGTTTTGTTCCAGGGGAGGGTCACTGTTGGACATCTCAACCCCACCTTCCTCAAAGCACTGACTCCTCAGATGCCAGGAGCCCTTTGGTTGCCCATCTCCTGGGAAAGTGGGAGCAGTTATGGACACGAGCATTAGACAGACAGACCCGACTACAAGAGAAAGTCCAGAGACTTTATGAGGTGAGTACAGTTTACCTTGAAGCGAGGTCCAAATACAGAGCACAAGGGGGCACACCATCCCTCACAATTGTTCAGTACTTGAGGAATACTTTGGCTGATTTGTGGCCAAGTTCCAAACAGCCGGATATTTTTTTTTTAAACTGCAAATTACTGCAGATGTTGGAACCTGGACTGAAACTAAAATGTGCTGTAGGTCACAACGGGTCTGATAGCATCCATGGAGAGAGAACAAGCTAATGTTCTGAGTCTAGATGACTCCTCATCAGAGCTGGTGAAGTGTGGAGAAGCAATATTTATACTATATTTGGGGAGGTACAGTTGGAGTGCTGCGGGGTGGGGAAAGGGGGTAAATAATTCAGATTAAGTGATTGGAATATGAGAAAGACAGAACAATGGTGTGTCTAACTGCCAGACTGGAAACAGCAGCCACTTCCACTGGGGTGGGAGTTGCAGGGTGAGGTGGTGACAGAGAATGTAATAAGTAAAACTAAAAGAAAGGGAAGGAGTGGGAGTGGGCTCACAATCTGAAATGTTTTAACTCAATATTAAATCCCGAAAGCTGTGAGCTGCCTAACCTGAAATGAGACACTGTTCCTCCAGTTCGTGCTGGGATTCACTGGAACACTGCAGCACACTGAGGACAGTGGTCATGTGAGCAGGACGCTGTGTTAAAATAACCAGCTAAGGGAAGGTCAGGGTCATGTTTGTGCACAGACCGGAGGTGGTCTACAAAGCGGTCACCCAGTCTGTGTTTGTTTTCTCTGATGTAGAGTCGGCCACATTGGGTGCAGTGGATATAATCCACAAGATCGGAGGGGGTCTGGGGAAATGCTGCTTGATCCGGAAAGGCTGCTTCAGCCCTTGGGTGGTGAGCAGGGAGGGGGGGGGAAAGGGCAGGAGTTGCACCTTCTGCGGTTACATGGGAAGGTGCGATGGGAAAGGGGCTGGAGTTGGTGGTTGATAAATGGAATAGGGTGTCCCAGAGGGAATGATCCCTCCGAAATGCAGCCGAGGGTCTGAGGGGAAGATGTGTTTGGTGGGGGCATTCTGCTGGAGTTGTCTGAAATGGTGGAGAATGATTCTTTGAATGTGGAGGCTGGTGGGATGGAGAGAGAAGACAAGGGGGACCTGATCATGCTGCTGTGCATGATGGGAAGGGGCAAGGGCGGAAGCACAGGTAATTGGTCAGATGCAGTCGAGGGAACTGTCAACCATAGTGGGCAGGAAACCATGGTCACGGAGAAGGAAGGCATGTCAGTAGCACTGTTCTGGAAGGTGGTAACATCCAAACAGATACAACGTTGCCAAAGAACTGGGAAAAGGGAATGGAATTCTTGAAGGATGTGGGATATGATGAGCTGTAGTGAAGATAGCTTTAGGAGTCAGTGGCTTTGCAGTGGACAGCTTAATCCCTGAAATGGAGGCTGACAGGTCAAGGAAAGGAAGGGAAGTATCAGAAATTGACAATGCAAAAGTTATAGAGGAATGGAAAGTGGAGGCAAAATGAATAAATGTGTCAAGATTCTAGGCAAGAGCATGAAGCAGCACCAAAGTAGTTGTTGATGTACAGAACCAAGAGTTGTGGGAAGGAGCCAGTATAAGACTGGAACAAGGATTGTGTCACATTCCCCATAAAGAGGCAGGACATAATGGCCAAATGACCTCCTGCTGCTCCTATTTTCTATATTTGTATCTGGGAACTTGAGGACATTTTATATCTGGGAGGACTACATGAATGAGCCAGCTGCTTTAGCTCAGGGTTTGGACTCAGGGGCTGCTAGAGTCACTCCACAGGATCAGTGCAGATCCTCAGATAGCATTTTCCAAGAGTTGGTCACTCCATAGGCAGCCACTGCTCAGTAACCAAGTTTCTGATTTATTCTTTATACTGAAGGAGGACATTGTGGAAGGCTCCTCCAAACAAGCAGTCTTGTAATCCGGTGAATGTTCACTGCAGCCTCTCTAAGGTAATAACGTCTTTCCTGAGAGAAGGAGACCAAATTGGCTCACAGTATTCCAGGCCTGGTCTAAGCAAGCTCCTGTACAATTGAAACAATACTCAATTCCTCCTGTACTGAAAGCCTCTTGCTATAAAAGCCAACATTCATTCATCTTTCTCATAACTTGTTGCACCTGCACGCTCACATTCAGTGACTTACCAATAAGGACACCTATGACTCTTAGCACATTTACACTTTCCAACCCCTCAATAGTTAGGAAATACTCTGACCTTCTGACCATGAGTGTGTTTAACCCATATCTGCTGACAGCAGATTTAAGGTGCTGAATGGTCCACTCTTGTTTGATTTTAATTGTTTTATGTATAAAAGAAATAAGAAAACAGATGAATAAATCAGTAAGGAGTCATTGATCTATGTTGCAATTTTCAGCTCCAAGCTCTGGAGACCTTCAGCTTTAACACATGGAGGAAGCAATACTTGCAGTGGATTAGCAGCAAGAAATTCCGAATGCTGGACATTTTCCGATATATTGACAAGGATCAAGATGGACGAATCAGTCAGCAGGAGTTTACACAGAGTGTTCTTGACTCCAGTGAGTTTACAATCTGGCTATTTCTATGTGTCACAGAAATATCAGTTCAAAAGTTTAAATCAGAATTAAATCAAAATTATTCCAATACAGAAAGAGGCCATTCAGTCTGTGATGTCTGTACTGGCTCTCTGACCAATTTAATTATGTGCCAATCTCCTGCATTTTCCAAACAATTTTGTACGTTGATTCTAATCAAGTAATTATCCAATGTCCCTTTTGAATGCCTCAATTGATCCTGCCACCACCACCACATTTCCAAGCAGCATATTCCGAAGCTTTCTACCTCATCATTTTGCTTCTTTTGTAAATTACTTTAAGGCTGTGACCTCTAACTCTTAATCCTTTACATGTGGTGGTTGTGACTCTGACCAGGATGGGGTAGGGTGGCTGAGGGGAGTTGTTAATTTTATTGAATCCCTAAATGTGGAAACAGGCCATTCGGCCCAACAAGTTCGCACCAACCCTCCGAAGAGAATCCCACCCAGTCCCATTCCTCTAACCTATTACTCTACATTTCCCCTGACTAATGAACCTAACCTACACATCCCTGAACACTACGGGCAATTTAGTATGACAAATCCACCTGACCTGCACATCTCTGGACTGTGGGAGGAAACTGGAGCATCCGGAGGAAACCCACGCAGACACGGGGAGAATGTGCAAACTCCACACAGACAGTTGCCCGAGATGGGAATTGAACCCGGGTGCCTGGCACTGTGAGGTAGCAGCGCTAACCACTGAGCCACCGCGCCACCCTATTACTCCCAAAGTGTCAGTGCCTGATTGAATCCTCAGGCACTGAAGATCCTCAGTTCAGGTAGCCGGGCAGTTAGACCCAGGTCTTTGATTGAGTTGGCAGTAGAGTAGACTGAGACAGTGAGAGACAGAGCAAGTGAGAGGAATTTCTCTCACACCAGCTTTCTTTTAACTCCCAACAGCTTCCATGTCTGTGGCAAGACAGAAATTACAGTCCAGAACCTGTTGCTTGGCAGTGGCAGCATCGATCCTATAATTTCTTCCGAAACTTTGTTTGTTAAGACATTAAGGCCATAAATACAATTTTATCTTTTTTTTTAAAAGCTTCCTTTGATTTTCAGTCTTTTCATGTCCAAGACATCACATGATAAATGTTCCTGAAGTTGCATTTTATATTCCAGTTTCTCATAGTCCATATAGAAATATATAACAAGTGACATTACTATTATGACACCCCTCATTCTTGGCTCTGCTGCTTGGCAGTTTTGAACTTTCATTCTTATTAAGTATTCATTTATATTATCATTTAATCCTTAGGAATTATATTTTTCCCTGCGATCCATTGTAAATTCTCTGAAATTCACTCACCCACCCATCAGGTCCCAGATAGAAACTGTAATGGGGCTCCATGCTTGTGAGAAATTTGAACAATCTGACTGAGCTGAAAAGGAACAATGTGCAGGGTCACAGGAGGATAAGAGTTCGTAAGATGGACTGAATGGCTTTCTCCTGGGCTTTAACTGTTCTCTGGTTCTGTGGAAAGAAATGGCATGATCCTAAACATCTGTCCCTGCACTTGGCCAGAATTCCCCACGAGCTCCGTGGAGATGGAGGCAGTTGCTGCCATTTTTGACCTGAATGGTGATGGATTCATTGATTACTACGAGTTTGCTAATGCACTACACCCGAGCAGAGACCACCATCGGAGAACTGAGGATGAAGACAGGATTGAAGATGAGGTGAGAGACAATGTTCACTTTTCAGTATCTGCGACCTTTGAAACAGCAATAAGCCTTTTATTAGGCTGTCCTTTAGATTCCTTTCTACTGCCTTTTCTGGGATAGGCCTTTCCCTTAGGCCTCTCACTGAACATAAAAGCCTTCTTTATTCCCTTCCCAGAGCTCAACCATACTCACAGCCATCCCCACCAGCTCAGATGGTTGTGCCCTGGAGTCCTCCCGGAACTTCAATCCCAGGCCTTTCCCTGACTACAGCCTGTCTCTCTCTCTCTCTCTCTCAGTATGCTCCATTATTCAGTGCTGAGTCATCTGTCTTGCAGGTTTGCCGCCAGGTTACTGAATGTAACTGTGCCCCGCGATTCCAGGTGGAACAGATCAGTGCAAACAGATACCGGGTAGGTACTGCTTTCTCCTGGCTCTGTGTACCATTTTATATTGTTTATGAGCTGATTGTAATACTCAACAAATCAGGTCCCAGAGTGAGAATGGGATTAATAGAGGTGAAGAGATTCTTCACAAGTGAAGATTGAGGGTAGGTGGGAATGTGGATTTGCAGTGATGATCAAACCAGTGATGATCATGTTGAATGGAACAGCAGGGGTTGAGGGGATGAATGGTCAACTCCTGGTTTATTGTTCATTCATTTATAAGTTTTATTTTTTCTTATTGTTTATGATAGTGGTCAGGCACAGAATCTTCACAAGAGGCTCTACTTCACCAAAATAACAAATTTATTGGGCAAAAAGGGTGAAAGTAAAACTATGGGCTGATTCTTACATTACATTTTGGCAAATTTAATTTAATTTGGCTATTACGAGGGGGCATAGCTTTAAATTAAGGGGTGGTAGGTATAGGACAGATGTTAGGGGTAGGTTCTTTACTCAGCGAGTCGTGAGTTCATGGAATGCCCTGCTAGTAGCAGTGGTGGACTCTCCCTCTTTATGGGCATTTAAGCGGGCATTGGATAGGCATATGGAGGATAGAGGACTAGTGTAGGTTAGGTGGGCTTGGGTCGGCGCAACATCGAGGGCCGAAGGGCCTGTACTGCGCTGTATTCTTCTATGTTCTATGTTCTATGTTCTAAAGTGCAAGTTGAGTTGAGTTTCTCAGAGGATTTTCACTATGAGTTCAAGTAGTTCCAGTACATTTTCTTGCTGTATCCGATCAAACTCACCTCGAACTCTCTCCTCCCCGTGTCCCCAAAAGGTCATACAGTTTACCTGTCCGTAGCCACATCCAGTTATAGACAGCCTCTTCGTCAGCAATACTCTGTCCCAATGCCAACCAGATACTGGTACATGTGTAGGTAGACATACAGAAGGCACATATAGAGATATTTGGGCATGATCTAATTGTCATTACAGAAACTGGGCAGCAATAGGCAATAGACAGTAGGCGCAGGAGTAGGCCATTCAGCTCTTCGAGCCTGCACCACCATTCAATATGATCATGGCTGATCATTCCTAATCAGTATCCTGTTCCTGCCTTATCTCCATAACCCTTGATTCCACTATCTTTGAGAGCTCTATCCAACTCTTTCTTAAATGAATCCAGAGACTGGGCCTCCACTGCCCTCTGGGGCAGAGCATTCCACACAGCCACCACTCTCTGGGTGAAGACGTTTCTCCTCATCTCTGTCCTAAATGGTCTACCCCGTATTTTTAAGCTGTGTCCTCTGGTTCGGGACTCACCCATCAGCGGAAACATGTTTCCTGTCTCCAGAGTGTCCAATCCTTTCATAATCTTATACGTCTCAATCAGATCCCCTCTCAGTCTTCTAAACTCAAAGGTATACAAGCCCAGTCGCTTCAGTCTTTCAGTGTAAGGTAATCCCGCCATTTCAGGAATTGACCTCGTGAACCTATGCTGCACTCCCTCAATAGCCAGAATGTCTTTCCTCAAATTTGGAGACCAGAACTGCACACAGTATTCCAGGTGTGGTCTCACCAGGGCCCTGTACAGCTGCAGAAGCACCTCTTTGCTTCTATACTCAATCCCTCTTGTTATGAAGGCCAGCATGCTATTAGCCTTCTTCACTACCTGCTATACCTGTATGCTTGCCTTCATTGACTGGTGTACAAAAACACCCAGATCTCTCTGTACTGCCCCTTTACCTAAATTCATTCCATTGAGGTAGTAGTCTGCCTTCCTGTTCTTGCCACCAAATTGGATAACCACACATTTATCCACATTAAACTGCATCTGCCATGCATCTGCCCACTCACCTAACTTGTCCAGGTCACCCTGTAATCTCCTAACATCCTCATCACATTTCACCCTGCTACCCAGCTTAGTATCATCAGCAAATTTGCTAATGTTATTGCTGATACCATCTTCTATATCATTAACATATATTGTAAAAAGCTGTGGTCCCAGCACGGATCCCTGCAGTACCCCACTGGTCACTGCCTGCCATTCCGAAATGGAGCCGTTTATCACTACCCTTTGTTTCCTATCAGCCAACCAATTTTCAATCCAATCTAGTACTTTGCCCCCCAAAAAATGCGCCGTAATTTTACTCACTAACCTCCTGTGTGGGACTTTATCAAAAGCTTTCTGAAAGTCCAGGTACACTACATCCACTGGATCTCCCTCGTCCATCTTCAGAGTTACATCCTCAAAAAATTCCAGAAGATTAGTCAAGCATGATTTCCCCTTCATAAATCCATGCTGACTCTGACCTATCCTGTTACTACTATCCAGATGTGCAGTAATTTCATCCTTTATAATAGACTCCAGCATCTTTCCCACCACTGAGGTCAGACTAACTGGTCTATAATTTCCTGCTTTCTCTCTCCCACCTTTCTTAAAAAGTGGTATAATATTAGCCACCCTCCAATCCTCAGGAACCGACCCCGAATCTATCAAACTCTGGAAAATAATCACCAACGCATCCACGATTTCTCGAGCCACCTCCTTTAGTACCCTGGGATGCAGACCATCAGGCCCCGGAGACTTATCAACCTTCAGACCTAACAGTCTCTCCAACACCAAATCCTGGCAAATATAAATTCCCTTCAGTTCAGGTCCTTCAGCCACTGTTACCTCAGGGAGATTGCTTGTGTCTTCCCCAGTGAATACAGATCTGAAGTACCAATTTAATTCCTCTGCCATTTCGTTGTTCCCCGTAATATATTCCCCTGTTTCTGTCTTCAAGAGCCCAATTTTTGTCCTAACCATTTTTTTGCCTTTCACATACCTAAAAAAACTTTTACTATCCTCCTTTATATTTTTGGCCAGTTTACCTTCGTACCTCATGTTTCCTCTGCGTATTTCCTTCTTAGTAATCCTTTGTTGCTCTTTAAAAGCTTCCCAGTCCTCCGTTTTCCCACTTATCTTAGCTATGTTATACTTTTTCTCTTTTAACTTTATATGTTTCTTAACTTCCCTCATCAGCCACGGCCGCCCATGCCTCCTCCTGGGATCTTTCTTCCTTTTTGGAATGAACTGATCCTGCAACTTCTGCATTATACACAGAAATATCCGCCATTGTTCCTCCACGGTCATCCCTGCTAAGGTATTGCACCATTGAACTTTGGCCAGCTCCTCCCTCATAGCTCCATAGTTCCCTTTATTCAACAGAAATACTGTCACTTCCGACTGTACCCTCTCCCTCTCAAATTGCAGATTGAAGCTTATTGTATTATGGTCACTACTTCCCAATGGCTCCTTCACTTCGAGGTCCCTGATCAAATCCGGTTCGTTACACAATATCAGATCCAGAATTGCCTTCTCCCTGGTCGGCTCCAGCACCAGCTGCTCTAAGAATCCATCTCTGAGGCACTCCACAAAGTCTCTTTCTTGTGGCCCCATACCATCCTGATTCTCCCAGTCTACCTGCATGTTAAAATCCCCCATAACAACTGTAGTGACATCTTTGCGACAGGCCAATTTCAGCTCCTGATTCAACTTGCATCCGACATCCAGACTACTGTTTGGAGACCTGTAGATAACTCCCAAGAGGGTCTTTTTACCCTTAGTATTTCGCAGCTCTATCCACACTGACTCTACATCTCCTGACTCTAGGTCCCCCCGCGCAAGGGACTGAATATCCTCCCTTACCAACAAGGCCACCCCACCCCCTCTGCCCGTCAGTCTGTCCTTACGATAGCACGTGTAGCCTTGAATATTCATTTCCCAGGCCCTGTCCACTTGAAGCCACGTCTCAGTTATCTCCACAGTATCGTATCTGCCAATTTCCAAAAGAGCCTCAAGCTCATCCATCTTATTTCTAATGCTTCGTGCATTCATGTATAGTATTTTTAATTTGTTACTGTCCTCACCCTTCCCATCAACTCCTATTTCACTCAACTTTACAGCATGATCCCTTTCCGAGTTTTCTGCCTCGTTGATACAGTTGTCTTTCTTGACTTCTCTTGTTCTAACTTTCCCTTCAATTTCCTTTTTAAACATTCAGTTTGTCCCCTCCTCCCCGCTACTTAGTTTAAATGTAGCGGTGCTGCAGTAGAAAACCTGCCTGCCAGAATGCTGGTCCCTGTACACAGGACTGAGAACTGAATATTTAAGAGGGTCTGACATTTAGAATGGACAGACAAGGAGGAAAAGGAGGTGGATTTGCACTTATGGTTAGGGATGGGGATCAGTTCATTAATGATGAGGGTTTCAGATCAGAAGAACAATGTGTGGAATCTGTTTGGGTGAACTCAGCAGCAGCAAGGGGCATTGGACATTGATTGGAGTTATTTTTAGGCCACTAAACAGTGGTGGAAGTGTGGGGCCTGGTATTAACCTAGAGACAGGAGAAGCATGTAGCATAGTCCACACAGTTATCCTGGGTAACTTCAATCTGCAAATAGATAGAGTAAATTGACTGAGCACTAACGCAGTAAAGCACACGTTTCTGCAATGGTTTATACACAGTTTGAGAGAAGTGTGTTGAGAAGCCAACTGAAGGTCATGCTTATTTAAACAGCTCATTAACAAACTTGTAAAAAAACTTTTAGGGATGAGTGATCACAGTATGATCGAGAGTAGCTCAAAATCAACCACATTACTGTGGTCTGGAGTCACATATTGGCCAGACTGGGTAAGGACATCAGATTTCCTTTCCTAAGGAAACTAGTGAACCAGATGGAGCTTTTGTAACAATTGGCAATGTTTTCATGGTCATCATTTAGATTCTTAATTCCATATTTTCTTTATTAAATGCAAATTCTATCATCTTTAATAGCAGGATTCAAAATCCAACATTATCTGGGTCTCTGGACTATTGGTCTAGTGAAAAAGGCAAAAGTGAGGACTGCAGATGCTGGAAACCAGAGTCTAGATTAGAGTGGTGCTGGCAAAGCACAGCAGGTCAGGCTGCATCCAAGGAGCAGGAAAATCAACGTTTCGGGCAAAAGTCCTTCATCAGGACTGAAGACAGGGAGCCTCCAGGGTGGAGAGATAAATGGGAGGGGGGTGGGGGTGGGGAGAAGGTAGCAAAGAGTATAATAGATGAATGGGGTTGGGGATGGGGGTGATAGGTCGAAGATGAGGATGGAGCGGATGGGTGGGAAGGGAGATTGGCAGGTAGGACAGGTGATGGGGATGGTGCTGAGCTGGAAGGTTGGAACTGAGGTGAGGTGGGGGGAATGGAAATGAGGAAACTGGTGAAGTCCACATTGATGCCCTGGGGTTGAAGTGTTCCGAGGCAGAAGATGAGGCGTTCTTCCTCCAGGCGTCGGGTGGTGAGGGAGCGGCAGTGGAGGAGGCTCCACTGGTTGGAGTCTACCTGACACATAGGAAGATGGTCGTGGTTGTTGGAGGTCAGTCATCTCAGCTCCAGGACACCTCTACAGGAGTTCCTCAGGGTAGTGTCTGAGGCCCAATCATCTTCAGCTGCTTTATCAATATCATAGGACACAGGCATTGCTGACTGGCCATCCCTAGTTGACCTTGAGAAGGTGGGGGTGAGTGCCTTTTTGAGCCACTGCAGTCCACATGCTGTGGATTGACCCACAATGCCCTGAGAGCAGGAATTCCAAGATTTTGACTCAGCGACAGTGAAGGAATGGCAATATATTTCCAAATCAGGAAGGTGGGTGGCTTGGAGGGGCACTTGCAGGGGGTGGTGTTCCCATGTACCTGCTGCCCTAGTCCTTCCAGTTGGAAGTGGTCGTGGGGTTGGAAGGTGCTGTCTGAGGATCTTTGGTGAATTTCTTCAGTGCATCTTGTAGATAGTACACACTGCTGCAACTGAGGGAGTTAGAGGGAATGGATTCTTGTGGATGTGGTTCCAAGTAAGTGGATTCTTTGTTCTGGATGGTGTCAAGCTTCTTGAGTGTTGTTGGAGCAGCCCCCATCCAGGCAAGTGGGGAATATTCCATCACACTCCTGACACATGCCTTGTAAATGGTGGACAGGCTCTGGGGAGTCAGGTGGTGAGTTACTCGCTGCAGTATTCCCAGCCTCTGACCTGCTGTTGTAGCCACTGTGTTTATGAGGTGAGTCCAGTTGAGTTTCTAGTCAATGGTAACACCCAGGATGTTGATAGTAGGGGATTCGGTGATGGTAATACCGTTGAATGTCAAGTGGTGGTGGTTAGATTGTCTCTCATTGATGGTGGTCATTGTCTGGCAGTTATGTGGTGCAAATTCTACTTGTCACTTATCAACCCAAGACTGGATATTGTCCAAATTTTGTTGCATTTTAAAGGCAACAAAGAATAGGCAATAAATGCTGCTCTCGGCAGTGATGCCCAGACGCTATGAATGAATGAAAATTTGAACATGGACTGTTTCAGTATCTGAGGAGTTGCGAATGATGCTGAACATTGTGCAATCATCAGCGAGCATCCCCACTTCTGACCTTATGATGAAGGGAAGGTCATTGATGAAGCAGCTGAAGATGGTTGGACCTAGGACACCATGCTGAGGGACTCCTGCAGAGGTGTCCTGGAGCTGAGATGACTGACCTCCCAGAACCACAACCATCTTCCTATGTGTCAGGTAGACTCCAACCCGTGGAGAGTTTGTCCCCTGATACCCACTGAGTCCAGTTTTGCCAGGGCTCCTTGATACCACACACAGACAAATTCAGCCTTGATGTTAAGGGCTGTCCCTCTCCCCGCCCCTATGGAATCCAGCTCTTCTGTCCATGTTTGACCCAAGGCTGTAATGAGGTCAGGAGGTGAGTGGCCCTGGGGTTACCCAAACTGGGCAGGTCACTGAGCAGGTTATTGCTGAGCAGGTGCTGCTTGATTGCTCTGTTACTGACACCGTCCATCACGTTACTGATTGTGCACTTTATAAACGTCCCCTTGGTTGTTCAAAAGAGATGAAAAATGTGTTGCTGGAAAAGCGCAGCAGGTCAGACAGCATCCAAGGAGCAGGAGAATCAACGTTTCGGGCATAAGCCCTTCTTCAGGAATGAGGAAAGTGTGTTCAGCAGGCTAAGATAAAAGGTAGGGAGGAGGGACTTGGGGGAGGGGCGTTGGAAATGCGATAGGTGGAGGGAGGTCAAGGTGAGGGTGATAGGCCAGAGAGGGGATGGGGGCGGAGAGGTCGGGAAGAAGATCGCAGGTCAAGAAGGCGGTGCTGAGTCCGAGGGTTGGGACTGAGAAAAGGTGGGGGGAGGGGAAATGAGGAAGGTGGAGGAATCTGAGTTCATCCCTTGTAGTTGGAGGGTTCCTAGGCGGAAGATGAGGCGCTCTTCCTCCAGCCGTCGTGTTGCCATGGTCTGGCGATGGAGGAGGCCAAGGACCTGCATGTCCTTGGCGGAGTGGAAGGGGGAGTTTAAGTGTTCAGCCACAGGGCGGTTGGGTTGGTTGGTCCGGGTGTCCCAGAGGTGTTCTCTGAAACGTTCTGCAAGTAGGCGGCCTGCAAGTAGGAGGCCACATCGGGTGCAGCGGATGCAGTAAATGATGTGTGTGGAGGTGCAGGTGAATTTGTGACGGATATGGAAGGATCCCTTGGGGCCTTGGAGGGATGTAAGGGGGGAGGTGTGGGCGCAAAGTTTGCATTTCTTGCAGTTGCAGGGGAAGGTGCCGGGAATGGAGGTTGGGTTGGTGGGGGGTGTGGACCTGACGAGAGAGTCACGGAGGGAGTGGTCTTTCCGGAACGCTGATAGGGGAGGGGAGGGAAATATATCCCTGGTGATGAGGTCTGCAAGAAATGCAAAACATGCGCCCATACCTCCCCCCTCACTTCCCTCCAAGGCCCCAAGGGATCCTTCCATATCCGTCACAAATTCACCTGCACCTCCACACACATCATTTACTGCATCCGCTGCACCCGATGTGGTCTCCTCTACATTGGGGAGACAGACCGCCTACTTGCAGAACGTTTCAGAGAACACCTCTGGGACACCCGCACCAACCAACCCAACCGTCCCGTGGCTGAATACTTTAATTTCTCCTCCCACTCCGCCAAGGACATGCAGGTCCTTGGCCTCCTCCATCGCCATCCTAACCTCCCCACCTTATTAAACGCTTTAATCATCTCAAACACCTTGACGAGATCACCGTTACCTTTTTAAACTTGAGGGAGTTCATTCCGATTGCATAAGCACTGCCTTGGAAGTTCACTTTGTTCAGTCCCGAGATGATGCTGTGGAGTTGGTGGGGTATTTGCTTGCAGGCAATGTGTTGGGTGCACAGTGCAGGTCCAAACATTGTTACACAAGATAGCAGCGACTAAAGCTTGGTACAACTAGCAGGTAACACCCACCCAGTTTTGTCTGTGATCTTAGTCAGGTTAGTCTGTCAGTTTGCATTAATTGGTGGAATTGAGCTGATCCTTCCAGCAGTCCCAGGATTGAAGACTCACTCCAGGGTCTGAATGGACAAAGAGAAATGTACCCCACCAAAAGTAACAGAACACGAGTGTTTTGTGAGGCCATTGTGTGTGAATCGCACCAGAGACAGTTCATGTCGATGGAGTTGTGAACCTTGCCTTGTGAGAGGTGGTTCAACTTTGGCTAATGTTGTTGATCTATAAGGTAAAAGAGGTGGAGGAGTTGCATTACTAATCAGGGAGAATGTTATATCTGCACTCAGAGAGGACATACGGCAGGGCTCATCCACTGAGGCAGTATGCATACAGCTCAAAATAAGATGGTTGTAATCACTCTGATAGCATTACACTACAGACCCCCCCCCCCACAGCCACGAAGACATTGAGGAACAAATATATCAGCAGATTATGGAAAGATGCAATAACAATAGGGTTGTCATAGTGAGTGACTTTAACTTCTGTAATATTGACTGGGACCCCCCCCTCTTAGAGCAAGAGGCTTAGTCGGGGAAAAATTTGTTAAATGTATCCAAGAGGGTTTCTTGAAACAGTATGTGGACAGTCCCTCGGCACCTTGTATTGGTTAATGAGCCTGGCCAGGTGACTGACCTCTCAATGGGACGGCATTTTGGAAACAGTGATCACACCTTCTTAAGGTTGAAGACAGCTACAAATAAGGATAAGTCAGGACCTTATGGGAAGGCACAAAACTAGGGGAGGGCAAATTACGTCAGTATGCCTTCTTAACAACCCTGTCAATCTGGGTGGCAACTTTCAGTGATCTGTGTACCTGGACACCGAGATCTCTCTGCTCATCTACACGACCAAGACTCTTACCATTAGCCCAGTACTTTGCATTCCGGTTACTCCGACCAAAGTGAATCACCTCACACTTGTCCGCATTAAACTCCATTTGCCACCTCTCAGCCCAGCTCTGCAGCTTACCTATGTCTCTCTGTAACCTACAACATCCTTCGTCACTATCCACAACTCCACCGACTTTAGTGTCGTCTGCAAATTTACTCACCCACACTTCTACGCCCTCATCCAGGTCATTTATAAAAATGACGAACCGCAGTGGACCCAACACCGACCCTTGCGGTACACCACTTGTAATGGACTCCAGGATGAACATTTCCCATCAACCACCACCCTCCGCCTTCTTTCAGCAAGCCAATTACTCATCCAAACTGCTATATCTCCCACAATCCCATTCCTCCGCATTTTATACAATAGCCGACTGTGGGGAACCTTATCAAACACCTTGCTGAAATCCATATACACCACATCAACCGGTTTACTCTCATCTACCTGTTTGGTCACCTTCTCAAAGAACTCAATAAGGTTTGTTAGGCATGACCTACCCTTCACAAAACCGTGCTGACTATCCCGAATCAAATTATTCTTTTCTAGATGATTATAAATCCTATCTCTTATAAACTTTTCCAACACTTTACCAATAACTGAAGTAAGGCTCACTGGTCTATAATTACCAGGGTTGTCTCTACTCTCCTTTTTAAACAGGGGAATCACATTTGCTATTCGCCAATCTTCTGGCACTATTCCTGTTGACAGTGATGATCTAAAGATCAAAGCCAAAGGCTCAGCAATCTCTTATCTGGCTTCCCAGAGGATTCAAAGTTTGTGAGAAGATTTGTAGCTCGGGTGCTCGTTGTTGTGGTTCTGTTCGCCAAGCTGGGAATTTGTGTGGCAGATGTTTCGTCCCCTGTCTCAGTGACATCCTCAGTGTTTGGGAGCCTCCTGTGAAGCGCTTTTGTGATCTTTCCTCCGGCATTTGTAGTGGTTTGAATCTGCCGCTTCCGGTTGTCAGTTCCAGCTGTCCGTTGCAGTGGTCGGTATATTGGGTCCAGGTCGATGTGCTTATTGATTGAATCTGTGGATGAGTGCCATGCCTCATGGTTCCCAGAGGATCCTAGGATAAATCCCATCGGGCCCAGAGGACGTATCTATTTTCACACTCTGCAGGATTCTCCCTAATCCTTCCTGCCAAGCCTTTTTCATGCCCCCTCCTGGCTCTCCTCAGTCCATTTCTGAGCTCCTTCCTAGCAAGCCTGTAATCCTTTAAAGCTGTGCTCGATCCTTGCTTCCTCCACCTTACATAAACTGCCTTTTTCTTTTTGACGAGAAGCTCCTCTGTTCTCGACATCCAAAGTTCCTTAATCTTACCCCTTCTTACCTGTCACAGAGGAACAAATTCTTGCATCACTCGCAACAACTGCTCCTTAAATAGTCTCCACATGTCTAGTGTGCCCTTTCTGTGGAACAATTGCTCCCAGTCTGTACTTCCCAACTCCTGTCTGATAGCGTCATAATTTCCTTTCCCCAATTAAACATCTTCCCTCGGTAACTGCTTTCACTCTCCAAAGCTTTGGTAAATGTGAGGCAGTTGTGGTCTCTGTCCCCAAAGTGTTCTCCCACCACGAGATAATGAGGGAGAAGGTAGGATCACTCAAGGATAAAGGAGGGAAATTGTGCTTGGCAGCAGAGGATGTGAGTGAGACCCTAAATGAGTATTTCGTGTTGGTATTCACCCAGCAGGAGGATATGGAGGAGAGTGAGATTAGTGTGGGGCATGCTAATATGCTGGAGTATTTTGAGATGAGGAAAGAAATAGCACTTAAAGAGCATTAAGGTGGATAAGTCCCCAGGGCCCGATGGTATCTACCCCAGGTTATTGAGAGGCAAGAGAAGAGATTGCTGGGACCTTGACCAAGATCTTTGTATCCTCACTAGCCAATGGAGAGGTCCCGGAGGACTGGGGATTAGCTAATGTTGTTCCTCTGTTCGAGAAGGGAAATCAGGATACTCCAGGAAACTATAGACTGGCGAGTCTCACATCGGTGGTTGGGAAGCTATTGGAGAGACTTCTTAGGGATAGGATTTACACACATTTGAAAAAGCATGACCTAATTAGGGACAGTCAGCATGGCTTTGTGGAAGGCAGGTCCTGTCTTACTAACTTGATTGAATTTTTCATGGAGGTGACAAAGGTGATTAATGAGTATAGAGCGGTGGATGTTATCCACGTGGAATTCCAACAATGTCCCAGATTAAGATGCAAGGGATCCACTGTGACTTGGCAGTGTATATTTAGAATTGGCTTGTCCATAGAAGGCAGGGGATAGCGGTGGAAGGGTGTTTGTCAGGCTGAGGGTCTGTGAGTAATGGCGTTCCAAAGGGATCTGTACTGGGATCTCTGCTGTTCATGATCTAGATGTAAATGACTTGGATGAAAGTGTAGATGGGTGGGTTAGTAAGTTTGCAGATGTACAAAGATCAGTGGAGTTGTGGGCAGTGCACAGGGCTGTCAAAGGATACAGTGGGATAGAGATCAGTTACAGATGTGGGCAGAGAAATGGCAGATGGAGTTTAATCTGGGTAAGTATGAGATGCTGCATTTTGGGAGATCAAATGTTAAGGAAAAGTAAACAGTTAATAGCAGGACCCTGTACAGCATTAATGTACAGAGGGATTCTGGGGTTCAAGTCCACAGCTCCCTGAGATTGGCCACACAATTAGATAGGGTGGTGAAGAAGGTGTGTGGCATGCTTGTCTTTATTGGTCGGGGCACTGAGTACAAGAGTCAGGATGTCATGTTACAGCTTTCTAAGATTTTGATTAGGCCGTGCTTAGAGTATTGTGTTCAGTTCTGGTCACCTCATTACAGGAAGGATGTGGAGGCTTTGGAGAGGGTACAGAAGAGGTTTACCAGGGTGCTGCCTGGATTAGAGGGTGTGAGCAAATGAGAGGCTGGAAAAACTGGGCTGTTTTCTCTGGAGCAGCAGAGGCTGAGGGGAGACTTGATAGAAGTCGATAAAATAATGAGATGCAGAGACAGGGTTGACTATCAGAATCTTTTTCCCAGAGTTAAAATGTCAAAAACTAGAGAGGCATGCATTTAAGGTGAGAAGGGAAAGTTCAAAGGAGATGTGTGGGACAAGAGTTTTTATAAAAGAAATTGGCAGGGGTCTGGAACACACCACCATGGGGTGGTGGAGGCAGATATGATAGGGGCGTTTAAGTGGCTTTTAGATAAACACATGAATATGCAAGGAATGGAGGGATATGGACCGAGGGCAGGCAGAAGGGATTAGCTTAATTTAGTGTCATGTTCAGTACAACATGGCCAAACAGCCTATTCCTTAGCTGTACTGTTCTATGTTCTATCTTTTTGCAGTTTGGTGACTCTCAGCAACTGAGGATGGTGCGGATTCTCCGCAGTACGGTGATGGTGCGAGTGGGAGGGGGATGGAGTCCCCTCGATGAGTTCCTTGTGAAGAATGATCCTTGCAGAGGTTGGTGAAGGTCATAGATGTGGCCATTCTTACTAAAGATTCAAAACCATCGGTCTTTATGGAATCCTTGAATGGAAAAAAAACAAAATTGATCATGCCTGAGTTGTGAAGTCACATTAATCCAGGAGGCTCTGAGGAATATTCACTTATTTCTTATGAGCTGAGATTCTTTCCTCAAAAAACTCTGGTTTTATATTTAGTTAAAGAATGATTGAGAAAGTAAAAATCCAAACACAGCTTTCCAGAGTCCCTTGACTCTAAAGTCCTACAGCACAGAGACAGGCCCTTCACCCCAAACTGGTCAATGCCAAAAAGTCCAGCAACTTCCAAGCATGCAGGCTGCTGTCCAACAAAGCCCATTCACGTCAGTCATCACCAGTTCAATCTATGGCTTCTCATTCTCTACATTCTCTGTGGTTGACTGGCCAGCAACTGACCTCCCCTTGACTGACCAATCACATCCTGTTGCTGAAACATCTGCACTGTTCAATAATGAATCTGCAATCACCTTTCTCGACCAATTCCCGTGTGCAATTACCAAATTCTTTATTCTTTTATTTTAAAACAAGCTGCTGTTCAAAGCTCCATTCTCAACTTCAGCTCACATTCTAAATCAAAAATTCAAAAAAATTAAAGAGAAGTGATGACGGCCTGAACAAGGAGCGGTGGCATTAACCTCTCCTTGTTCAGGCTCTGGGCCAACTGCCACAAAGTGCACCTAATCAATTGTAAACTGTGCTCAATCCTCAAGCTTGCTGCTTTGATATGCAATTTTGTCTGTTGCCTCTTTGCACCTAATACTATCCCTAATTTCATTGGGAAGCCATGGTTGAACCACCTCTCTCCTGTGACGTTTGTGTCAGATAGAGTGTAATTCCTGCACATGATCTTTCCCTATCCATTACCAGTGCCTTTTAGTCAGTTTCCCCAATGCATCATTGCCAACTTCTTTTATTTAAATCCAGAAATGCTCCTCTATACTTCCAAATGTCCTACCACTCAATTCATCACCTTTCATTTTCAAGATTAAATTCCATTTGCCTCTGTTCAGCCGTCTACATTGTTTTATTTGTCGAAAGCATTTCTCTCACTATTTGCAACACCATCAATTTTCACTAACCTGCAAATTTACTGCTTTAGTCTGCTATCCATACCTAGATCATTAAAATACACAACAACCAGCAGTGAGAATCTCTCTCAGGCCTCTTGTTTCATCAGTAAGAATGGGGGATTCTTTTGTTAACAGCACACCTTAATTTGAACAGTGAAAGGTCGGACCAACCTTAAAATTAAGGAGAAGTACCTGGCTCCTGACAGCTACCGAATTGGTACGGTGAAACCAGCTGGGAACCAGACACAGCCCCACTCCCAAAAAGGCTCTCCCAGCTGGAAGAACGCAAGTGTGGCCTCCATCAACTCAGCACCTAACAGCCCACACCCACAAAAGGTACATTTCTTTATCCCAATGGCTAAACAGAGAGGGTTGGTGTTAAACCCCATGATAATGTATAAATCCATCTGCAGTAAATACATGACAGCTTCCTGCTTGTTTGCGTAACTATAATGTTGGAGTGAAGAGGCTAACAACTGGACACTGGCAACACTCCCAATTTTAAAGCATTCTTACCAACAACCTGCATTTATTCGGTACTTCAAGCAAAGCAATGCCTAAAATAATTGAGCAATTAAACATCAGACAATGGGGCACCAGGAGATACCCGGGCTGATGGAATGATAGCATTGCTACACAGAAACAAAAAAACTGCAGATGCTGGAAGAGAAAATACACAGGCAGGAGACTGCCAGCCTTGCTGTGTCCCTCTCCCTCCTGTTACTGCCTGCCTTGCTGTGTCCCTCTCCCTCCTGATACTGCCTGCCTTGCTGTGTTCCTCTCCCTCCTGATGCTGCCTGCCTTGCTGTGTCCCTCTCCCTCCTGATACTGCCTGCCTTGCTGTGTTCCTCTCCCTCCTGATGCTGCCAGCCTTGCTGTGTTCCTCTCCCTCCTGATGCTGCCTGCCTTGCTGTGTCCCTCTCCCTCCTGATACTGCCTGCCTTGCTGTGTTCCTCTCCCTCCTGATGCTGCCTGCCTTGCTGTGTTCCTCTCCCTCCTGATGCTGCCTGCCTTTCCGTGTTCTCCCAGCCTCCTGATACTGCCAGCCTTGCTGTCTTCCTCTCCCTCCTGATGCTGCCTGCCTTGCTGTGTTTATCTCCTTCCTAATGCTGCCTGCCTTGCTGTGTTCACCCAGCCTCCTGCTGCTGCCTGCCTTGCTGTCTTCCTCTCCCTCCTGATGCTGCTTGCCTTGCTGTGTTCACCCAGCCTCTTGATGCTGCCTGCCTTGCTGTCTTCCTCTCCCTCCTAATGCTGCCTGCCTTGCTGTGTTCACCCAGCCTCCTGCTGCTGCCTGCCTTGCTGTCTTCCTCTCCCTCCTGATACTGCCTGCCTTGCAGTGTTTCTCTCCCTCCTAATGCTGCCTCCCCTGCTGTGTTTCTCTCCCTCCTGATGCTGCATCCCTTGCTGTGTTCCTCTCCCTCCTGATACTGACTGCCTTGCTCTGTCCCTTTCCCTCCTGATACTGCCTGCCTTGCTGTGTTCCTCTCCCTCCTGGTACTGCCTGCCTTGCTGTGTCCCTCTCCCTCCTGATACTGCCTGCCTTGCTGTGTTCCTCTCCCTCCTGGTACTGCCTGCCTTAGGGTGAGGGACACAGCAAGGAGGGAGAGGAACACAGCAAGGCAGGCAGTATCAGGAGGGAGAGGAACACAGAAAGGCAGGCAGTATCAGGAGGGAGAGGGACACAGCAAGACAGGCAGCATCAGGAGGGAGAGGAACACAGCAAGGCAGGCAGCATCAGGAGGGAGAGGGACACAGCAAGGCAGGCAGCATCAGGAGGGAGAGGAAGGCAGCAAGGCAGGCAGCATCAGGAGGGAGAGGGACACAGCAAGGCAGGCAGCATCAGGAGGGAGAGGGACACAGCAAGGCAGGCAGTATCAGGAGGGAGAGGGACACAGCAAGGCAGGCAGCATCAGGAGGGAGAGGAACACAGCAAGGCAGGCAGTATCAGGAGGCAAGGGAACACAGCAAGGCAGGCAGCAACAGGAGGGAGAGGAACACAGCAAAGAAGGCAGCAGCAGGAGGGAGAGGAACACAGCAAGGCAGGCAGTATCAGGAGGCGGAGGAACACAGCAAGGCAGGCAACAACAGGAGGGAGAGGAACACAGCAAGGCAGGCAGCATCAGGAGGGAGAGGAAGACAGCAAGGCAGGCAGCATTAGGAGGGAGAGGAACACAGCAAGGCAGGCAGCATTAGGAGGGAGATAAACACAGCAAGGCAGACAGCATCAGGAGGGAGAGGAACACAGCAGGGCAGGCAGTATCAGGAGGCTGGGTGAACACAGCAAGGCAGGCAGCATCAGGAGGGAGAGGGACACAGCAAGGCTGGCAGTACCAGGAGGGAGAGGAACACAGCAAGGCAGGCAGCATCAGGAAGGAGAGGAACACAGCAAGGCAGGCAGTATCAGGAGGCTGGGTGAACACAGCAAGGCAGGCAGCATCAGGAGGGAGAGGAAGACAGCAAGGTAGGCAGTATCAGGAGGCTGGGAGAACACGGCAAGGCAGGCAGCATCTGGAGGGAGAGGAAGACAGCAAGGCAGGCAGCATCAGGAGGGAGAGGGAAAACAGCAAGGCAGGCAGTTTCAGGAGGGAGAGGGACACAGCAAGGCAGGCAGCATTAGGAGGGAGATAACCACAGCAAGGCTGGCAGTATCAGGAGGGAGAGGAAGACAACAAGGCAGGCAGCATCAGGAGGGAAAGGAACACAGCAAGGCAGGCAGCATCAGGAGGGAGAGGAACACAGCAAGGCAGGCAGCATTAGGATTGAGATAAACACAGCAAGGCAGGCAGCATCAGGAGGGAGAGGAACACAGCAAGGCAGGCAGCATCAGGAGGGAGAGGGACAGAGCAAGGCAGGCAGCATCAGGAGGGAGAGGGACAGAGCAAGGCAGGCACCATCAGGAGGGAGAGGAAGACAGCAAGGCAGGCAGTATCAGGAGGGAGGGGAAGACACCAAGGCAGGCAGCATCAGGATGGAGAGGAACACAGCAAGGCAGGCAGTACCAGGAGGGAGAGGGACACAGCAAGGCAGGCAGTATCAGGAGGGAGAGGGACACAGCAAGGCAGGCAGTATCAGGAGGGAGAGGGACACAGCAAGGCAGGCAGCATTAGGAGGGAGATCAACACAGCAAGGCAGGCAGTACCAGGAGGGAGAGGAACACAGCAAGGCAGGCAGCATCAGGATGGAGAGGAACACAGCAAGGCAGGCAGTACCAGGAGGGAGAGGGACACAGCAAGGCAGGCAGCATCAGGAGGGAGAGGAAGACAGCAAGGCAGGCAGTATCAGGAGGGAGATAAACACAGCAAGGCAGGCAGCATCAGGTGGGAGAGGGAACACAGCAAGGCAGGCAGCATCAGGAGGGAGAGGAACACAGCAAGGCAGGCAGCATCAGTAGGCTGGGGGAACCCAGCAAGGCAGGCAGTATCAGGAGAGAGAGGAACAGCAAGGCAGGCAGTAACCGGAGGGAGAGGGACACAGCAAGGCAGGCAGCATCAGGAGGGAGAGGAACAGCAAGGCAGGCAGTAACCGGAGGGAGAGGGACACAGCAAGGCAGGCAGTATCAGGAGGGAGAGGAACAGCAAGGCAGGCAGTAACCGGAGGGAGAGGGACACAGCAAGGCAGGCAGCATCAGGAGGGAGAGGAACAGCAAGGCAGGCAGGAACAGGAGGAAGAGGAACACAGCAAGGCAGGCAGTATCAGGAGCGAGAGGAACACAGCAAGGCAGGCAGCATTTGGAGGGAGATAAACACAGCAAGGCAGGCAGCATCAGGAGGGAGAGGAAGACAGCAAGGCAGGCAGCATCAGGAGGGAAAGGAACACAGCAAGGCAGGCAGCATCAGGAAGGAGAGGAACACAGCAAGGCAGGCAGCATCAGGAGGCTGGGTGAACCCAGCAAGGCAGGCAGCATTTGGTAGGAGATAAACACAGCAAGGCAGGCAGCATCAGGAGGGAGAGGAAGACAGCAAGGCAGGCAGCATCAGGAGGGAGATGAAGACAGCAAGGCAGGCAGCTTCAGGAGGGAGAGGAACACAGCAAGGCAGGCAGCATTAGGATTGAGATAAACACAGCAAGGCAGGCAGCATCAGGAGGGAGAGGAACACAGCAAGGCAGGCAGCATCAGGAGGGAGAGGGACAGAGCAAGGCAGGCAGCATCAGGAGGGAGAGGGATAGAGCAAGGCAGGCACCATCAGGAGGGAGAGGAAGACAGCAATGCAGGCAGTATCAGGAGGGAGGGGAAGACACCAAGGCAGGCAGCATCAGGAGGGAGAGGAAGACAGCAAGGCAGGCGGTATTAGGAGGGAGATAAACACAGCAAGGCAGGCAGCATCAGGTGGGAGAGGGAACACAGCAAGGCAGGCAGCATCAGGAGGGAGAGGAACACAGCAAGGCAGGCAGCATCAGTAGGCTGGGGGAACCCAACAAGGCAGGCAGTATCAGGAGGGAGAGGAAGACAGCAAGGCAGGCAGTATCAGGAGGGAGATAAACACAGCAAGGCAGGCAGCATCAGGTGGGAGAGGGAACACAGCAAGGCAGGCAGCATCAGGAGGGAGAGGAACACAGCAAGGCAGGCAGCATCAGGAGGGAGAGGAACACAGCAAGGCAGGGAGCATCAGTAGGCTGGAGGAACACAGCAAGGCAGGCAGTATCAGGAGGGAGAGTGACACAGCAAGGCAGGCAGCATTAGGAGGGAGATAAACACAGCAAGGCAGGCAGCATCAAGAGGGAGAGGGACACAGCAAGGCAGGCAGCATCAGGAGGGAGAGGAACACAGCAAGGCAGGCAGCATCAGGAGGCTGGGGAACACAGCCAGGCAGGCAGTAACCGGAGGTAGAGGGACACAGCAAGGCAGGCAGCATCAGGAGGGAGAGGAACAGCAAGTCAGGCAGTATCAGGAGGGAGAGGGACACAGCAAGTCAGGCAGTATCAGGAGGGAGAGGAACAGCAAGGCAGGCAGTAACCGGAGGTAGAGGGACACAGCAAGGCAGGCAGCATCAGGAGGGAGAGGAACAGCAAGGCAGGCAGGAACAGGAGGAAGAGGAACACAGCAAGTCAGGCAGTATCAGGAGCGAGAGGAACACAGCAAGGCAGGCAGTATCAGGAGGGAGAGGTACACACCTAGGCAGGCAGCATCAGGAGGGAGAGGGACACAGCAAGGCAGGCAGCATCAGGAGTGAGAGGGACACAGCAAATGCAGGCAGTATCAGGAGGGAGAGGGACACAGCAAGGCAGGCAGCATCAGAAGGGAGAGGAACACAGCAAGGCAGGCAGTATCAGGAGGGAGATGGACACAGCAAGGCAGGCAGTATCAGGAGGGAGAGCTACACAGCTAGGCAGGCAGCATCAGGAGGGAGAGGGACACAGCAAGGCAGGCAGTATCAGGAGGGAGATGGACACAGCAAGGCAGGCAGTATCAGGAGGGAGAGCTACACAGCAAGGCAGGCAGCATCAGGAGGGAGAGGGAACACAGCAAGGCGGGCAGTATCAGAAATGAGAGGGACACAGCAAGGCAGGCAGCATCAGGAGGGATTGGAACACAGCAAGGCAGGCAGCATCAGGAGGGAGAGAAACAGCAAGGCAAGCAGTAACAGGTGGGAGAGGCACACAGCAAGGCAGGCAGCATCAGGAGGGAGAGGAACACAGCAAGGCAGGCAGCATCAGGAGGGAGAGGGACACAGCAAGGCAGGCAGCATCAGGAGGGAGAGGCACACAGCAAGGCAGGCAGCATCAGGAGGGAGAGGAACACAGCAAGGCAAGCAGTAACAGGTGGGAGAGGCACACAGCAAGGCAGGCAGCATCAGGAGGGAGAGGGACACAGCAAGGCAGGCAGCTTCAGGAGGGAGAGGGAACACAGCAAGGCAGGCAGTATCAGGAGGGGGAAGAACACAGCAAGGCAGGCAGTATCAGGAGGGAGAGCGACACAGCAAGGCAGGCAGCATCAGGAGGGAGAGGAAGACAGCAAGGCAGGCAGCATTAGGAGGGGGAAGAACACAGCAAGGCAGGCAGTATCAGGAGGGAGAGCGACACAGCAAGGCAGGCAGCATCAGGAGGGAGAGGAAGACAGCAAGGCAGGCAGAATTAGGAGGGAGAGGAACACAGCAAGGCAGGCAGCATTAGGAGGGAGATAAACACAGCAAGGCAGGCAGCATCGGGAGGGAGAGGAAGACAGCAAGGCAGGCAGCATCAGGAGGGAGAGGAACACAGCAAGGCAGGCAGCATCAGGAGGCTGGGAGAACCCAGCAAGGCAGGCAGCACTTGGTAGGAGATAAACACAGCAAGGCAGGCAGTATCAGGAGGGAGAGGGACACAGCAAGGCAGGCAGTATCAGGAGGGAGAGGGACACAGCAAGGCAGGCAGCATCAGGAGGGAGAGTGACACAGCAAGGCAGGCAGTATCAGGAGGGAGAGGGAACACAGAAGGCAGGCAGTATCAGGAGGGAGAGGGACACAGCAAGTCAGGCAGTATCAGGAGGGAGAGGGACACAGCAAGTCAGGCAGTATCAGGAGGGAGAGGAACAGCAAGGCAGGCAGTAACCGGAGGGAGAGGGACACAGCAAGGCAGGCAGCATCAGGAGGGAGAGGAACACAGCAAGGCAGGCAGTATCAGGAGGCTGGGTGAACACAGCAAGGCAGGCAGCATCAGGAGGGAGAGGAACACAGCAAGGCAGGCAGCATCAGTAGGCTGGGGGAACCCAACAAGGCAGGCAGTATCAGGAGGGAGAGGAAGACAGCAAGGCAGGCAGTATCAGGAGGGAGATAAACACAGCAAGGCAGGCAGCATCAGGTGGGAGAGGGAACACAGCAAGGCAGGCAGCATCAGGAGGGAGAGGAACACAGCAAGGCAGGCAGCATCAGGAGGGAGAGGAACACAGCAAGGCAGGGAGCATCAGTAGGCTGGAGGAACACAGCAAGGCAGGCAGTATCAGGAGGGAGAGTGACACAGCAAGGCAGGCAGCATTAGGAGGGAGAGGGACACAGCAAGGCAGGCAGCATCAGGAGGGAGAGGAACACAGCAAGGCAGGCAGCATCAGGAGGCTGGGGGAACACAGCCAGGCAGGCAGTATCAGGAGGGAGAGTGACACAGCAAGGCAGGCACTATCAGGAGGGAGAGGAACACAGCAAGGCAGGCAGCATCAGGAGGGAGAGGGACACAGCAAGGCAGGCAGCATCAGGAGGGAGAGTGACACAGCAAGGCAGGCAGTATCAGGAGGGAGAGGGAACACAGAAGGCAGGCAGTATCAGGAGGGAGAGGGACACAGCAAGTCAGGCAGTATCAGGAGGGAGAGGGACACAGCAAGTCAGGCAGTATCAGGAGGGAGAGGAACAGCAAGGCAGGCAGTAACCGGAGGGAGAGGGACACAGCAAGGCAGGCAGCATCAGGAGGGAGAGGAACAGGAAGGCAGGCAGGAACAGGAGGAAGAGGAACACAGCAAGGCAGGCAGTATCAGGAGGAAGAGGAACACAGCAAGGCAGGCAGTATCAGGAGGGAGAGGGACACAGCAAGGCAGGCAGTATCAGGAGGGAGAGGGACACAGCAAGGCAGGCAGCATCAGGAGGAAGAGGAACACAGCAAGGCAGGCAGTATCAGGAGGGAGAGGGACACAGCAAGGCAGTCAGCATTAGGAGGGAGAGGGACACAACAAGGCAGGCAGCATTGGGAAGGAGAGGAACACAGCAAGGCAGGCAGTATCAGGAGGGAGAGGAAGACAGCAAGGCAGGCAGTAACTGGAGGGAGAGGGAACACAGAAGGCAGGCAGTATCAGGAGGGAGAGGGACACAGCAAGTCAGGCAGTATCAGGAGGGAGAGGGACACAGCAAGTCAGGCAGTATCAGGAGGGAGAGGAACAGCAAGGCAGGCAGTAACAGGAGGGAGATGAAGACAGCAAGGCAGGCAGTATCAGGAGGCTGGGAGAACACGGCAAGGCAGGCAGCATCTGGAGGGAGAGGAAGACAGCAAGGCAGGCAGCATCAGGAGGGAGAGGGACACAGCAAGGCAGGCAATTTCAGGAGGGAGAGGGACACAGCAAGGCAGTCAGCATTAGGAGGGAGAGGGACACAACAAGGCAGGCAGCATTGGGAAGGAGAGGAACACAGCAAGGCAGGCAGTATCAGGAGGGAGAGGAAGACAGCAAGGCAGGCAGTAACTGGAGGGAGAGGGACACAGCAAGGCAGGCAGCATCAGGAGGGAGAGGAACAGCAAGGCAGGCAGTATCAGGAGGGAGAGGGACACAGCAAGGCAGGCAGCATCAGGAGGGAGAGGAACACAGCAAGGCAGGCAGTACCAGGAGGGAGAGGGACACAGCAAGGCAGGCAGCATCAGGAGGGAGAGGGACACAGCAAGTCAGGCAGTATCAGGAGGGAGAGGAACAGCAAGGCAGGCAGTAACCGGAGGGAGAGGGACACAGCAAGGCAGGCAGCATCAGGAGGGAGAGGAACAGCAAGGCAGGCAGGAACAGGAGGGAGAGGAACACAGCAAGGCAGGCAGTATCAGGAGCGAGAGGAACACAGCAAGGCAGGCAGTATCAGGAGGGAGAGGTACACAGCTAGGCAGGCAGCATCAGGAGGGAGAGGGACACAGCAAGGCAGGCAGCATCAGGAGGGAGAGGGAAAACAGCAAGGCAGGCAGCATCAGGAGTGAGAGGGACACAGCAAGGCAGGCAGTATCAGGAGGGAGAGGAACACAGCAAGGCAGGCAGTATCAGGAGGGAGATGGACACAGCAAGGCAGGCAGCATCAGGAGGGAGAGGGACACAGCAAGGCAGGCAGCATCAGGAGGGAGAGGGACACAGCAAGGCAGGCAGCATCAGGAGGGAGAGGGACACAACAAGGCAGGCAGCATCAGGAGGGAGAGGAACACAGCAAGGCAGGCAGTATCAGGAGGGAGATGGACACAGCAAGGCAGGCAGTATCAGGAGGGAGATGGACACAGCTAGGCAGGCAGCATCAGGAGGGAGAGGGACACAGCAAGGCAGGCAGCATCAGGAGGGAGAGGGAAAACAGCAAGGCAGGCAGCATCAGGAGGGAGAGGGAACACAGCAAGGCAGGCAGTATCAGAAATGAGAGGGACACAGCAAGGCAGGCAGCATCAGGAGGGATTGGAACACAGCAAGGCAGGCAGCATCAGGAGGGAGAGAAACAGCAAGGCAAGCAGTAACAGGTGGGAGAGGGACACAGCAAGGCAGGCAGCATCAGGAGGGAGAGGAACACAGCAAGGCAGGCAGCATCAGGAGGGAGAGGGACACAGCAAGGCAGGCAGCTTCAGGAGGGAGAGGGAACACAGCAAGGCAGGCAGTATCAGGAGGGGGAAGAACACAGCAAGGCAGGCAGTATCAGGAGGGAGAGCGACACAGCAAGGCAGGCAGCATTAGGAGGGAGATAAACACAGCAAGGCAGGCAGCATCAGGAGGGAGAGGAAGACAGCAAGGCAGGCAGCATTAGGAGGGAGAGGAACACAGCAAGGCAGGCAGCATTAGGAGGGAGATAAACACAGCAAGGCTGGCAGTACCAGGAGGGAGAGGAACACAGCAAGGCAGGCAGTATCAGGAGGGAGAGGAACACAGCAAGGCAGGCAGCATTAGGAGGGAGATAAACACAGCAAGGCAGGCAGCATCAGGAAGGAGAGGAACACAGCAAGGCAGGCAGCATCAGGAGGCTGGGTGAATACAGCAAGGCAGGGAGCATCAGGAGGGAGAGGAAGACAGCAAGGCTGGCAGTACCAGGAGGGAGAGGAACACAGCAAGGCAGGCAGCATCAGGAAGGAGAGGAACACAGCAAGACAGGCAGCATCAGGAGGCTGGGAGAACCCAGCAAGGCAGGCAGCACTTGGTAGGAGATAAATACAGCAAGGCAGGGAGCATCAGGAGGGTGAGGAAGACAGCAAGGCAGGCAGTATCAGGAGGCTGGGAGAACCCAGCAAGGCAGGCAGCACTTGGTAGGAGATAAACACAGCAAGGCAGGCAGCATCAGGAGGGAGAGGAACACAGCAAGGCAGGCAGCATCAGGAGGGAGAGGAAGATAACAAGGCAGGCAGCATCAGGAGGGAGAGGGACACAGCAAAGCAGGCAGTATCAGGAGGGAGGGGGACACAGCAAGGCAGGCAGCATCAGGAGGGAGAGGAACACAGCAAGGAAGGCAACATCAGGAGGGAGAGGGAACATAGCAAGGCAGGCAGCATCAGGAGGGAGATGAAGACAGCAAGGCAGGCAGTATCAGGAGGCTGGGAGAACACGGCAAGGCAGGCAGCATCTGGAGGGAGAGGAAGACAGCAAGGCAGGCAATTTCAGGAGGGAGAGGGACACAGCAAGGCAGGCAGCATTAGGAGGGAGATAAACACAGCAAGGCTGGCAGTATCAGGAGGGAGAGGAAGATAACAAGGCAGGCAGCATCAGGAGAGAGAGGAACACAGCAAGGCAGGCAGCATCAGGAGGAAGATGAACACAGCAAGGCAGGCAGCATTAGGATTGAGATAAACACAGCAAAGCAGGCAGCATCAGGAGGGAGAGGAACACAGCAAGGCAGGCAGCATCAGGAGGCTGGGGGAACACAGCAAGGCAGGCAGTATCAGGAGGGAGAGTGACACAGCAAGGCAGGCAGCATCAGGAGGGAGAGGAACACAGCAAGGAAGGCAGCATCAGGAGGGAGAGGGAACATAGCAAGGCAGGCAGTATCAGGAGGGAGAGCGACACAGCAAGGCATGCAGCATCAGGAGGGAGAGGGACACAGCAAGGCAGGCAGCATTAGGAGGGAGAGGAAGATAGCAAGGCAGACAGCATAAGGAGGGAGAGGAAGACAGCAAGGCAGGCAGCATCTGGAGGGAGAGGGACACAGCAAGGCAGGCAGCATCAGGAGGCTGGGGGACACAGCAAGGCAGGCAGAATCAGGAGAGAGAGGAACACAGCAAGGCAAGCAGCATCAGGAGGGAGAGGAACACAGCAAGGCAGGCAGCATCAGGAAGGAGAGGAAGACAGCAAGGCAGGCAGCATCAGGAGGCTGGGTGAACACAGCAAGGCAGGCAGCATCAGGAGGGAGAGGAAGACAGCAAGGCAGGCAGCATCAGGAGGCTGGGTGAACACAGCAAGGCAGGCACCATTAGGAAGGAGATAAACACAGCAAGGCAGGCAGCATCAGGTGGCAGAGGAACACAGCAAGGCAGGCAGTATCAGGAGGGAGGGGAACACAGCAAGGCAGGCAGTATCAGGAGGGAGAGGAACACAGCAAGGCAGGCAGCATTAGGAGGGAGATAAACACAGCAAGGCAGGCAGCATCAGGTGGGAGAGGAACACAGCAAGGCAGGCAGGATCAGGAGGGAGAGGGACACAGCAAGGCAGGCAGTATCAGGAGGGATAGGGGCACAGCAAGGCAGGCAGCATTAGGAGGGAGATAAACACAGCAAGGCAGGCAGCATCAGGAGGGAGAGGAACACAGCAAGGCAGGCAGCATCAGGAGGGAGAGGGACACAGCAAGGCAGGCAGTATCAGGAGGGATAGGGGCACAGCAAGGCAGGCAGCATTAGGAGGGAGATAAACACAGCAAGGCAGGCAGCATCAGGAGGGAGAGGAACACAGCAAGGCAGGCAGCATCAGGAGGGAGAGGGACATAGCAAGGCAGGCAGCATCAGGAAGCTGGGGGAACACAGCAAGGCAGGCAGTATCAGGAGGGAGAAGGACACAGCTGGGCAGGCAGCATCAGGAGGGAGAGGGACACAGCAATGCAGGCAGTATCAGGAGGGAGAGGAACACAGCAAGGCAGGCAGCATTAGGAGGGAGAGGAACACAGCAAGGCAGGCAGCATCAGGAGGGAGAGGAAGACAGCAAGGCAGGCAGTATCAGGAGGGAGAGGGACACAGCAAGGCAGGCAGTATCAGGAGGCTGGGAGAACACGGCAAGGCAGGCAGCATCAGGAGGGAGAGGAAGACAGCAAGGCAGGCAGTATCAGGAGGGAGATGGACACAGCAAGGCAGGCAGTATCAGGAGAGAGAGGAAGACAGCAAGGCAGGCAGCATCAGGAGGGAGAGGAAGACAGCAAGGCAGGCAGCATCAGGAGGGAGAGGAACACAGCAAGGCAGGCAGTATCAGGAAGGAGAGGAAGACAGCAAACAGGCAGTATCAGGAGGGATAGGGACACAGCAAGGCAGGCAGTATCAGGAGGCTGGGAGAACACGGCAAGACAGGCAGCATCAGGAGGGAGAGGAAGACAGCAAGGCAGGCAGTATCAGGAGGGATAGGGACACAGCAAGGCAGGCAGCATTAGGAGGGAGATAAACACAGCAAGACAGGCAGCATCAGGTGGGAGAGGAACACAGCAAGGCAGGCAGCATCAGGAGGGAGAGGAACACAGCAAGGCAGGCAGCATCAGGAGGGAGAGGGACACAGCAAGGCAGGCAGCATCAGGAGGCTGGGGGAACACAGCAAGGCAGGCAGTATCAGGAGGGAGAGGGACACAGCAATGCAGGCAGCATCAGGAGGGAGAGGGAAAACAGCAAGGCAGGCAGTAACAGGAGGGAGAGTGACACAGCAAGGCAGGCAGTATCAGGAGGGAGAGGAACACAACAAGGCAGGCAGTATCAGGAGGGAGAGGGACACAGCAAGGCAGGCAGCATTAGGAGGGAGATAAACACAGCAAGGCAGACAGCATCAGGAGGGAGAGGAACACAGCAAGGCAGGCAGTATCAGGAGGGAGAGGAACACAGCAAGGCAGGCAGCATTAGTGGGGAGAGGAACACAGCAAGGCAGGCAGCATCAGGAGGGAGAGGAAGACAGCAAGGTAGGCAGCATCAGGAGGGAGAGGAAGACAGCAAGGTAGGCAGCATCAGGAGGGAGAGGAACACAGCAAGGCAGGCAGTATCAGGAGGGAGAGGGACACAGCAAGGCAGGCAGTACCAGGAGGGAGAGGAACACAGCAAGGCAG
Organism: Chiloscyllium plagiosum; assembly: GCF_037043375.1. Lineage (NCBI taxonomy): Eukaryota > Metazoa > Chordata > Chondrichthyes > Orectolobiformes > Hemiscylliidae > Chiloscyllium > Chiloscyllium plagiosum. The sequence goes on from NW_028270157.1 coordinate 77,435,395, forward strand.
GCAGCATCAGGAGGGAGAGGAAGACAGCAAGGTAGGCAGCATCAGGAGGGAGAGGAAGACAGCAAGGTAGGCAGCATCAGGAGGGAGAGGAACACAGCAAGGCAGGCAGTATCAGGAGGGAGAGGGACACAGCAAGGCAGGCAGTACCAGGAGGGAGAGGAACACAGCAAGGCAGGCAGCATCAGGAGGGAGAGGAACACAGCAAGGCAGGCAGTATCAGGAGGGAGAGGGACACAGCAAGGCAGGCAGCATTAGGAGGGAGAGGAACACAGCAAGGCAGGCAGCATCAGGAGGGAGAGGAACACAGCAAGGCGGGCAGCATCAGGAGGGAGAGGAACACAGCAAGGCAGGCAGTACCAGGAGGGAGAGGGACACAGCAAGGCAGGCAGCATGAGGAGGGGAGGACCACGAGGTAAAAACAATGACTGCAGATGCTGGAAACCAGATTCTGGATTAGTGGTGCTGGAAGAGCACAGCAGTTCAGGCAGCATCCAGGGAGCTTCAAAATCGACGTTTCGGGCAAAAGCCCTTCATCAGGAATAAAGGCAGAGAGCCTGAAGGGTGGAGAGATAAGCTAGAGGAGGGCGGGGGTGGGGAGAAAATAGCATAGAGTACAATTGGTGAGTGGGGGAGGGGATGAAGGTGATAGGTCAGGGAGGAGAGGGTGGAGTGGATAGGTGGAAAAGGAGCGAGGCAGATAGGACAAGTCCGGACAAGTCATGGGGACAGTACTGAGCTGGAAGTTTGGAACTAGGGTGAGGTGGGGTAAGGGGAAATGAGGAAACTGTTGAAGTCCACATTGATGCCCTGGGGTTGAAGTGTTCCGAGGCGGAAGATGAGGCATTCTTCCTCCAGGGGTCTGGTGGTGAGGGAGCGGCGGTGAAGGAGGCCCAGGACCTCCATGTCCTCTGCAGAGTGGGAGGGGGAGTTGAAATGTTGGGCCACGGGGCGGTGTGGTTGATTGGTGCGGGTGTCCCGGAGATGTTCCCTAAAGCGCTGTGCTAGGAGGCGCCCAGTCTCCCCAATGTAGAGGAGACCGCATCGGGAGCAACGGATACAATAAATGATATTAGTGGATGTGCAGGTAAAACTTTGATGGATGTGGAAGGCTCCTTTAGGGCCTTGGATGGAGGTGAGGGAGGAGGTGTGGGCACAGGTTTTACAGTTCCTGCGGTGGCAGGGGAAAGTGCCAGGATGGGAGGGTGGGTCGTAGGGGGGCGTGGACCTGACCAGGTAGTCACGGAGGGAACGGTCTTTGCGGAAGGCGGAGAGGGGTGGGGAGGGAAATATATCCCTGGTGGTGGGGTCTGTTTGGAGGTGGCGGAAATGTCGGCGGATGATTTGGTTTATGCGAAGGTTGGTAGGGTGGAAGGTGAGCACCAGGGGCGTTCTGTCCTTGTTGCGGTTGGAGGGGTGGGGTCTGAGGGCGGAGGTGCGGGATGTAGACGAGATGCGTTGGAGGGCATCTTTAACCACGTGGGAAGGGAAATTGCGGTCTCTAAAGAAGGAGGCCATCTGGTGTGTTCTGTGGTGGAACTGCTCCTCCTGGGAGCAGATATGGCGGAGGCGGAGGAATTGGGAATACGGGATGGCATTTTTGCAAGAGATAGGGTGGGAAGAGGTGTAATCCAGGTAGCTGTGGGAGTCGGTGGGTTTGTAAAAAATATCAGTGTCAAGTCGGTCGTCACTGATGGAGATGGAGAAGTCCAGGAAGGGGAGGGAGGTGTCAGAGATGGTCCAGGTAAATCTAAGGTCAGGGTGGAATGTGTTGGTGAAGTTGATGAGGTGGCGCCAATGCAGTCATCAATGTAGCGGAGGAAGAGGTGGGGAGTGGTGCCGGTGTAATTACGGAAGATCAACTGCTCTACGTAGCCAACAAAGAGACAGGCATAGCTGGGGCCCATACGTATGCCCATGGCTACCCCTTTGGTCTGGAGGAAGTGGGAGGATTCAAAGGAGAAATTGTTAAGGGTGAGGACCAGTTCGGCCAAACGAATGAGAGTGTCGGTGGAGGGGTACTGTTGGGAACGTCTGGAGAGGAGAAAACTGAGGGCTTGGAGGCCCTAGTCATGGCGGGTGGAGGCGTAGAGGGATTGGATATCCATGGTGAAGATCAGGCATTGGGGCCGGGGAAACGGAAGTCTTAGAGGAGGTGGAGGGCGTGGGTGGTGTCTCGAACGTATGTGGGGAGTTCCTGGACTAGGGGGGATAGGACAGTGTCGAGGTAGGTAGAGATGAGTTCAGTGGGGCAGGAGCATGCTGAGACAATGGGTCGGCCAGGGTGGTCAGGCTTGTGGATCTTGGGAAGGAGGTAGAACTGGGCAGTGCGGGGTTCCCGGACTATGAGGTTGGAAGCTGTGGGTGGGAGATCTCCTGAGGTGATGAGGTTCTGTATGGTCTGGGAGATGATGGTTTGGTCATGGGGGGTGGGGTCATGGTTGAGGGGGCAGTAGAAAGAGATGTCCTCGAGTTGGCGTTTGGCTTCAGCGATGTAGAGGTCAGTGCGCCAGACTACCACTGCGCCCCCTTTGTCCGCTGGCTTGATGGTGAGGTCAGGATTGGAGCAGAGGGATTGGAGGGCTGCGCGTTGTGAGGGTGAGAGGTTAGAGTGGGGGAGGGGGGTCGACAGGTTGAGGCGGTTAATGTCCCGGCGGCAGTTGGAAATGAAGAGGTCGAGGGCAGGTAATAGGCCAGCACGGGGTGTCCAGGTGGATGCAGTGTGTTGGAGGTGGGCGAAGGGGTCCTCGGAAGATGGGCGGGAGTCCTGATTGTGAAAGTAAGCTCGGATGCGGAGGCGACGGAAGAATTGTTCGATGTCACGGCGTGTATTAAATTCATTGATGCGTGGACGGAGGGGGACAAAGGTGAGTCCTTTGCTGAGGACTGATCGTTCGTCCTCAGTGAGGGGGAGGTCTGGGGGGATGGTGAAAACTGGGCAGGGCTGGGAGCTGGGAGCTGGTGTGGGTATAGAGCTGGGAGTGGGGTCGGAGCCAGTACCTGGAGTGGGTGTGGTGGTGGGGGGAATGGGGGTGGAGTCATGAGCAGGGGTAGTGTTCAGCATCAGGAGGGAGAGGGAACACAGCAAGGCAGGCAGCAGCAGGAGGAGGGATTGCGTTGATGCTGCCTGCATTGCTGTGTTCTTCCAGCCTCCTGCCTCTATCTAGCATTGCTACATAGCCAGGCTTTACTGACCAGCCCTAATTGTACTTGGTGTTTTCTTGGCAACTGATACTTTGGGTCAGGAGTCACATATGGGTCTGATTGGATAGGGACTTGAAATTTCCTCCCTAGTGGGTCATAGGACAAACAGCATACCATTCAGTTCCTTGAGCAGCACCTGCTCTCTTAGCAGCCCAGTTTCAATTCTACCATCGAACTGTCTGTGTGAAGTTTGCACATTCTCCTCATGGATGTGTAGCTTTACTTCAGGTGCTCTGCTTTCCTCCCATCGTCGGTGTGCAGGTTAGGTGGGTTGGCCATGGGAAATGTGGTGGTACAGGGATAAGATAAGGGCCTGGTTTGGGTGGACTGCTCTTCGGGGGATTGGTGCAAAGGGGTAATGGCTGAATGGCCTCTTTCTGCATGGCAGGGGGTTCTATGATTCAAACACTCTACCCCAGAAGACTATGGAGATAGTCTTTGAGTATGGTTAAAGATTTGATTAACTGTGGTGTACAGGATTATGAGATGAGCAAAAAGGCATTGAATTGTTCAATCAGCTGTGATTATACCCTTATCATGACGTCTGTCATTCTATGAAATCCGGGGTAAGCTGTAAAATTGACTCAACTTTTTCATCCACATGGGGAAGCTTTGAAGAATTTCTGACCAGAACTTCAGCTAACCAGATGCATTTGGTGAAATGTTTCTTACACAGATTATTTTATTCCATTGCAGGAAAGAGAGAAAAGCCTGAAAAAGGAGTGAGGCCCCTCATCACATAACTTCACCCTCTGCAATGTTTTGCAATAATTCTGCAATTTGAAAATGAGTTTTTAAATCACAGGTTATTTTACATTGATGTGTAGGTTAGGAAAATGCAAAATTGAATAATATTAAAATCTTTATTAATCAACATTGTTCAAAATAATTGAATCTTGTGGCTTTATTCTCAATTTCCCTGTATCTCACATATATAGAGAGAGAAAACAGGCTCTGATGAAGGAATTTGAGCAGTTAGGGGCTAAATGAGAAAGCAGAACCAAAAATACACAATCTCCCGATTATTATGTGAGCCACAAGCTAATTGATAACGCAATTAAAGAGGTAAGCAAATGGCTCAAAGATTGATGTGGGAGAAAATGTGTTTGAATTCATGGGACATTGACACCAAGGCTAGGGAAGGAGATAGCTGTTCCAATGGGATGGGCTCCACCTGATCACGCTGGGATCAGAGTCCTGGTGAATTGCATAACTGACACTGTTAGGGCTTTAAACCAAATAGTGGAGGGGTGGGTTTCATTGCATAGAAAATTATAAAATCAAAGATAAAGGAGAAGGTGGATTGCAGGTTAGTGATTGGACAACTACTATCAAGAAAATAAAAGGGACAAAATGTTTGAAAGTCATATTGTACCATGGAACGATAAGAGTTAGGGCAACTCAATAATAAAACAATAGAGTCATAGAGATGTACAGCACGGAAACAGACCTTTGTGTTCAACCCGTCCACGCCGACCAGATATCCCAATCCAATCTAGTCCCACCTGCCAGCACCCGGCCCATATCCCTCCACACCCTTCCTATTCATATACCCGTCCAGATGCCTCTTAAATGTTGCAATTGTACCAGTTTCCTCCACTTCCTCTGGTAGCTCACTCCATACACGTACCACCCTCAGTGTGAAAATGTTGTCCCTTAGCTGTCTTTTATCTTTCCCGCAAGAGGATTGTAATCCGTGTACACAACCGTCTCTGACACATTGTTCTGACATGCCCATTAAAATGTAAGGCCATACCAAACTCAATAGTTCCTTTTCAATTGTGGAGTATTTCCTTTGGTGGATGTGGAGTTTCTTTGAAAAGTAACCACCTGGCAGTTCAATCCCATCCTCATCTTCCTGGAGTACAGCTCCAATCCGATGTCACTCGCATCGATAGTGACTTTAAAAGGTTTTGAAACGTTTGGTGTAAGTAAAACTGGTTTGGTGGTTAATATTGATTTCAAATGGTCGAATGCCTCCTGACGTAGTTCTGTTCACCGAAACTTTGTGTTCTTCTTCAGCAAATCGGTTAACAGTGCCACCACACTGCTGAGGTCTGGAACAAACTTCCGATAGAATCCGCTGAGTCCAAAGAATTGAAGCACCTCTTTCTTAGAGTTTGGTTGTGGAAATTCCTCAATAGCCTTCGTCTTTGTGTTCCGAGGGGTCAACCTTCCTTGACCAATGTTATGTCCCAAGAACATCACCTCTGCTTTTGCGAATCCCATTTGGTTTAAGTTTATTACCAGTTTTGCTTCTCGTAATCGTTCAAAGAGCTCTGCTGCTGTTCCATGTGATCTTTCCAGGACTTATGTATTTGGAAAGGAAAGGACTGATTAGGGATAGTCAACATGGCTTTGTGCGTGGGAAATCATGTCTCACAAACTTGATTGAGTTTTTTGAAGAAGTAACAAAGAAGATTGATGAGGGCAGAGCAGTCAATGTGATCTATATGGACTTCATAGAACATAGAAGTATACAGCTCAGTACAGGCCCTTTGGCCCTCAATGTTGCGCCGATCCAAGCCCACCTAACCTACACTAGCCCACTATCCTCCATATGCCTATCCAATGCCCGCTTAAATGCCCATAAAGAGGGAGAGTCCACCACTGCTACTGGCAGGGCATTCCATGAACTCACGACTCGCTGAGTAAAGAACCTACCCCTAACATCTGTCCTATACCTACCCCCCCTTAATTTAAAGCTATGCCCCCTTGTAATAGCTGACTCCATACATGGAAAAAGGTTCTCACTGTCGACCCTATCTAAACCCCTAATCATCTTGTACACCTCTATCAAGTCACCCCTAAACCTTCTTTTCTCCAATGAAAACAGCCCCAAGTGCCTCAGCCTTTCCTCATACGATCTTCCTACCATACCAGGCAACATCCTGGTAAACCTCCTCTGCACCCGTTCCAGTGCCTCCACATCCTTCCTCTAGTATGGCGACCAAAACTGCACACAATACTCCAGATGCGGCCACACCAGAGTCTTATACAACTGCAACATGATCTCAGAGCTCCGGAACTCAATTCCTCTACCAATAAAAGCCAGTACGCCATATGCCTTCTTCACCGCACTATTTACCTGGGTGGCAACTTTCAGAGATCTGTGTACATGGACACCAAGATCCCCCTGCTCATCCACACTACCGACCATTAGCCCAGTACCCCGTCTTTTTGTTACTCTTACCAAAGTGAATCACCTCACATTTACCTACATTGAACTCCATTTGCCACCTTTCTGCCCAGCTCTGCAACTTATCTATATCCTGCTGTAACCTGACACATCCTTCCTCACTGTCAACATCTCCACCGACTTTCGTATCATCCACAAACTTGCTCACCCAACCTTCTAGCCCCTCCTCCAGGTCATTTATAAAAATGACAAACAGCAATGGTCCCAAAACAGATCCTTGCGGAACACCGCTAGTAACTGCACTCCAAGATGAACCTTTACCATCAACTACTACCCTCTGTCTTCTTCCAGCCAGTCAATTCCTAATCCAAACCTCCAACTCACCCTCAATGCCATACCTCCGTATTTTTTGCAGTAGTCTACCATGGGGAACCTTATCAAACGCCTTACTAAAATCCAAATACACCACATCTACCGCTTTCCCCTCGTTCACCTCCTTAGTCACCTTCTCAAAGAATTCAATAAGGTTTGTGAGGCACGACCTGCCCTTCACAAAACCATGCTGACTATCCTTGATCACATTATTCCTATCCAGATGTTCATAAATCCTTTCCCTTACAATTCTCTCTAAGACTTTGCCCACAACAGAAGTGAGACTCACTGGCCTATAGTTACTAGGGTTATCCCTACTCCCCTTCTTGAACAAGGGAACCACATTTGCTATCCTCCAGTCTTCTGGCACTATTCCTGTAGACAACGAGGACATAAAAATCAAGGCCAATGGCTCTGCAATCTCCTCCCTTGCTTCCCAGAGAATCCTAGGATAAATGCCATCAGGCCCAGGGGACTTATCTATTTTCACCCTTTCCAGAATTTCCAACACCTCTTCCCTACATACCTCAAAGCCATCCATTTTAATTCATTGTGACTCAATATTCAATTCGGCAACAATGTCCTGTTCCTGAGTGAATACTGACGAAAAGTATTCATTCAATGTCTCCCCAATCTCTTCAGCCTCCACACGCAACTTCCCATTACTATCCTTGACTGGACCTATTCCTACCCTAGTCGTTCTTTTATTGCTGACATACCTATAGACTTCAGTCAGGCTTTCGACAAGGTTCCCCATGGGAGACTGATTAGCAAGGTTAGATCTCATGGAATACAGGGAGAACTAGCCATTTGGATACAGAACTGGCTCAAAGGTAGAAGACAGAGGGTGGTGGTGGAGGGTTGTTTTTCAGACTGGAGGCCTGTGACCAGTAGAGTGCCACAAGGATCGGTGCTGGGCCCTCTAATTTTTGTCATTTACATTAATGATTTGAATGCGTGCATAAGAGGTACAGTTAGTAAGTTTGCAGATGACACCAAAATTGGAGGTGTAGTGGACAGTGAAGAAAGTTACCTCAGATTACAACAGGATCTCGACCAGATGGGCCAATGGGCTGAGAAGAGGCAGATGGAGGTTAATTTAGATAAATGCGAGGTGTTGCATTTTGGGAAAGCAAATCTTAGCAGGACTTATACACTTAATGGTAAAGTCCTAAGGGAGTGTTGCTGAACAAAGAGACCTTGGAGTGCAGGTTCATAGCTCCCTGAAAGTGGAATCACAGGTAGATAGGATAGTGAAGAAGGCATTTGGTATGCTTTCCTTTATTGGTCAGAGTATTGAGTACAGGAGTTGGGAGGTCATGTTGTGGCTGTACAGGACATTGGTTAGGCCACTTTTGGAATATTGTGTGCAATTCTGGTCTCCTTCCTATCGGAAAGATGTTGTGAAACTTGAAAATTTCAGAAAAGATTTACAAGGATGTTACCAGGGTTGGAGGGTTTGAGCTATAGGGAGAGGCTGAACAGGCTGGTGCTGTTTTCCCTGGAGCATCAGAGGCTGAGGGGTGACCTTATAGAGGTTCATAAAATCATGAGGGGCATGGATAGGATAAGTAGACACAGTCTCTTCTCTAAGGTGAGGGAGTCCAGAACTAGAGGGGCATAGGTTTAGGGTGAGAGGGGAAAGATATAAAAGAGACCTAAGGGGCAACGTTTTCAAGCAGGGTGTGGTACGTGTATAGAATGAGCTGCCAGAGGATGTGGCGGAGGCTGGTAAAATTGCAACATTTAAGAGGCATTCGGATGGGTATATGAATAGGAAGGGTTTGGAGGGATATGGGCCGGGTGCTGGCAGGTGGGACTAGGTTGGGTTGGGATATCTGGTCGGCATGGGCGGGTTGGACTGAAGGGTCTGTTTCTATGCTGTACATTTCTGAGTCGATGACTGGAACCTCCTTAGTGCAGATGGTTTGGATAAAGCCGTTCTGTCAGGTGTGTTCAGGAGGGTTTCCTTACTCAGTATGTAGACAGACCGACGACGGGAGAGGCCATTTTGGATTTGATACTCGGCAATGAGCGAGGACAGGTGTCAGATCTCGTGGTGGGAGAACAGTTTGGTGACAGTGATCACAACTGCCTCACATTTACCACAGCTTTGAAGAGAGAAAGGTGCAGTTACCAAGGGCAGATATTTAATTGGGGAAAAGGAAATTATGACACTATCAGACAGGAGTTGGAAAGTACAGGCTGGGAGCAATTGTTCCACAGAAAGGGCACAGCAGTCATGTGGAGACTATTTAAGGAGCAGTTGTTGCGGGTGATGCAAGAATTTGTCCCTCTGTGACAGGTAAGAAGGGGTAAGATTAAGGAACTTTGGATGACGAGAACAGAGGAACTTCTTGTCAAAAAGAGGACCAGTGGGGTTCTGTCCTGGTCCTCACCTACCACCCCACCAACCTCCATATACATCGTATCATCCGTCGTCATTTCCGCCACCTCCAAACGGACCCCACCACCAGGGATATATTTCCCTCCCCTCCCCTATCAGCGTTCCGAAAAGACCACTCCCTCCGTGACTCCCTCGTCAGGTCCACACCCCCCACCAACCCAGCCTCCACTCCCGGCACCTTCCCCTGCAACCGCAAGAAATGCAAAACTTGCACCCACACATCCCCCCCTTACCTCCCTCCAAGGCCCCAAGGGATACTTCCATATCCGCCACAAATTTACCTGCACCTCCACACACATCATTTATTGCATCCGCTGCACCCGATGTGGCCTCCTCTATATTGGGGAGACAGGCCACCTACTTGTGGAACGTTTCAGAGAACACCTCTGGGACACCCCCACCAACCAACCCAACCACCCCGTGGCTCAACACTTCAATTCTCCTCCCACTCCACCAAGGACATGCAGGTCCTTGGACTCCTCCATCGCCAGACCATAGCAACACGACGGTTGGAGGAAGAGCGCCTCATCTTCCACCTAGGAACCCTCCAACTACAAGTGATGAACTCAGATTTCTCCAGTTTCCTCATTTCCCCTCCCCCCACCTTGTCTCAGTCAAATCCCTCGAACTCAGCACCACCTTCCTAACCTGCGATTTTCTTCCTGACCTCTCCGCCCCCACCCCACTCCGGCCTATCACCCTCACCTTGACCTCCTTCCACCTATCACATTTCCAACGCCCCTTCCCCAAGTCCCTCCTCCCTACCTTTTATCTTATCCTGCTTGGCACACCCTCCTCATTCCTGAAGAAGGGCTTGTGCCCGAAACATTGATTCTCCTGTTCCTTAGATGCTGCCTGACCTGCTGCACTTTTCCAGCAACACATTTTCAGCTCTTATCTCCAGCATCTGCAGTCCTCACTTTCTCCACGAAGTCCCCAGAGCTAGACCAGATTTATCCAAGTCTGCTCCGTGAAGCGAAAAAGGAGGTTGCTAAGGTGCTGGCGAAGATCTTTGCCTCCTCACTCTCCGCGGAAGTCCTACCAGAGGATTGGAGAGAGGTGAGTGTTGTTCCTCTTTTCAAGAAGGGTAATAGGGAAATCCCTGGTCAGTCTTGTATCTCTGGTCAGCAAAGTGTTGGAAAGAATTCTGAGGGATAGGATTTATGACTATTTGGCAAAGCATAGTGTGATTATAGGCAGTCAGCATGGCTTTGTAAGGGGTAGGTCATGCCTCACAAGTCTTATTGAGTTCTTTGAGGAGGTATCAAGACAGGTTGATGAAGGTCGAGCAATGGATGTGGTGTGTATGGATTTCAGCAAGGCATTTGATAGGGTTCCCCACGGTAGGCTCATTCATAAAGTCAGGAAGTATGGGATACAGGGAGATTTGGCTATCTGGATTCAGAATTGGTTGGCTGACAGAAGGCAGAGAGTGGTTGTAGATGGAAAGTATTCTGTCCGGAGGAGTGTTGAGTGGCGTCCCGCAGGGCTCTGTTCTTGGGCCTCTGCTCTTTGTAGTTTTTATTAATGACTTGGATGAGGAGGTTGAGGAGTGGGTTATTCATTTTCAGATGACACTAAGGTTGGAGGTGCTGTCAATAGTTTTGAGGGCTATTGCAGGCTGCAGTGCGACATAGACAGGATGCAGAGCTGGGCTGAGAAATGGCAGATGGAGTTCAACCTGGATAAATGTGAAGTGATGCATTTTGGAAGATTGAACTCGAATGCTGAATATAGGATTAAAGGCTTGATTCTTGGCAGGGTGGAGGAACAGAGGGATCTGGGTGTGCAAGTACATAGATCCCTCAAAGTTGCCACCCAAGTGGATAGGGTTGTTAAGAAAGCATATGGTGTTTTGGCTTTCATTAACGGGGGGATCGAGTTTAAGAGCCGTGAGGTTTTGCTGCAGCTCTACAAGTCCCTGGTGAGACCACACTTGGAATATTGTGTTCAGTTCTGGTCGCCCTACTATAGGAAAGATACAGAGGCTTTGGAGAGGGTGCAAAGAAGGTTTACCAGGATACTGCCTGGACTGGAGGGCTTGTCTCATGAAGAAAGGTTGAATAAGCTCGGAGTTTTCTCTCTGGAGGAAGAGAGGAGACCTGATTGAGGTATACAAGATAATGAGTGGAATAGACAGAGTCAATAGTCAGAGACGTTTCCCCAGGGTAGGATTGACTGGTACGAGGAGTCATAAGTTTGAAGATATTAGGAGGAAGGGAGAAAGGAGACATCAGAGGTAGGTTCTTTACGCAGAGAGTTGTGAATGCATGGAGTGTGTTGCCAGCTGTGGTGGTGGAAGCAGAGTCATTGGGGACATTTAAGTGACTGCTGGACATTCACATGGATAGCAGTGAGTTGAGGGGTGCGTAGGTTAAATTATTATATCTTACATTAGGATTAAACCTCAGCAAACATTGTGGGCTGAAGGGCCAGTTCTGTGCTGTATTTTTCTATGCTGTGTACAATTGTGTAATTTGTATTGCTCATGTAGCACCCTTGGTCTTGGAGGAACACTGACTTGTTTTTACTGTATCAGTTGTATATGGTAGAAATTATAAATAAAAACCACTCTAACCTAAACCCACGTATCCCAGAAATTCCAGAGAGATTGATTGATTGATCTTCAGTTACGTAACTGCACGTCATCAGTTCAGTCAGTTTCAATAGACAATAGGTGCAGGAGTAGGCCATTCGGCCCTTCGAGCCAGCACCACCATTCATTATGACCATGGCTGGTCATCCTCAATCAGTATCCTGTTCCTGCCTTATCTCCATAACCCTTGATTTCACTATCCTTAAGAGCTGTATCCAACTCTTTCTTAAATGAATCCAGAGACTGGGCCTCCACTGCCCTCTGGGGCAGAGCATTCCACACAGCCACCACTCTCTGGGTGAAGACGTTTCTCCTCATCTCTGTCCTAAATGGCCTACCCTGTATTTTTAAGCTGTGTCCTCTGGTTCGGGACTCACCCATCAGCGGAAACATGTTTCCTGCCTCCAGAGTGTACAATCCTTTAATAATCTTATATGTCTCAATCAGATCCCCTCTCAGTCTTCTAAACTCAAGGGTATACAAGCCCAGTCGCTCCAATCTTTCAGGGTAAGGTAGTCCCACCATTCCGGGAATTGACCTCATGAAACAACTCAATAGCCAGAATGTCTTTCCTCAAATTTGGAGACCAAAACTGTGCACAATATTCCAGGTGCGGTCTCACCAGGGCCCTGTACAGTTGCAGAAGGACCTCTTTGCTTCTATACTCAATTCCTCTTGTTATGAAGGCCAGCATGCTATTAGCCTTCTTCACTACCTGCTGTACCTGCATGCTTGCCTTCATTGACTGGTGTACAAGAACACCCAGTTCTCTCTGTACTGCTCCTTTACCTAACTTGACTCCATTTAGGTAGTAATCTGCCTTCCTGTTCTTGCCACCAAAGTGGATAACCACACATTTATCCACATTAAACTGCATCTGCCATGCATCTGACCACTCACCTAGCCTGTGCAGGTCACCCTGTAATCTCCTAACATCCTCCTCACATTTCACCCTGCCACCCAGCTTAGTATCATCAGCAAATTTGCTGGTATTACTTTTAATACCTTCATCTATATCATTAATGTACATTGTAAAAAGCTGCGATCCCAGTACTGATCCCTGCGGTACCCCACTGGTCACTGCCTGCCATTCCGAAAGGGAGCCGTTTATCACTACTTTGTTTCCTGTCAGCCAACCAACTTTCAATCCAAGTTAGTACTTTGCCCCCAATGCGCCCTAATTTTGCTCACTAACCTCCTATGTGGGACTTTATCAAAGGCTTTCTGAAAGTCCAGGTATACTACATCTACTGGGTCTCCCTTGTACATCCTCAAAAAATTCCAGAAGATTAGTCAAGCATGATTTCCCCTTCATAAATCCATGCTGACTCTGACCTATCCTGTTACTACTATCAAGATGTGTCGTAATTTCATCCTTTATAATAGACTCCAGCATCTTTCCCACCACTGAGGTCAGACTAACTGGTCTATAATTTCCTGCTTTCTCTCTCCCACCTTTCTTAAAAGTAGGACAACATTAGCCACCCTCCACTCCGCAGGAACTGATCCTGAATCTATCAAACTCTGGAAAATAATCACCAACGCATCCACGATTTCTCGAGCCACCTCCTTCAGTACCCTGGGGTGTAGACCATCAGGCCCCGGGGACTTATCAGCCTTCAGACCTAACAGTCTCTCCAACACCATTTCCTGTCTAATATAAATTCCCTTCAGTTCAGTCCTTCAGCCACTATTACATCTGGGAGATTGCTCGTGTCTTCCCCAGTGAACACAGATCTGAAGTACCAATTCAACTCTTCTGCCATTTCTTTGTTCCTCGTAATAAATTCACCCGTTTGTCTTCAAGGGCCTAATTTTAGTCTTAGCCATTTTTTTTCTTTTCACATACCTAAAAAAGCCTTTACTGTCCTCCTTTATATTTTTGGTCAGTTTACTTCGTGCCTTATTTTTTCTTTGCGTATTTCCTTCTTAGTAATCCTCTGTTGTTCTTTAAAAGCTTCCCAGTCCTCCGATTTCCCACTCACCTTTGCTATGTTATACTTTTTCCCTTTTGTCTTTATATGGTCCTTAACTTCCCTCGTCAGCCACGGCCATCCCTGCTTCCCCTTAGGATTCAAAGTTTGGGAGAAGATTTGTAGCTCGGGTGCTCTTTGTTGTGGTTCTGTTCGCTGAGCTGGGAATTTGTGTTGCAGACGTTTCGTCCCCTGTCTCGGTGACATCCTCAGTGCTTGGGAGCCTCCTGTGAAGCGCTTCTGTGATGTTTCCTCTGGCATTTATAGTGGTTTGTCTCTGCCGTTTCCAGTTGTCAGTTCCAGCTTCCGCTGCAGTGATTGGTATATTGGGTCCAGGTCGATGTGTTTGTTGATAGAATCTGTGGATGAGTGCCATGCCTTTAGGAATTCCCTGGCTGTTCTCGATTTGGCTTGCCCTATAATAGTAGTGTTGTCCCAGTCGAACTCATGTTGCTTGTTGTCTGCGTGTGTGGCTACTAAGGATAGCTGGTCGTGTCGTTTCGTGGCTAGTTGGTGTTCTTGGATATGGATCGTTAGCTGTCTTCCTGTTTGTCCTATGTAGTGTTTTGTGCAGTCCTTGCATGGGATTTTGTACACTACGTTATTTTTGCTCATGTTGGGTATCGGGTCCTTCGTTCTGGTGAGTTGTTGTCTGAGTATGGCTGTTGGTTTGCGTGCTGTTATAAGTCCTAGTGGTCGCAGTAGTCTGGCTGTCAGTTCGGAAATGCTCCTGATGTATGGTAGTGTGGCTAGTCCTTTGGGTTGTGGCATGTCCTCGTTCCGTGGTCTTTTCCTTAGGCATCTGTTGATGAAATTGCGCGGGTATCCGTTTTTGGCGAATACCTTGTATAGGTGTTCCTCTTCTTTTTGCAGTTCTGGTGTACTGCAGTGTGTTGTGGCCCTTTTGAACAGTGTCTTGATGCAACTTCGTTTGTGTGTGTTGGGTGGTTGCTTTCGTAGTTCAGGACTTGGTCTGTGTGTGTGGCTTTCCTGTAAACCTTTGTAGTGAATTCTCCGTTTGGTGTTATCTGAACCATCACGTCTAGGAATGAGAGTTGGCTATCCTTTTCTTCCTCTCTCGTGAATTGGATTCCTGTGAGTGTGGAGTTGATGATCCGGTGTGTGTTCTCTATTTCTGTGTTTTTAATGATTACAAAGGTGTCATCCACATATCTGACCCAGAGTTTGGGTTGAATTTGCGGTAAGACAGGGCGGCACGGTGGCACAGTGGTTAGCACTGTTGCCTCACAGCGCCAGAGACCCGGGTTCAATTCCTGCCTCAGGCGACTGACTGAGTTTGCATGTTCTCCCCGTGTCTGCGTGGGTTTCCTCCGGGTGCTCCGGTTTCCTCCCACAGTCCAAAGATGTGCAGGGTCAGGTGAATTGACCATGCTAAATTGCCCATAGTATTAGGTAAGGGGTAAATGTAGGGGTATGGATGGGTTGCGCTTCGGCGGGGCGGTGTGGACTTGTTGGGCCGAAGGGCCTGTTTCCACACTGTAAGTAATCTAATCTAATCTAATCTAAAAAAAAACTGTTTGTTCTAATCTTTGCATTCCCGCTTCTGCTATGAGTCCAGAGATGGGTGAGCCCATGGGTGTGCTGTTGATTTGTTCATATATTTGGTTGTTGAATGTGAAGTGTGTTGTGAGATACAGATCCAGTAGTTTGAGTATGCCGTCTTTGTTGATAGGTTCCCCGTCTTGTTGTCTGTTCTGTATGTCCAGCAGGTTGGCTATTGTTTCTCTGGCTAGGGTTTTGTCGATAGAGGTGAACAGTGCCATTATATCGAATGAGACCATAGTTTCTTCCTTGTCAATGTGTATATTTCTGATGATGTCCAAGAATTCCTGTGTTGATTGTATAGAGTGTCTGGATCCGCTGATCAGGTGTTTCAGTTTCTGCTGTAATTCTTTAGCCAGTTTGTGTGATGGTGTCCCTGGTAGTGATACTATGGGTCTGAGTGGGATGTCTGGTTTGTGCACTTTAGGTAGTCCATAGAATCTGGGGGTGTTGTTGCTTTCAGGTTTCATTCTTTGTAGGTCAAACCTGGTTATCTGTCCGTTTTTTTTGTAGGTTCCTCAGTGTGTTGTTTATCCTATTGGTGAGCTGTGGGGTGGGGTCAAACTCTCTCTTTTGGTAGGTGTTGGTATCTGCAAGTAGTTGTTGTGCTTTTTGGATGTACTCTGCTTTGTCCAGGATGATCGTCATTCTGCCTTTGTCTGCTGGTAGTATGGTTATGTTCTTATCGTTTCTTAGTGATTTTAGTGCTTCCCTCTCCTTGGTGTTGAGGTTATGTGTTTGTCTTTTCCTTGTTATCAGGGGTACGATACTTTGTCTCACTGTTTGTTGTGTCTCTTCTGTCAGTCCATTGTTCCTGAGTGTGCATTCTAGTGCTGCTAGGAAGTCTGCTGTCTTGGCGTCCCTGTGGTTGTAGTTGAGTCCCTTAGCCAGTATTGTTCCTTCCATCAACTTTGGCACACTCTGGAAACACAGAGACCACTACAACACGCTGTCTCACAATCCTGGTACACACCAGGATTTGCTGCAGCTGCCCAAGCCTTGCTGTTACAGTGTCTCATCTACCTGCAGAACAACACAGGAAAGCCTGCTGTCAGGTATAACCACTTACCAGCTCCTGAGGAGCCTTTCAGCCACTTGTAGATGGACTTTGTTCACATGCTCCAACAACAAGATTGCAAATAGATCCTTGTCATCATCGACATGTGGGGAATGCTTCCATCCATTTAGAGAAGAAGAAAAGGGTAGTGCACGGGCTGTGGGAAAATGCCTCCTAAGGGATGTCATCCCCAGATTCAGGGTCCCCAGTAACACAGACAGACAGGGGACTCGCTTCACTGATCAGCTTACGACTGGTATGAACGAGGCATTGAGGTTACTGTGGAGACACCACATCCCCTACCAACCCCAGACATCAGGCATGGTCAAGCAGATGAATGACACCCTTAAAACCACACTGAACAAGATCCCCCAAGACACAGGACTGACCTGGCCAGACGCCTTGCTGTAACTCTTTACACTATACGTGGTCAAGCAAACCGCACGACCGTACTCACCCCTTTTGAGGTGCTCATGGAGTGACGTACGCCCACCACTACCAGGTCCCCAAAGCTCTCCATGGACACAGCCCTTCCCCTAACACAAGAGGCCTTGCTGAATTATGTACAAGCCCTCAGTAGCAGCATTAATGTAAAGCATGACCAGGCCAGAGCCGTGCTGCTCACACTCCAAACACTGCCCATTCATCCATTCCGACCCAGTCCCTTCCATTCCCAAAGCCCATGACCCACAGCAGACGAGCCCTTGCTGCTCTCGACCCAATGACACCCCCGATACAACCCTGCGGTTGCACATGGAAGCCCACAAACTCACCACCACACTAGAGGAGGTGGCGAACTCCACAGCAGACGCACTCGCCCAGCTGAATGCAGAGGCTGTTACCATCCGTACTGTGGCTCTGCAGAACAGGATGGCCCTGGACTACCTGCTCGCTGCGAAAGGGGGCACATATGCCCTCATTGGTGCTGACTGCTGCACTTACATTCCTGATCCCAGTGAAAACATCACACACCTGGCCCAATTTATCCAGCAGGCAGCTTCTGTCCTTATGATCAGAGCTCCCACAGGGACCTATGGGACTAGGCAGCCTCCTGGCTGGGCTCAGGGTACAACCCTACTACAGGAATTGATAGCGTTCATTGTTATCATTGCTGGGATTGTGGCACTGGCCACGGCCATCCGACTGTGCTGTTCACACCTCTGCCTCCTTCACTACTCAGCTAGCACAGATCCACTGGGGGAACGTCCCTGCCAGTGACATTCCCACAACCTGCTGTACATCTCTATGACTCTATGACCTCTTCTCTGTAACAGTTCCAACAACTTCACTAGGAAATGCTCATCCTGGCGTTCAGTTACTAGTGGTGTACTGCGTGGATCTGTTTTGGGCCCTCTGCTGTTTGTCATTTTTATAAGTGATCTGGATGAGGGTGTAGAAGGATGGGTCAGTAAATTTGTGAATGACACTAAGATTGGTGGAGTTGTGGATAGTGCCAAAGGATATTGCAGGTTACAGAGGGACATAGATAATCCGCAGTGTTGGGCTGAGGTGGCAAATGGAGTTTAATGCAGAAAAATGTGAGGTGATTCATTCTGGAAGGAGCAACAGGAATAAACAGTTAATAGGCTAACAGTAAGATTCTTGGCAGTGTAGATGAGCAGAGGGATCTCTGTGTCCAGGTACATAAATCCCTGAAAGTAGCCACCCAGGTTGATAAGAAGGTATACCATGTGTTAGCTTTTATGGGTAGAGGGATTGAGTTTCGGAACCATGAGGTCATGCTGCAGCTGTACAAAACTCTGGTGCGGTCAACTTGGAGTACCGGGTACAGTTCTGGTCACCGCATTATAGGAAGGATGTGGAAGCTTTGGAAAGTGTTCAGAGGAGATTTACTGGGATGTTGACAGTTTTGGAGGGAAAGGTGCAGTTACATTGTTGGGGCTGTATTACAGGCCTCCCAACAGTGAGCGTGATGTAGAAGAATAAATAGGTAAACAGACAATGGAAAGATGTAGAGGCAATAGGGTAGTGGTGATGGAATACACTTAACGTCAGAGGTCTGGATGGGGTAGAATTTGTACGAAGTGTCCAGGAGAGTTTTCTAGAGTAGTACGTCAATAGTCCGACGAGGGAAGGGGCCAAGTTGGACCTGGTACTGGGGAACGAACCAGGACAGATAGTAGAAGTTGCGGTGGGGGATTTCTTTGGAAACAGTGACCACAATTCTGTAAGTTTTAGAATACTCGTGGATAAAGAAGTGAAGAGAAGGGAAGCATACTAAACTGGCCAATTATATCAAAATCAGGCAGGAGCTGGGAAATGTGGATTGGACACAACTATTTGAAGGGAAGTCCACATTTGAGATGTGGGAGGCTTTCAAAGCTAGTGCAGAATACGCATGTCCCGTTGAAGGCAAAGGATAGGAAGGGCAAGATTAGTGAACCGTGGATGACAGAAGAAATTGTACGACCAGCCAAGAGGAAAAGGGAAACGTACATAAGGTCCAGGCAGCTAAGAACAGAACGGGCCCTGGAGGAATATCGGAAGAATAGGACAAGTCTTAAATGAGGAATCAAGTGGGCTAAAAGGGGTCATGAAATAGCTTGAGAGCAGAATTAAGGAGAATCCCAAAGCATTTTATTCTAATATAAGCAGCAAGCGGGTGACTAGAGAAAGGATTGGTCCACTGAAGGATAACGAAGGAAGGTTATGTGTCGAACCTGAGAGAATGGGTGAGATTCTGAATGATTACTTTGCATCAGTGTTCATGTTGTGGATAACATTGACATAAGTAGGGAGGATGTGTTGGGTAGGCTAGAGGTTATTAAGGTGGACCAATCCCCAGGACCGGATGGGATCTATGGGTTGCTGAGGGAGGCAAGAGAGGAAATAGCTGGGGCCCTGACAGATATCTTTGTGGAATCCTTAAACAGGTGAGGTGCCAGAGGACTGGAGGGTTGTTCATGTTGTCCCCCTGTACATTCCAGGTAAGTACAGACCAGTCAGCCTGACGTCAGTGGTGGGAAGGTTGGAGAAGGTACTGAGGGATAGGATCTATTTATATTTAGAAAAGAATGGACTTATCAGTGAGAGGCAACATGGTTTTGTACAGGCGAGATCGTGCCTTTCCAACTTAATAGAGTTCTTCGTGGAAGTGACCAAGTTGTTAGATGAAGGAAGGGCTGTTGGTGTCATATGCATGGACTTTAGTAAGGCGTTTGATAAGGTTCCCCAAAGTAGGCTAAAGGAGAAAATGAAGTCATACGGTGTGCAGGATGTTCTAGCTGGGTGGATAAAGAACTGGTTGAACAACAGGAGACAGAGAGTAGTAGTTGAAGGGAGTTTCTCGAAATGGAGAAAGGTGACCAGTGATGTTCCACAGGGGTCAGTGCTGGGGCCACTGTTGTTTGTAATATACATAAATGATCTGGAAGAGGGCACTGTTGGTATGATCAGCAAGTTTGCAGATGACAAAGATTGGTGGAGTAGCAGAAAGCTTAAGGGACTGTCAAAGAATACAGGAGGATATAGATAGACTGGACAGTTGGGCAGCAAAGTGGCAGATGGAGTTCAATCCAGACAAATGTAAGGTAATGCATTTAGGAAAGTCTAATTCTAGAGCGAATTATACAATGAATGGAAGAGCCTTGGGAAAAGTTGATGGGCAGAGAGATCTGGGAGTGCAGGTCCATTGTACCCTGAAGGTTGCTGCACAGGTGGATAATGTGGTCAAGAAGGCATATGGTATACTTGCCTTCATTGGATGGGGTATTGAGTCCAAGAGCTGGCAGGTCATGTTAAAACTGTACAAGACATTGGTTCGGCCGCATTTAGAATACTGTGTACAGTTCTGGTCGCCGCATTACCAAAAGGATGTGGACACTTTGGAGAGGGTGCAGAGAAGGTTTACGAGGATGTTGCCTGGTATGGAAGGTGCTAGCTATGAAGAGAGGTTGAGTAGGTTAGGTTTATTTTCACTAGAAAGGAGATTGTGGAGGGAACCTGATTGAGGTTTATAAAATCATGAAGGGTATAGACAGGGTGGATAGAGATAAGGTTTTTCCCAGGGTGAAGGATTCAATCACGCTTCCAAGGTGAGAGGTGGAAAGTTTAAGGGAGAGACACGCAGTAAGTACCTCACACAGGGTGGTTGGCATTTGGAACGCGTTGCTGGCAGAGGTGGTAGAGGCAGGCACAGTAGATTCATTTAAGATGCATCAGGACAGATGCATGAGTAAGTGGGGAGCAGAGGGATACAGATGCTTAGGAATTGACCGACAGGTTTAGACAGTACATTTGGATCGGCTCAGGCTTGGAGGGCTGAAGGGCCTGTTCCTGGGCTGTAAATGTTTTGTTCTTTGAGTAGTAGGGGCGTGGAACGGCCTGCCATGCAACAGTCGTAGACTCAAACTTTAAGGGCATTTAAACAGTATTTGGATAAACATATGGATATAGCGAGAGGCAGGAGCCGGGAGGAGGTGACGTTGGTGCTAGGTGATTGGTCGGGAAGGCCAATAAGTATATTTAAACTTCTTACCTCAGGCCAGCGAGGGAGGAGCGAGCAAAGGACTTCTGGGAAAGGTAAGTAGAGCAGTTTATATTTGCGTGGTTGCGTTACCCGAGACACTACTCGGGTAGTGTCTCTCACCCATCCTCCTCCTCTAATCTAAAAAAACGTTGTGGGAGCCAGATTGACAATGTGAGGTAACTAGTTTATTTCCTAATCTTTTTTTTTAGTAGTCACTTCGGGAGTTAGAATATTGGGAATGGAGTTTAGGGCAGTGGAATGTTTCTCCTGCAGAATGTGGGAGGTAAGGGTCACCACTAGTATCCCTGCTGACTACATCTGGGGGAAGTGCACCCAACTCCAGCTCCTCGAAAATCGCGATAGGGAGCTGGAGCTGGATGAACTTCGGATCATTCCGGAGGCAGAGGAGTTATTGACAGGACTTAGAGAGGTAGTCACTCCCCAGATAAAAGAAAAAGACATATGGGTGACAGTTAGGGGACAGAAAGGGAACCGGCAGGCAGTGCAGGGATCCCCTGTGGCCATTCCCCTCAACAATAAGTATACCGTTTTGGATATGTTGGGGGTGATGACTTACCAGGGGAAAGCAGTGGGGCACCTGCTGCTCAGAAGGGAAGGGGGAAGAGGAGCAGAGCAGTAGTCATTGGGGACTCCATAGTTAGGGGGACAGATAGGAGGTTCTGTGGGGACGAGAGAGACT
The DNA here is from genome assembly GCF_037043375.1 of Chiloscyllium plagiosum. NCBI lineage: Eukaryota > Metazoa > Chordata > Chondrichthyes > Orectolobiformes > Hemiscylliidae > Chiloscyllium > Chiloscyllium plagiosum. The sequence continues at coordinate 77,456,892 of NW_028270157.1, forward strand.
CACGGTTGGTGTGCTGCCTCCCGGGTGCCAGGGTCCGTGATGTCTCTGAGCGTGTTTTTGGGATCCTTCGGGGGGAGGGAGAGCAGCCCCAAGTCGTGGTCCATATTGGCACCAATGACCTAGGTCGGAAGAGAGATGGGGATTTGAGGCAGAAATTCAGGGAGCTAGGACGGAAGCTTAGAGATAGGACAAACAGAGTTGTTTTCTCTGGTTTGCTGCCCGTGCCACGTGCTAGTGAGGTGAGGAATAGGGAGAGAAAGGAGCTGAACATGTGGCTACAGGGATGGTGCAGGAGGGAGGGTTTCGGGTTTTCGGATAATTGGAGCTCTTTCTGGGGTAGGTGGGACCTCTACAAGCAGGATGGTCTTCATCTAAGCCAGAGGGGTACCAATATCCTGGGTGGGAAATGCGATAAAGTTATTAAAGGTGGATTTAAACTAATACAGCAGCGGGATGGGAACCACAATTGTAGGACAGGTACAGAAGAGGATGAGAGTAGAGAGTTCCCAAATCAAGTATCTGACACTGGCAAGCGAGAACCTGGTTTGAAGTGTGTGTACTTCAACGCGAGGAGCATCTGAAATAAAGTGGGTGAACTGGCAGCGTGGGTTGGTACCTGGGACTTTGATGTTGTGGCCATTACGGAGACATGGATAGAGCAAGGACAGGAATGGCTCTTGCCGGTTCCGGGATTCAGATGTTTCAGTAAGAACAGAGAAGATGGTAAAAGAGGGGGAGGTGTGGCATTGTTGATCAGGGACAATATTACAGTTGTAGAAAGGATGTTTGGGGACTCATTAACTGAGGCAGTATGGGCTGAGGTTAGAAACAGGAAAGGAGAAGTCACCATGCTGGGAGTTTTCTATAGGCCTCTGAATAGTCCCAGAGATGTAGATGAAAGGATAGCAAAGATGATTCTCGATAGGAGTGAGAGAGGCAGGGTAGTTGTCACGGGGGACTTCATTTATCCAAATATTTACTGGGATCACTACAGTACGAGTATTGTAGATGGATCCATTTTTGTCCCGTGTGCAGGAGGGCTTCCTGACACAGAATGTAGACGAAGCCACTTTAGATTTAGTACTGGGTAATGAGCCTGGCCAGGTTTGGAAGTAGGTGACAGCGATCTTTGGAGACAGTGATCACAATTCTGTCAGGTTTACTTTAGTGATGGAAAGGGATAGTGTACTCCACCGAGCAAGAGTTACAGCTGGGGGAAGGGAAATTACGATGCAATTAGGAAAGATTTAGGAAGCGTAGAATGGGGAAGGAAACTGCAGGGGATGAACACATTAAAAATGTGGAGCTTATTCAAGGAAAAGCTCCTGTTTGTCCTAGATAAGTATGTACCTGTCAGGCAGAGAAGAAGATATAGAACGCGTGAGCCGTGGTTTACTAAGGAAGTGGAATCCCTGGTCAAGAGGAAGAAGAAGGCTTATGTTAGGACAAAATGTGAAACCTCAGGGCGCTTGAGGGTTACAAGGAAATCAGGAAAGACCGAAAAAGAGAGCTCAGAAGAGCCAGGAGGAGACATGAGAAGTTGTTGGTGGATAGGATCAGGGTAAACCCTAAGGCTTTCCATAGGTATGTCAGGAATAAAAGAATGATGAGAGTTAAATTAGGGCCAATCAAGGATAATAGTGGGAAATTGTGTGTGGAGTCAGAGGAGATAGGGGAAGCACTAAATAAATATTTTTCGGCAGTGTTCACTATAGAAAATAAAAATGTTAGCGAGGAAGATAGAGATACTTGCATCTAGACTAGAAGAGATTGAGGTTCACAAGGAAGAGGTATTAGAAATACTGCAGAGTGTGAAAACAGACAAGTCCCCTGGGCGGATGGGATCTATCCTGGGATCCTCTGGGAAGCAAGGGAAGAGATTGCCGAGCCTTTGGCATTGATCTTCAAATCATCATTGTCTACAGGAATAGTGCCTGAGGACTGGAGGATAGCAAATGTGGTTCCCTTGTTCAAAAAGGGTAGTAGAGACAACCCTGGTAATTACAGACCAGTGAGTCTCACTTCAGTTGTTGGTAAAATGTTGGAAAAGGTTATAAAAGAGATAGGATTTATAACCATCTGGAAAATAATAATCTGATCAGGGATAGTCAGCGCAGTTTTGTGAAGGGTAGGTCGTGCCTAACGAATCTTATTTTTTTTTTGACAAAGTGACCAAACAGGTAGATGAGAGTAAACCAGTTGATGTGGTGTATATGGATTTCAGCAAGGCGTTCGATAAGGTTCCCCACAGTAGGCTATTATACAAAATGTGGAGGAATGGGATTGTGGGAGACATAGCAGTTTGGATCAGGAATTGGCTTGCTGAAAGAAAACAGAGGGTTGTAGTTGATGGAACATGTTCATCTTGGTGTCCAGTTACTAGCGGCGTACTGCAAGGGTCGGTGTTGGGTCCACTGCTGTTTGTCATTTTTATAAATGATCTGGATGAGGGCTTAGAAGGGTGGGTTAGTAAATTTGTGAACGACACTAAGTGGAGTTGTGGATAGTGACGAAGGATGTAGTAGGTGCAGAGAGACATAGATAGGATGCAGAGCTGGGCTGAGAGGTGGCAAATGGAGTTTAATGTGGCCAAGTGTGAGGTGATACACTTTGGACGGAGTAAACGGAAAGCAAAGTACTGGGCTAATGGTAAGATTCTTAGGAGTGCAGATGAGCAAAGAGATCTCAGTGTTCATATACACAGATCCATGAAAATTGCCACCCAGATTGACAGGGTCGTTAAGAAGGCATACAGTGTTTTGGCCTTTATTAATAGAGGGATTAAGTTCTGGAACAATGAGGTTGTGCTGCAGCTGTATAAAGCTCTGGTGCGGCCACATTTGGAGTATTGTGTACAGTTCTGGTCACTACATTATAAGAAGGATGTGGAAGCTTTGGAAAGGGTGCAGAGGAGATTTACTCGGATGTTGCCTGGTATGGAAGGAAGACCTTATGAGGAAAGTCTGAGGGCCTTGAGGCTGTTCTCGTTAGAGAGAAGAAGGTTGAGAGGTGACTTAATAGAGACATACAAGATCATCAGAGGGTTAGATAGGGTGGACAGGGAGAGCCTTTTTCCAAGTATGGGGACGGCAAACACGAGGGGACACAACTTTAAAGTGAGGGGAGATAGATATAAGACAGATGTCAGTGGTAGATTCTTTACTCAGAGTAGTAAGGGTATGGAATGCTTTGCTTGCAACGGTAGTAGATTCGCCAAGTTTAAGTGCATTTTAGTCGTCATTGGACATGTATATGGACGTATATGGAATAATGTAGGTGGGATGGGCTTCAGATTGGTATGACAGGGCGGCGCAACATCGAGGGCTGAAGGGCCTGTACTGCGCTGTAATGTTCTATGTTCTAAAATGGAATAGTGTTGGTTCGGTGGGCTTCAGATTGTTACACCAACCTGTGGAACCATCAAGGGCCGAAGAGCCTGTACTGCACTGTAACGCTCTACATTCTGTAATTGACTAAAATGGGCTGAGTTGGGCATCCCCCAAGTTTCTGGAGCTCAGGGAGAACCCCTCCATGATACAGTACGTCTCCATGTTCAGGAAGGCTACAAGCCTAATGCCAAAAAGCATCCAAAACACTCCCTCAGCAAAGTCAGGAAAGAAAATGCAGACACAGACTCCGACTCTAACCCACAAAACCAGACCTGAGTGCGACTGACCCTACGTACTCATTTTCAGAGCCAAAGATGATGGGGTCCCTATCAAGTGACAAACAGGATCATTAATATTAACATCTAATTCATACTTGAAATACCACAGCTCTACCAGCAACTTTGCTTACCAGAGCTTATCAGTATTTATGACAAGCCTACTCTGTGCATCAAGTTGAGAACACTGGAAGGGTCAGGGAGGATACCGCTCACTAAAGCTATAGCTAATAGACCAAACTCTTGCTGGATGATGTCTGACTTATGCCAGTTATGGGGCTGCTTGCCCATGGATCCTTGAACGCAGGTTAATACCATAATTGAGAAGGCATAGAAGTCACTTGCGTTTATCAACCATGGTAGTGAGTATAAAGACCAGGGAGGCTCTATTGGAGCTGCCCAGGACTAGTTAAGCCACAGCTGGAGTACTGTGTGCAGTTCTGGTCACCACACTATAGGAAGAAAGTGATTGACTGGAAGGAGTACACAGGACATCCACCAGGGTGTTTCCTGGATGGAGCATTTCAGCTATAAAGGAGGTTGGATAAGCTCAGGCTGTTTTCGTTGGAGTAGACAGAATGATCTATAGAGATCAAAGGTTGAGGGGCACAGACTGATAGAAAACAGCTTTCCCACTGAGTAGAACATAATGGCAGCACAGCAGCAGCTCGCAGCAGCCTCTCCTGATCTTGGGCTATTTAAAGTTCAGTTTTCTAAAGGCACAGGAGGAACAGGAACAGGAAACCTGGTGTTTGCAGATACTGTTACAGTCTGCAAACACTGCTCCAGTCCAGGATCCAGCCAAAAACAAACCCGAATGGAGAGCTGTTGAAGAAGTTACATGATCTTGGCTCGCTGCGGAGACCAGGCCTTCAGTCCTCAGCCTCGCCTGATGCCGGTGGCCGGGTGTTGAAACATCAGAAGCGGTGTACAAGGAAGGGGAAGCGGGGTAAGGCAGGCAGGAGTTCGTATTAGGCTAAAAGCAAACCCTAGCCGGCCAGCTCTCCCACCCATTCTGCTCTCCAGTGTCTGCTCCCTGGACAACAGGTTGGACTGCATCCATCTGAGGCAGGTTTCTCTGTGAGTTCAGAGACTGCTGCATCCTGGTTTTCATGGAAACATAGCTCAGTGACAGAGTTCCAGACACCGCCATCCAGCTAGACCGGCTCGCCTTGTTTCATGCTGACAGAAATGCAGCTCTGTGCAGTAAGGCTCGGGATGGGAGTCTGTGTCTACATCAACACAGAATGGTGCAAGGACTCTGCTCGTCTCCAGCTACTGCTCATCACTGGTGGAGTTTGATATTGTTAGATGCAGATCTTTGTATTTGCCACGGGAGTTTACTGCTGTCCTTATAGTCAGGGTGTATATTCCTCCCAGTGCCAATGCTAAGGAGGCACTGTGTGAACTGTATTGGGCTATTAGTGGACTGCAGAATACACACCCTGATGGACTGGTTATTTTTGCTGGAGATTTTAACCATGTGAATCTCAAGACTATACTCTCTAAATTCCGTCAGCATGTGGACTTTGCAACGAGAGTTGGGGGTGGGGGGGAAATACCCAGGCCAGGGGATTCAGAACACAGCCAGGGTAACTGAAGAAGGTGGAGGAGTGTAAGTCAGTTGATCAGACTGTGTTAGTGAAGAAGATTCTGTTGGAGTGTGGCGGATTCCAAGCAGCAGACGTGTACTGGCTGCAGGATTTCCCCAGCGCTGGGTATTTCGATGTGACCTTCAGGAGCGTGAAGCAGTGTGAGCAGCTCCTGAAGGTATTCAAGGAGAAGGAAGGGGAGCCTCTGTTCTCCATCCTGTCTGCGGTGCCATTGATTGTGCTTCCTGCACAGAGGAGTCAGGTTGTTACAATCCACATGTACAACCCCCCCACGTCCCAGCAGCTGATGTCCTGACCTTCCTGAGAGGGTACGTCCAGTTGGAAGGAGACAGCACTGATGTAGTGGAGCAATTCCGAATCTGGACCAGCAAGCGGCAGGTCAAGGTAACCCTGAGGGTGGACCCCCCAGTGGGAACATCCTCCACCCACCCTCCAGCTTCGCAATCGGAGGGAGCAGGGGCTACCTCACACATGCAGGGCAGCTTAAAGTGTGCCGCACCTGCGGGAGGTCAGGACACATGGCAGTGGGCTGTGAGGTGACCATCTGCAGGAATGTAAACAGGAGGGTCACCTGACCAAGGACTGTAAGGAGGTTAAGAATTGTGTGGAGAGGCAGGTCACATGTACAAGACCTGCCCAAGACGAAGGACTGCCACCAACACACAGATGGCTGGAGGAGGCATTGTGAGCCGTGGACCCCCAAAGACTAGCAGGTCCAACCAGACAGCAGGGAAACGGAGTCTGGGGGCACCCAGAAGGAAGCACAGGCTGAGGTGGAGCAGACAGCAGCCAGCGGAGAGGTACAGCAGCTGACCTAAGCTCCAGCTGGACAGACAGAGGCAATGGAGGAGAAGGGAACCAAGGAGGCAGAGGAGTAGATACCTGTGAAAAACAGGAAAAAGGAAAACCCAACAGGTCCCCAAAACCTCCCAAAGGGGGAAACAGCAGCTGCACGGGGAGGATACAGGCAGCTCTTCAGACGGTGAAGAGGGGCGCAATGAGGGTCATCACCAGAAGAAGAGATAGAGTGCCGCGGGGAGAAAGGAGGGTAGCACCCTTCCAACCAGGAAACGATGAACTCTCTGACGTAACTGGCAAAGCCCAGCACACACCCGGGAGGTACCCACATCTCCAGGTAACTTCTTGGCCTTTTGGCTAAAAAAAAGTGTCTGTTCTTATCAGGATGAGTGTCGAGTTGCGAGTCAGAGCTAGTAGAGATCATCGCTGCATTGTGTTTGGATGTTGGAGGATCATTTGGTTGTGCTGACCTGCCATTGGTGGATCTTCATGCTGGCTTCGGCCTAACGCCAATTCAGGGACCACCCAACCTCAGAGCTATGGCCTCAACAGCTACCCGCAGCCCTGGGCAGGGCGTTCTCAACACAGTCCGGGTATCTGTCAAGAAGGTGGAAGAGCGTACACCAGTCGATCGGACGGTGTTCGTCAAGAAGATTCTGCTCGAGTGCTGTCGGTTCGCCGCAGCAGACGTGTACAGCCTGCAGGATTTCCCTGGGGCAGGCTACTTCGATGTCACCTTCAGGAGCGTGAAGCAATGTGAGCAGCTCCTGAAGGTCTTCAAGGAGAAGGAAGGGGAGCCACTGTTCTCCATCTTGTGGGCAGTCCCGTTGTGTGTGCTTCCTGCACAGAGGAGTCGGGTTGTTACAATCCACATGTACAACCCCCACGTCCCAGCAGCCGATGTCCTGACCTTCCTGAGAAGATACGTCCGGGTCGAGGGACAAAGCACTGATGTGGTTGACCCTTTCAGGATCTGGACCAGCAAACGACAGGTCAAGGTAACCCTGAGGGTGGACGCCAGCGGGAATATCCTCCACCCACCCTCCAGCTTTGCTATCGGAGGGAGCAGAGGGTACCTGACTTATGCAGGGCAGCCGAAAGTGTGCCGAACCTGTGGGAGGTCAGGCCACATGGCGGCGGACTGCAAGGTCACGATCTGTCGGAACTGCAAGAAGGAGGGCCACCCGACCAAAGAGTGCAAGGAGGAAAAGAACTGCAATCTGTGCGGGGAGGCGGGCCACGTGTACAGGGCCTGCCCAAGACGAGGGGCTGCCACCTACGCGCAGATGGCCGGAGGCGGGCCACAAAAGGACAGCAAGGCACCGCAAACCGGCAAGGGAATGGTGTCTGGGGGCACGCAACAGGAAGGACAGGCCGGAGCAGAGCAGATGACAGCTACCGGAGAGGTACAGCTGCCGAGCGAAGCTCCGACAGGACAGGAGGAGGAGATGGAGAAGGGAAAGAAGGAGGCAGAGGAATGGACCGTGGTGAAAAACAGGAAGAGGAAAACCCACCCGGTCACCAAGACCTCCCAGAAAAAGGGGAAAAGGCAGCTGCAGGTGGAAGACTCGGACAGCTCTTCGGAGAGTGAGGACGGAAGAAAGGAGGGTCATCACCAAAAGAAGAGGCAGAGCGCTGCGAGGAGAAAGGAGAGCAGCAACTGCCAACCAAGGGACGAGCCTCCTGAGGAAATGGGAAACCACCACCCCCCACCAGGTGAAAGCCAGGAGGGTCCCACTGCCCCACAGCTCCAGGTGACTGGGAGCAGCGACCCTCTGACAGCCCCGCTGTCAGATATAGAAACAGACAGCGTGGACCCAAATGGGCCGAGTGAGGAACTGGACAGCTACCTCAGCCCAGCGAGGGTCCAGAAGTTTGCGTACTGCACGGGGATGCAGACAGCTACCCCAGAGGGGCAGGACCAGCGACAATCGGACATGGGTAACCTTACAACCTGTTAAAAAAACGGGGATAAAAATTGAAAGTATTAATGTGCGCAGCATAAAATCTGCTGCGCGATGTGTTTCAACACTGGCCTTCCTGGCCAACGTGAAAGCTGATGTCCTGTTTCTGCAGGAGTGTGGGATACCGCACCTCAGCAGTTACAGGAGATGGTCGAGCTTGTGGGCCCATGGGCCGTCAGTGTGGGCGGGCGCCTCCTCGTTGCTGATGTTACATACAGAAACGCTCCCGTGAGACTAATTAATGTGTACGCCCCAGCAGGTAAGAGTGAACGGTTGGCCGTCCTGCAGCAGCTTCCACTGTTGCTGGCTACGTCCAGGCCAGTCATTCTGGCCGGAGACTTCAACTGTATCATTGATGCAGATGGACGATCCGGCGGGGGGGACAGTAAACTGGACACCACGTCCAGAGCCCTGATGGACACGGTAAAAGATGCCAAGCTGCACGACGTCTTCATCACCCCTGCAGACGGAGCGCAGCGTAGATATACATGGTCACGGGCAGACGGGTCTATCTGCTCAAGGATAGATTACCTGCTGGTGTCCCGAACGCTCTTGGTCAGATCCACCGACGTCAAGCCAGTGTTCTTCTCTGACCACTGCCTCCTGCTGGCCGACTGTCACCTACAGGACGAGCAGCGGGCTGGTAAGGGAACGTGGAAGCTGAACACTAAGCTGTTGACCCCAGGAAACACTGAGAAGCTCAAGAGGGACGACGCAGGTTGGAGAACCGTGAAGCCCCTCCTTTGAGTCCCCAGCGGACTGGTGGGAAACAGTAAAAGGGAACATCAAGAGGTTCTTCATCCTCAAGGTGGTCAGGAGGTGAGAGAGAGACGGGGAAAACTGTCCCAGCTCCAGGAAAGTATGCAGAACCTGCTCCTGCTGCAGACGATGGGGGTGGATGTCACGGAGGACCTCAAGGAGGTGAAGGGCCAGCAAGCCTCGCTCTTTGCCTCGGAGGCCTCCAAGATAATCTTCCGGTCCAGGGTCTGCTCCGTGGAGCAGGACGAGACGTGCTCATGTTTCTTCTTCCAGAAGGTGCACAAAGAGAGCTCCGTGCTCAGCAGCCTGAAGGAAGAAGATGGCTCGGTAACGTCATCTCAGGCTGACATCATGAGGATCAGCAAATCCTTCTATGCCAGTCTGTATGACTCGAAGCCAACCGCCAGCGCAGCCTCCCAGTCGTCCCTGTCCTCTATCACGGAGGTCTTAGACGACAGGACATGGGAGAGGCCAGACCAGCCACTATCTCTGGATGAGCTGACCAAGGCCCTCGAGTCCTTTGAAAAGAATAAAACTCTCGGAAGCGACGGCTTACTGGTCGAGCTCTATTCCGCTCTGTGGGACTTGATTGGCCAGGACCTGCTGGAGGTGTATGTCAGTATGCTTCTGGCAGGTACCATGAGTGAATCCATGAGGAAAAGCATCATCACCCTCATCTACAAACGGAAGGGGGAGAGGGAGGAACTCAGAAATTGGAGACCAATCTCACTATTAAACACAGACTACAAAATCTTGTCAAAGGTCATCGCCAACCGGGTCAGGTCTGCTCTGGGGTCAGTGATTCACCCTGACCAAATCTGTGCTGTACCGGGCAGGAAGATCGCTGAGAGTCTCGCACTCCTCAGGGATACGATTGTCTACGTGCAGGACAGGGGGGTGGACACCTGCCTCATCAGCCTGGACCAGGAGAAAGCCTTTGACAGGATATCGCATACATATATGAGGGATGTCCACTCCAAAATGTACTTTGGGGAGAGAATCTGCAATTGGATCAGATTGCTCTACACCAACATTGTCAGTACAGTCTCAATCAATGGGTGGGAATCAGATAGCTTCCCAGTCAGATCTGGAGTCAGGCAGGGCTGCCCTCTCTCTCCTGCCTTGTTTGTGTGCTGTATAGAGCCATTTGCCGAATCAATCAGGAAGGATGCGTGTCTGAGAGGGGTGACTATTCCTGGCAGCGGGGGCCTGCAGGTTAAGGCCTCCCTGTACATGGATGACTTCGCCGTTTTCTGCTCGGATCAGCTGTCCGTGCACAGACTCATGTGCATCTGTGACCAGTTCGAGCTGGCCTTGGGGGCCAAGGTAAACCGAGGCAAAAGCGAGGCCATGCTCTTTGGGAACTGGGCCGACCAATCCTCGATCCCCTTCACCGTCAGGACTGACCACCTGAAGGTGCTGGGTATTTGGTTCGAGGGGGGAGGGGGGCGAGCTGGGGCGTGCGCCAAGACCTGGGAGGAGCGGATCGGGAAGGTGAGACAGAAACTAGGCAGATGGGAGCAACGGTCGCTCTCCATCGCGGGTAAGAACCTGGTCATTAGGTGTGAGGCACTGTCATTGCTGTTATACGTGGCACAGGTCTGGCCTATCCCCAGAACCTGTGCTGCCGCAGTCACCCGGGCCATCTTCCAGTTCATGTGGAGATCAAAGATGGACCGGGTCCGAAGAGACACAATGTACAAAGACCGGTGCAATGGGGGAAAAAACACGCCCAATGCCACCCTCACCCTGATGGCCACCTTTGTGTGTGGCTGCATCAAGCTGTGCGTGGATCCCCGGTACGCAAACACCAAGTGTCACTACGTACTGAGGTTCTACCTGTCCCCGGTGTTGCGAAGGATGGGCCTGGCCTCGTTGCCGCGGAACGCTCCGAGTGGGTGGACCGTTCTGTGTCACCTGTCCTTCGTGGAGAAGTTTATGAAGAAAAACACCTTTGACCACAAGTCCATCAGGAAGTGGTCAGCACGTAGTGTCCTTGAGACCCTTCGGGAAAAGGAGAGGGCGGATCCTATCGAGCGGTTCCCTGAGCAGACTGTCAAAGCCATTTGGCAGAATGCCTCATCGCCAGAACTTTCCAACAAGCACCAAGACATGGCTTGGCTGGTGGTGAGAAGGGCTCTGCCTGTGAGATCCTTTATGCACACCCGGACTCTCAGTCGCACCGCACACTGCCCTCGAAGCGGCTGCGGGGGGGACGAGACTGTCACACACCTCCTTCTGGAATGTGCCAATGCAGAAGAAGTCTGGAGAGGAATGCAGTGATGTTTGTCGAGGTTCGTCCCAAGCAGTGCCGTGACGCGGGACTCCGTGCTCTACGGTCTGTTCCCCGGGACGCACACCGAGACGAACATCAACTGCACCTGGAGGATCATCAACTCGGTGAAGGACGCTCTCTGGGTGATCCGAAACCTGTTGATCCTCCAGCTGAAGGAGTTGACCCCGACCGAGTGTTGCAGACTGGCACATTCCAAGGTCCAGGACTGTGTTGACGGACGCGCTGAAGCTTGGGGCAGCTGCTGCCAAGGCGCAGTGGGAAAAGACCACTGTGTAACATCTGCCTGCCGAAAGAAGAACAGGGGGCCACGTAGTCATTTGGGCTCTGCTGGCGCCTCAGCTAAAAATGTAATCGTACCGACCTGTAAATAGGAATGGTTACTCTGTTTTCGGTATGCAAACAAATGGAATGTTTACATATGTATGGCATGTCCAGTTGTATAGATCAAAGTAGTTATGAATAAAGTATATTTTTGAAATAACAAAAAGGATGTGTACTGCCTGTGCACAAGAATGGCATGACCAATTGTATAGAGATCCAAATAATTTTATGAATAAAGCATATTTTTGAAATTAAAAGAAGGATGTGTACTGCCTGCAGGACCTCCCTGGGGCAGGCTACTTTGACGTCACCGACAGGAGTGTGAAGCAATGTGAGCAGCTCCGCAAGGTCTTCAAAGAAAAAGGAAGGGGAGCCTCTGTTCTCCACCTTGTCGGCCGTCCTGTTGCGTGTGCTTCCTGCACAGTGGAGTCGAGTTGTTACGATTCATATGTACAACCTCTATGTTCCAGCAGCTGATGTCCTGACCTTCCTGGGAAGGTACGTGCAGGTCGAGGGAGAAAGCACCGATGTGGTTGACCCTTTCGGGATCTGGACTAGCAAATGGCAGGTCAGGGTAACCCTGAGGGTCGACGCCATCTTCCACCCACCCTCCAGCTTTGCTATCGGAGGGAGCAGAGGGTACCTGACGTACGCAGGGCAGCCGAAAGTGTGCCGAACCTGCGGGAGGTCAGGCCACATTTCGGCGGACTATAAGGTTACTATCTGTCGGAACTGCAAGCAGGAGGGTCACCCAACCAAGCAAAGAAGCCAAGAAGTACAATCTGTGCGGAGAGGCGGGCCACGTGTACAAGGCCTGCCCAAGACGAGGAGCCGCTGCCTATGTGCAGGTGGCCTGAGGTGGACCGCAAAAGACCAGCAAGGCAGCACAAACCAGCAAGGAAACAGTGTCTGGGGGCACGCAAAAGGAAGGACAGGCTGGAGCAGAGCAGAGGACAGCCACTGGAGGTACAGCTGCTGATCGAAGCTCCTACAGGACAGACGGACGCAATGGAGGAGGAGGAGGGAACGAAGGAGGCAGAGGAATGGATTCCTGTAAAAAACAGGAGGAAGAAAACCCACCAGGCTGCCAAAACCTCAGAAAGGGGGAAATGGCAGCTGCACGGGGAAGACACAGACAGCTCTTCGGAGGGTGAGGACAGGCACAAGGGGGGTCGTCACCAAGAGAAGAGACAGAGCGCTGCGGGGAGAAAGGAGGGCAGTACCTGCCAAACAAGAAAGGACAAACCTCCTGAGGCAACTGGTAAAGACCACCCCCCCACAAAGTGAAAGCCAGGAGGTACCCAGGTTACTGGGAGCAGCCACCCTCTGACAGCCCCGCTGTCAGATATAGAACTGGACTGTGCGAACCCTGGTCCCGGCCCGATGACACCGGAGTGGGAAAATGGCCCCAGTGAGGAGCTGGGCAGCTACCTCAGACCCGCGAGGGTCCAGCAGTTCATGTTCACCATGGGGGATGCAGACAGCTACCGCAGAGGGACAGGACCAGCGGCAAATGGACATGGGTAACCTCAAAACTGTTAAAAATGGGGATAAAAATCCCAAGTATTAAACGTGCTTGGCATTAAATCTGCTACGTGATGTGTTTCTACGATGGCCTTCCTCGCCAACATTAAGGTGCAGGCTCGAAGGGCTGAATGGCCTACTCCTGCACCTACTGTCTATTGAAGCCGATGTCCTGTTTCTGCAGCAGTGGGGGTTACCGCACCACAGCAGCTACAGGAGATGGTCGAGCTTGTGGGCCCATGGGCCGTCAGTTTGGTCGGGGGCAATGATAACTGCTCCTCAGGCCTGGGTATCCTGTTGTGAGGAGGAAACTTCACCATCTGAGGTTAAGGAGATGGGCAAGCACCTCCTCGTCACTGATGTCATGTACAGAAACGCTCTAGAGACTAATTAATGTGTACGCCCCAGCGGGTAAGAATGAACGGTTGGCCGTCCTGCAGCAGCTCCCACTGTTGCTGGCTACGTCCAGGCTGGTCATTCTGGCCAGGGACTTCAACTATATCATTGATGCAGATGGACGATCCAGCAGTGGTGGGGTGGCGGGGGGAAAAACAGTAAACTGGACGCCATGTCCACAGCCCTGATGGACACGGTAAAAGATGCCAAGCTGCACAACGTCTTCAGCGCCCCTGCAGATGGAGCACAGCATAGATACACTGGTCATGGGCAGACGGGTCTATCCGCTCAAGGATAGATTACCTGTTTGTGTCCCGAACGCTCTCAGTCAGATCCACCGACGTCAAGCCAGTGTTCTTCTCTGACCACTACCTCCTGCTGGCCGACTGTCACCTACAGGACGAGCAGCGGGCTGGTAAGGGAACGTGGAAGCTGAACACTAAGCTGTTGTCCCCAGGGAACATTGAGGAGCTCAAGAGGGACTACGCAGGTTGGAGAACCGTGAAGCCCCTCCTTTGAGTCTCCAGCAGACTGGTGGGAAACAGTAAAAGGGAACATCAAGAGGTTCTTCATCCTCAAAAGGTGTTCAGGAAGCAAGAGAGAGGCGGGGAAAACTGTCCCAGCTCCAGGCAAGTATGCAGAACCTGCTGCAGACGATGAGGGTCGATGTCACGGAGGACCTCCAGGAGGTGAAGGGTCAACAAGCCTCGCTCTTTGCCTCGGAGGCCTCCAAGATAATCTTCCGGTCCAGGGTCCGCTCCGTGGAGCAAGACGAAACGTGCTCATGTTTCTTCATCCAGAAGGTGCACAAAGAGAGCTCCGTGCTCAGCAGCCTGAAGGAAGAAGATGGCTCGGTAACGTCATCTCAGGCTGATGTCATGAGGATCAGCAAATCCTTCTATGCCAGTCTGTATGACTCGAAGCCAACCGCCAGCGCGGCCTCCCAGTCATTCCTGTCCTCCATCATGGAGGTCTTAGACGACAGTGGCTGGTCTAGCCTGTCCCGTGTTCTATCTCTGGATGAGCTGACCAAGGCCCTCGAGTCCTTCGAAAAGAATAAAACTCTCGGAAGCGACGGCTTACTGGTCGAGCTCTATTCCGCTCTGTGGGACTTGATTGGCCAGGACCTGCTGGAGGTGTATGTCAGTATGCTTCTGGCAGGTACCATGAGTGAATCCATGAGGAAAGGCATCATCACCCTCATCTACAAGCGGAAGGCGGGAGAGGGAGGAACTCAGAAATTGGAGACCAATCTCACTATTGACTGGGGATTACAAAATTCTGTCAAAGGTTATCGCCAACCGGGTCAGGTCTGCTTTGGGGTCAGTGATTCACCCTGACCAAACCTGTGCTGTACCGGGCAGGAAAATTGCTGGGAGTCTCGCACTCCTCAGGGATACGATCGCCTACGTGCAGGACAGGGGGGTGGACACCTGCCTGATCAGCCTGGACAAGGAGAAAGCTTTTGACAGGATATCACACACGTATATGAGAGACGTTGTCTCCAAAATGGGCTTCGGGGAGGGAATCGCTAATTGGATCAGACTGCTCTACACCAACGTTGTCAGTGCAGTCTCAATCAATGGGTGGGAATCAGGTAGCTTCCCAGTCAGACCTGGAGTCAGGCAAGGGCTGCCCTCTCTCTCCTGCCTTGTTGGTGTGCTGCATAGAGCCATTTGCCGACTCCATCAGGAAGGATGCGAGCCTGAGAGGGGTGACTATTCCTGGCAGCAGGGGCCTGCAGGTTAAGGCCTCCCTGTACATGGATGACATCGCCGTTTTCTGCTCGGATCCTCTGTCCGTGCACAGACTCATGTGCATCTGTGACCAGTTTGAATGGGCCTCGGGGGCAAAGGTCAACCGAGGCAAGAGCGAGGCCATGCTCTTCAGGAACTGGGCCTACCGATCCTCTATCCCAGGGGTGGGGAACCTGCAGCCTTCTAGGCCAGGTTTGGTATGTTTTGGCACGGCCGTTTGGGCGCCAAACCTATTTGGCGCCAGCACATTTGGCGACAGATGTTTTGGCACTAAGAATACTTCTTTATTTGTAAATCTGTCTGTATGGACAGCTTTAGTGTAACAAAATTACAATATATCTGTTATATAACCATCTGTTATGTTTAATAACCACGCATGTTTATCGAATGGTGTAGGTAAGTTTAATTTCAACATAAATATACTATTTGTGCATGTAAACATATAATTGCATGCATTTTTTTGTACTAAGTATTTTTGTATATAGTGGTTGAGCATGCAGCGTTGAAAAGACAAATAGGTACGTTGCTGTTTGCACTTCCTTTGTATAAATTGAGCTAGTACATATGGAAACAGGAAAACTAGCTCTCTCCTCGTTTAGCCGTTTGCTCAGGCAACAGTTAGTCCTCAGCCTCAGTTGAGTTAACCGCGGCTGCGCTGCCACAAGTGTTTCGTTCTTTTGCCATCTTTTTATATTTTTTTAATAGTTTTATCCATATGGCTGACTGAGGAGGTATTAACAAAATGGATTCCTCTACGTCTTTGACAAAAGAAGCAAAGTTGACAGCGACTTGAAATTTTGGCATTGTGAGAAGAGAAAAAAAATTAAAATAAAATAAAAAAAAGAATCGGTGCAAAGCACGGGTCCATACTAAAGCTGGAGGGGTGGTGAGGGAGCTGAACAACCATTCACATGAAGCTTCTGCTGCACAATTAGAGGTTATACTTGTGAAAACTAAAATAAAGAGAGCAGAGGAGACTCGAGTCACCGACTGTAGTTGTTAATGCATGTTTGACAGACATATCCCAAGCTAGTCTAGCCGTCCTCGTCATTCCTAATATGTCTGCTTTGAGGAAAATAATATGCAGAAAGCGTAATTCAGTCATGAACACACCCACCAATCCAACTAATTTGCAACAATTTGTGCCAGAATGCTACAGAATATATATCCCTCAACCAGGCGTGGAAGAAAATTTTTTACTGTGATAACAGAGCAGGTCCCGACTGGATATTAATCTTCAAAAGACAGAGCTGGCTCCAACACTTAGTGACATCTGATTTGTGGGCGGCACGGTGGCACAGTGGTTAGCACTGCTGCCTCGCAGCGCCAGAGACCCGGGTTCAATTCCCGACTCAGGCGACTGACTGTGTGGAGTTTGCACGTTCTCCCCGTGTCTGCGTGGGTTTCCTCCGGGCGCTCCGGTTTCCTCCCACAGTCCAAAGATGTGCAAGTCAGGTGAATTGGCCATGCTAAATTGCCCGTAGTGTTAGGTAAAGGGGTAAATGTAGGGGTATGGGTGGGTTACGCTTCGGCGGGTCGGTGTGGACTTGTTGGGCCGAAGGGCCTGTTTCCACACTGTAAGTAATCTAATCTAATCTAATATGTGGTTTGCTGATGGCACATTCAGTATTGCTCCCATCCTCTTTTCTCAGATTTATGTAATTCTAGCAAAATAACACTGAGGTATTCACCTTTTAGTGTATGCTCTTTTGCCCAACAAGCAACGCACCACATACGTGAGAATGTTAGTTATTGAAAGAAATGGAACCCAATTTGAAACCCACTTCAATCGTCTGCAATTTTGAACAAGCTGCGCACAGTGCTATGAAGGACATATTCCCTGATGATCAAATAAAAAGGATGCTTTTTTTCATTTAGCTCAAAATATGCAAAAACATTTAGCTAGACTGGGGTTCACTGGTTTGTATAACACTGACCCTGATTTCGGGTTAAAAGCTAGAATGATTATTGTGCTTGCCTTTGTACCTTTGAACAAGTTCGATGTATATCTGGATGCTCTAGTGACCGAACTGCCGCAAGAACTTCAAGATTTACTAATTGGTTTGAAGATACATATGTTGGTTGTCAGACCAGACGAGGAAATGGAACACAAACTCCTCTATTTCTCCATGAGATTTAGAACTTTCAGAGAATATTAACCGGGAAAGACTGCACAAACAATCATGCGGAGGCAGCCCACCGTTGATGACAATACGAACTTAGCATGCAACCTCCCACCATATGGAAAATTAATAGATGGCCAGTGTAAAGTACAGAAAGGTAGAGATGCATATTATGAAGGGTTACTAGCTGGGCATGAACCACCATAGAAATTAAAACAGTATAGAGATGCAGATAGAAGGATACATGAAATTGTTCTTAGATTTGAAAACATGGATGTTATCAAGTACTTGAATAGCCTTGCTCATAATTACTAAATGAACCAAATAAAAGCTACGTTACAGTTTTTAGTGATTAACAGATTTAATGTTTTTATATTTCAATAGTTAGTTTTAAAAATCTTTAAAGTTCTACCTTTGAATGATGATGAATCAACCAACAATTTTTTTCCTAGCGCCAAAACGTGCGTTGCCAAATGGGCTTGCGCCAAATCAGCGGGCGCCCAAACAGCCGTGTCAAAACGGCTGCACCCAATCGCCCCATTCCGTCTAGGTCATTGTGTGTGGCCTTTTCAATGAATCCAAATTTTGCAGAACAAATTATTTTTTATTAGCTTTTTTGTCCTTTAATTTTATTTTCATCTTAAAGTGAATGTTTTTAAAATACCAGAGAGTAAAAGAAAATTCAATGAAATAATCCTCACAGACTAAAAAATTGGGAAGCTATAAGGGCTATTTCGGCACCTGCTATGCTCATGATGTAGTTATAATGCGACTCTAGAATGTACGTTATCTCCCCCGCCTGACTGGCGCCACTATCACCCAAGGCTGGTTGGAGAGAGTCTGTGGATATCCAGTACGCCAGTGTTTATCAACTTATGACAACAGTGCACGTGACTTTCCATTTGAAGTGAAATTTGAGAATAGTTACACACAGTCTAACAGTATCAACATTTGTGTTTTTTTATTTTGTCACTTAACAGCCCATCATGTCAAAGATGACCAAGAGAACGCTGAAGGAAGAAAACAGGTTTTAATGAGGATTGGGAATTGCAATATTATTTTGTGTCTGCTAAAGATAGGATGATACTGCAATATCAACATTGAAGAAATATAATGCTTATCAGCATTATGCCACACATAAGGACCACAAGTATTTAAATTACAGGGAGAGGTGTGGAAGGTGGCATTGCAGAAATTAAAAGATGAAAAGCAAAAGCAAAGACAGTTATTTCAAGCAGTATTAAGACCCCGAAAAAATGCCACTGAAGCAACATATAAAATAGCTTATATACTCAGAAAAAGAGGGAAGCCTTTCAGCGATGTGGAAATCGTAAAAGAATGTATTGTCGAAGTTGTGGGGCGCTTAGACCACGATAATGTTCCAAAGTACAAACAACTGCTTCTTTCAAGGAGAACCATGACTGATCGGCAGCATGAATTAGCCCTCAACGTAACAGAACTCCTCCAACAAATACTCCAAAAGGAAAACACATATTATTCAATCGCTTTGGATGAATCAACTGATACTACTGACTCAGCGCAGGTTTTATACTTCATTCGGGCCATAACAGAAGATTTTATTTGCTACAATGAGTTACTGGCTTTGGGCACTCTTACAGGTAGAACACGAGGAATAGATATCTTTACAAACTTTCAAGATAAATGTCATTAATTTAAACTGAATTTGGTTAATTTAGTGAGTGTATGTACAGACGGTGCACCTTCCATGACAGAAAAACATAAAAAGGGCTTATTGCAGATAAAAAGTATTATCAGATCCAGATGCTCTCATTTCTTTTCATTGTATCTTACATCAGCAAAATCTCTGTGCTAAATCTACTATCTTAAGTGACACTTTGCAACAAGTTATAAGGAGAAAGTGAGGTCTGCAGATGCTGGAGATCAGAGCTGGAAATGTGTTGCTGGAAAAGCGCAGCAGGTCAGGCAGCATCCAGGGAACAGGAGAATCGACGTTTCGGGCATAAGCCCGAAGAAGGGCTTATGCCCGAAACGTCGATTCTCCTGTTCCCTGGATGCTGCCTGACCTGCTGCGCTTTTCCAGCAACACATTTCCAACAAGTTATAAGTATTAGATTACTTAGTGTGGAAACAGGCCCTTCGGCCCAACAAGTCCACACTGACCCGCCAAAGCGCGACCCACCCTGACCCATTCCCCTACATTTACCCCTTCACCTAATATTACGGGCAATTTAGCACAGCCAATTCACCTAACCTGCACATCTTTGGACTGTGGGAGGAAACCAGAGCACCCGGTGGAAACTCACGCAGACACAGGGAGAAGGTGCAAACTCCACACAGTCAGTCGCCTCAGGCAGGAATTGAACCCAGGTCTCTGCCGCTGTGAGGCAGCAGTGCTAACCACTGTACCACCGATCAAGGACAGTAGTGGGAGACTGTGTATGGAGTCAGGACTGTTCGGGGACAGGCCCATTCCTGAAGAAGGGCCTGTGCCCGGAACGTCGAATCTCCTGTTCCCTGGATGCTGCCTGACCTGCTGTGCTGTTCCAGCAATAAAGTTTCAATTTTGACCTCCAGCATCTGCAGACCTCACTTTCTCCCTGTGTATGGAGTCAGAAGAGATAGGA
Source organism: Chiloscyllium plagiosum (assembly GCF_037043375.1). Lineage (NCBI taxonomy): Eukaryota > Metazoa > Chordata > Chondrichthyes > Orectolobiformes > Hemiscylliidae > Chiloscyllium > Chiloscyllium plagiosum. Next base: position 77,476,713 of record NW_028270157.1, read on the forward strand.
GAGGTCTTGAATGAGTACTTTTCTTCAGTATTTACAAATGAGAGGGACCGTATTGTTGAAGTGGAGAGTATGAAACGGACTGGTAAGCTAGAGGAGATACTTGTTAGGAAGGAAGATGTGTTGGACATTTTGAAAAACTTGAGGATAGACAAGTCCCCCAGGCCTGACGGGATATATCCTAGGATTATGTGGGAAGCAAGAGAGGAAATTGCAGAGCCGTTGGCAATGATCTTTTAGTCTTCACTGTCAATGGGGGTGGTGCCAGGGGACTGGAGAGTGGCAAATGTTGTGCCCCTGTTCATAAAAGGGAATAGGGATAACCCCGGGAATTACAGGCCAGTTAGTCTTACTTCGGTCGTAGGCAAAGTAATGGAAAGGGTACTGAGGGATAGGATTTATGAGTATCTGAAAAGACACTGCTTGATTAGGGACAGCCAGCATGGATTTGTGAGGGGTAGGTCTTGCCTTACAATTCTTTGAGGAGGTGACCAAGCATGTGGATAAGGGTAGAGCAGTGGATGTAGTATACATGGATTTTAGTAAGGCTTTTGATAAGGTTTCCCATGGTAGGCTTATGCGGAAAGTCAGGAGGCGTGGGATAGTGGTAAGTTTGGCCAGTTGGATAGAGAACTGGCTAACCGGTCGAAGTTAGAGAGTGGTGGTCGATGGTAAATATTCAGCCTGGAGCCCAGTTACAAGTGGAGATCCGCAGGGATCAGTTCTGGGTCCTCTGCTGTTTGTAATTTTTATTAATGACTTGGAAGAGGGAGTCGAAGGGTGGGTCAGTAAATTTGCAGACGATACGAAGATTGGTGGAGTTGTGGATAGTGAGGAGGGCTGTTGTCGGCTGCAAAGGGACTTCGATATGATGCAGAGCTGGGCTGAGGAGTGGCAGATGGAGTTCAACCCTGTCAAGTGTTAGGTTGTCCATTTTGGAAGGACAAATAAGAATGTGGAATACAGGGTTAAAGGTAGGGTTCTTAGTAAGGTGGGGGGCAGAGGGATCTTGGGGTCTATGTTCATAGATCTTTGAAAGTTGCCACTCAGGTGGATAGAGCTTGTAAGAAGGCCTATGGTGTATTAACGTTCATTAGCAGAGGGATTGAATTCAAGAGTCGTGAGGTGATATTGCAACTGTACAGGACTTTGGTAAGGCCACATTTGGAGTACTGTGTGCAGTTTTGGTCGCCTCACTTTAGGAAAGATGTGGAAGCTTTGGAGAGGGTGCAGAGGAGATTTACCAGGATGTTGCCTGGAATGGAGAATAGGTCATACGAAGATAGGTTGAGAGTGCTAGGCCTTTTCTCATTGGAACGGCGAAGGATGAGGGGTGACTTGATAGAGGTTTATAAGATGATCAGAGGAATAGATAGAGGAGACAGTCAGAGGCTTTTTCCCCGGGTACAACAGAGTGTTACAAGGGGACATAAATTTAAGGTGAAGGGTGGAAGGTATGGGGGGGGGGGGATTTCAGGGGTAGGTTCTTTACCCAGAGAGTGGTGGGGGCATGGAATGCGCTGCCTGTGGGAGTGGCAGAGTCAGAATCATTGGTGACCTTTAAGCGGCAATTGGATAGGTACATGGATAGGTGCTTAAGCTAGGACAAATGTTCGGCACAACATCGTGGGCCGAAGGGCCTGTTCTGTGCTGTATTGTTCTATGTTCTATGTTCACTGTGCCACCCAATATTGTTACCTGTATTCGTGAAATGCAACATGGCATCGTCAGTTTCGTAACATGCTAAAGTTGGGTGACGAGGTATTCAGTGCGGATCTACCGTATCATTCTAAAGTACATTGGCTATCGAAGGGACAGGTGTTAGCACAAATTTTATCTTTGCAAGAACAGATAATTAAATTTTATGAAGAACAGAGTCAGCAATGCGAATTAATGAAAGAAGATTTCTATAGAAATGCTGCATTTCTGTGTGATGTCATGCCAAAGCAAAATGATTTGAATATTTCTTTGCAAGGTAAAACTAGGTCTATATACAAAATGTGGCAAAAAAAAACCAAGCATTTCTAAAAAAGCTATCTTTTTTTCAAAACTCTTCTTCTTAAGGAAATTTCGGCTGAACATTTTCCCCAGTTAGCAAAAGGTCATTGATGAACAGGAGGTTTCTTGCGAATCATTTGAAGAATACGCAGCTGTTATAGATTTATTAATTGGACAATACAATGAAAGGTTCTCCGACTTTGAGAATCATGACATCACACTCAAATTAGCATTTCAACCTGACCTGGTTGATGTCTCCAAGGCTCCTAAAGACCTACAGATGGAATTGATTGAGCTCTCAGAAGATGACATTTTAAAGTCCTTTTAAAGTCCTTTAAAGACGCTAAGAAAGATCAGATTGAAATATGGAAAAATGCAATAGAATACCCATGCCTTCGGCAACAACCACTTATTGCTGCAAATCTACATTCTCCTACTTAACCAAAATCAAGATGCCCTTAAGGTCACAAATGACGGATACCCATCTCGAGGTCTGCAGACCTCCATGCTGCAACCAAATATTCAAATGCTTTCCTACAAAAAGCAGTTAGAACAAAGTCATTAAAAAAGGTTAGTTAACTTTAGAATTAACTTTGTCTTTTTTTAGTTAGTTCGTACATCGTAGTTAGACTTTTACAAAATAATGTGAATTTTGAAGAATATATATAATTGAAGTTTCTTGGATGCGGCCATATTAGATTACAACTAACATAATGCAGCTTTCCAACATGAAAAAGTTCCCCACCTCTGCTCCATCCCCTTCACCATCAGGACTGACCAGCTGAAGGTGGTGGGTATTTGGTTCTGAGGGGCTGGGGCACACGCCAAGTCTTGGGAGGAGTGAGTGTATCAGCAAAGTAAGGCAGAAACTAGGCAGATGAGAGCAACGGTCACGCTCCATCGCGGGTAAAAACCTGGTCATCAGTACTCTCAGTATTGTTATACGTGGCACAGATCTGGCCTATTCCCAGAACCTGTGCCACCGCAGTCACCCGGGCCATCTTCCACTTCATGCGGAGATCAAAGATGGACCGGGTCCGAAGGGGCATCATGTATAAAGATCTGGGCAACAGGGGAAAAAGCACGCCCAATGCCACCTTCACCCTGATGGCCACCTTTGTGTGGCTGCATCAAGCTGTGTGTGGATCCCCAGTACGCAAACACCAAGTGTCACTACGTACGGAGGCTCTACCTGTCCCCGGTGTTGGGAAGGATGGGCCTGGCCTCGCTGCCGCAGAACGCTCCAAGTAGTTGGACCGTTCTGTATCACCGGTGATTAGATTGTTTCTGAAAACAGTGTGAGATTAGATTATTCCTTTAACTGCAGTATTTACAGAGTAGGATTAGAATGTCACATCCTGCCTGCAAGACAGAAAACCACCCCCCAGGACATCAAATTTCAGCAGAACAAATTAACCCTTTACCATCTCATTCCCTCCTTTTATCATTCCACGATAACCAACTAAATGGAGCTGAAGAAGGCACTACCAATTTATTCATAAGAATCTGGCAGCCTGCATTTAAGCAACTTATTGACACACTACATACGATTATAACAAGAATTACTAGTCCATGCAGTAGATAGGATCCCCAGGATCCTCCCAGTCACCACCCTAGCCAGCCATCACCATTCTTGGGACCTTGTCTGAAAATTATCCAACTGGTTCTTAATAGATTGGATGGCGTGGGTAATGTTGTATGATTCATCTGTGTCATGGGTGATGCATTTGTCTCCTACTATTGTACACACTCCCCCTTGTTGGGTCAATTGATAGTCTACTGCACATCTAGTCTGTTGTACATAGATCCTTTACGCCACCAATTCCTGATTAACTGCCTCTAGTCCCCTCACTATACTGTTTCCCAGGATGGTTAACCCACAAGTGAAGAAATTCTGGTTCTTTGTTGCTATTGTTCCCGCTGACCCTCAGAGGGACAATGCCCCCTAGTAGCCATCGCCAAGGGAAGATCCCAGAGTTACTGAGTCCTTCCAATCCACACAAAACTCCTAACAGCTCGTAAAACTATGGGGCATGGGGCAGTGAGTGGTTCTACTGCCCCTACAGCGAACAGGACCGGGAGAGTCAGGGTGGCCAGAGTAAAAAGGTACGGTTGAGAAGGAACAGACACCCTCTTTAGGCCCGGTAGCATTTTATTGCTCAGTTATCGGCAGTCACAAACTGTTTATATCTCCAGTTTCTCTCCTGGCTGGAGTTTCCTCCTGATCCGATCAGTTGGTAATCATACGAAGGATATGAACAAATGGCTGAACTGACATGGGCTCTGTTACAGTTCACACAAATAAATGGTCTTCCTGCAGTAACATTTAAGCACCTTTCCTTGTCACAGGTGCAGGTGACTATTCCATGGCTCACCTGACAATGCCTGCGGCACATCGCCTCGTGCCCAAAAACATTCATGGGAACCAAAGTGTAGGTACAGTCCCATTCCAGTCCTGAGATGCAAAGTGGATAGCTCATGGGATCATAACAAACCGTTCCATTTCTTCCCGGGGTCCCTATGCAGCTAGGGGTCTGAGTCTGAGTCTATCGCTCTATGCACCATCCTGATGGCATCCTTCTAAAACTTCCTGCTTTGACCTACTGCACATCTAGTCTGTTGTGGGGGGGGGAATGTGGGGGGCATCTGAATTATCTGTAGTGTATAGGTTGAGGGGGGGTCCACCCAGGGATGGCTACAAATAACACCTACACTGACATGAGAACCTTTTTCCACGTATGGAGTCAGCTATTACGAGGGAGCATAGCTTTAAATTAAGGGGTGGTAGGTATAGGACAGATGTTAGGGGTAGATTCTTTACTCAGCGAGTTGTGAGTTCATGGAATGCCCTGCTAGTAGCAGTGGTGGACTCTCCCTCTTTATGGGCATTTAAAAGGCATGTTTTACCTGTAAATGGAGAATATTTAGTGACGATGTTAGCTACTCAAAGTATCTTTGCATTTCCTCTCCCATAATAAAATCTACATGAGTGGGTGGGTCTGTGTCAGCATCCCAAGGGATCCTACTGGATCGGCCATAAATTATTTCTGCTGCCGACAGTCCAGTGGTCGGGTGTGGGGTGATCCTCATGATGCAGGGTCAAAGGCAAGACCTTCAACCAGTTGGGGGTCTGTTTCAGACATTAACTTATTTTGGTTTCAAGAGTCCATTTGCCCTTTCCACTATTCCTGCCACCTGTGGGTGGTAAACACAATGGAATTGCTGCTGGATACGCAGCACCTCAAATAGCTCATTGTGGATTTTCCCGACAAAATGGGGGCCATTGTCTGAACTAAACTGCAGAAGAACTCCAACTCCTTATGATCTTGGTCAAGAGTAATGTTGCTATCGTTGAGGCTTTATTATTGGTGGTTGTAAAGGCTTCAATCCATCTACTAAATACATCAACAAGACAATACTTATAGTAACGTACACACTGCAATTCAATGAAATCAAGCTGAATACACACATGGGCCATCAAGCAAGATGTTCTCCCTGTCACGCACCGCACCCTTAACAGGCATTATTTTGTTGACATTTTAGACATGATTTGACACACTTTTGGGTTGCTTTGGCCAGTCAGGGGTGCGAACAGGTACGTGACACATTCCCTCCTTCCCAAGGTGGGTATCAGTATGAAGACAGTCCATAAGCATTGGGAATAAAACATCAGATATAGATACTTGGCCAGCTGAGATGATCCAGAGGCCTTTTGACGATGAGTGCAAACACCCATGCATCTTCCTTATTTGTTTTTCTAGGTCAGGGCATCCCCCTGTAAACACTGCAGTGTTTGAGGTAGGTGGTTGATTTAGCACCTGCCAGTTCCCAGAGGACACCATAGAACTTTTAGCTCCATCAGCTCTGGCACTGCCAATGTCCATATTGTTCATTACATGGGCAGCACATTTGATTATGGCCAATTGCTTGAGGAGGAGGATGGCTTTAAGGAGATTTTGGACATAGTGAGTTCTGAATAGATGTCCCTGAGGAGGTTAGAAATCCACATTTGACCATAGCTGGCCAAAGTTATGGGCCAGGCCAAAAGCAAACTGCGGGTGTGTACAGATTTTCCTGTAGCCAGGATACAAGCCAGTGTTAGAGCAAAGAGTTCTGCTTTGAGCAGATACTGGGGGATTGAAGGAGGCAGATTCCAAGGTGGCGAAGGGTCATGATTGTGTACCCTAAATGGGATACTCCTAAGAGCGATAGAGGAACTACCATCCACAAAGTGGGTAAAATCCGGTGCGGGTAATGGAGCATCTACAAGGTTTGGTCAAGGGCAAATTAAGTGGTTGCTCAAAAAGCAATCATTGGGTGTTCTGGGATCTCCTCTGGAGGGATACTCAGAAAGGTCACTGAGTTCACAGCTGAGCAGTAGAAGGTCAGAAGGGGGTCATTGAGAAGAGCTAACTCATAACAACTCAGACAAGCCTGATAAGGTGTTGGGTCTGATGGGAGGTCAGAAGGACTACAATAGCATGTGATGAATAGACAGGGTTTTTGGAGAGTAATATTGGAAGCAGCTGTTACAAGGGAGTAGATAGCCGGGAGGAGAATTTGTGAGCAGGGTGGGAGGCCCATAGCGATAGAGTGAAGGAGAGTTGAGTAATAGGCCACTGTCTATGCCTGTGGGTTTGGGGTTAAAACAGCAGTTACACAGTCCTCTAGAATAGTGGTATACAGCTGGAAGGGCCTGTCATACAATTATCTTCAGAGTGTTGGGGCCGTTCTTAATTCAGTGAAAGCTGACTTTTGTTCTTCATTTAGGGTGAAGGTGTTTGAGCCAAAGTGGTTAACTATTTGGAGTGTAACATTACATTAGGGAGCCACTGTCAGCAGTAGTTAACTAGGCCTAAGGCAGCACACATTTGCTTGGCGCTTGTGGGCAGGGGGGGTCACGAAAATGGGTGCAAAATGCTCCAGGGTCAATCGTCTATCAGAAACACTCAGCAAGGTTCCCAGGAATGTGACAGTGCTGGGTGCGCTGAATCTTGCTGGCTGGTATGATATATCCTGAAGGGCTCATGCCCGAAACGTCGATTCTCCTGCTCCTTGGATGCTGCCTGACCTGCTGCACTTTTCCAGTAATACATTTTCAGCTCTGATCTCCAGCATCTGCAGCTCTCACTTTCTTCTGGTATGAGATATCCCCAACAATGGAGGGCGTTCAGGAGATGGTTGGTATCTGATGTGAGCAGATTCCAAAGGGCTAGCTAGGAGCAAGTCATCAACATATTGGACAATGGTGACGCTGCCCGAGAGCTGAAGCTCCGAAAGCTGCCAGTGCAATACCTGGGAGAATAAAAGTGGGCGAATGGACAAATCCCCGAGGGAGGCATGTCCAAGTGTACTGCTGACCTTTGAAGGAGTAATGGAAAATTATCCATTTACTGTGAAATTTAAAAGAGAATGATTTGCCTAAATTCAATGCTGTACTGAGCTTTGTAAACGATGCTTTGATGAAGGTTTGCAGTTAGCTTATCTCTGTTTGAATTCTGTAAACATTCAACTCGACCTTGTGGTAGTCAAACTCAGCGAAAGCTGAACAACTGTTATGTCTAGGACCGGGGGATGAGAGGATAACAACTCGAGTTTCCACCAGTCTTTGCCCTCGAGAGTCTGATAAGGAACGCTATAAGGCAAGCATCTGTATAATGTTCAGTACTCCTTGCATTGAGGCATCTGGCTTAGTGTAATGAGTCAATCCTGCAGGATTTAAAATAAAGATCCTTTCTTTGCTCTTGCTAATAATTGAGTCAAGTCAATTTAATTTCCATGACAGAAGGTAAAGAGAGAGAGAGAGAGAGAGAGAGTAAAGGCTGGATGATTGTATTGATCAGTCTGAGACCATGTCCTAATCACCATCCTGAGCATCCTGGCTTTGGGACAGGTAGAAGGAGGGTGTTGCAGGGTGATTGGCAGGGGACTAGAACACCTTGGAGGGACGTATCTATTAAGGTTGATATCCCTTCTATTGCTTCTGGTCTTAGGGGGTTCTGGGGGTATTGGAGGCAGTTTTGCCCTGGTATAATCTGGATCTTTATAGGCTCTACGGGGAAGTATCCTAGTTCATGTTCAAGGCCGACCAGAGATCAGGAAAGGGATCTTCCGAGGGGTGGTGTTGGGGTTGATGATGGCAGAGTGAGCCCACTAAGGTGAAAGGACTGGAATAAAATCAGTTAAATTCCCCTTGGTCAGTTGTTGGGGCACGTCAATGACACTGTTTACTGCAGCAGTCAGATCCCAGTGTGCTAGGAATCCCTTGGCCTTTGCTTTATAGCCCTTGTTCACAGACAAGGTGGTATGGAGAGAAACCAGACCTGGTTGATGACAGAGGTGGACAGGAATGTCCACTAACAGGACTGATCCTTCCTTACATTCAATGTGCCCATTATGGTGATAGTGACAATGGATCCCAGGAAGGGAACAAAGGTGGCTGCTAGCTCAGTGGAATCATAGCAAAGGGTTACATGGATCAGGGGCCTGCAGGGTGAGAGTAAAATCCTCTGGCCTCAAATTGACATCCCACCACTGGGGGGCACAACTGATCCAAAATTGTCTCAGTGATATTACTTCTTTTTTTGTTTAGATTAGATTCCCTAAAGTATGGAAACAGGCCCTTCAGCCCAACAAGTCCACACCAACCCTCTGAAGAGTAACCCACCCAGACCCAGCTCCATCTGACTAATACACCTAACACTATGGACAATATAGCATGAAAAAGCACAGCAGGTCAGGCAGCATCCAGGGAACAGGAGAATCGATGTTTCGGGCATAAGCCTTTCTTCAGGAATGAAGAAGGGCTTATGTCCGAAACGTCAATTCTCCTGTTCCCTGGATGCTGCCTGACCTGCTGCGCTTTTCCAGCAACACATTTTCAGCTCTGATCTCCAGCATCTGCAGACCTCACTTTCTCCACAATATAGCATGGCCAATCCATTTGACCTGCACACCTTTGGATTGTGGGAGGAAACCGGAGTACCTGGAGGAAATCCACACAAACACTGGGAGAACGTGCAAACTCCACAGTCACCCAAGGTTGGAATTGAACCCAGGTCCCTGGCGCTGTGAGGCAGTGGTGCTAACCACTGAGCCACCGTGCCGCCCCAATGGTGGTGTCCTCATCAAGGCAGAGAATCTAGACTCAGGAAATACAACAAATCCCTTCCTGCCAGATTGATCCCTAATTCACTGGTTTGAGGAAATTGGACAGAACGGGTCTGGGGGCCAAACCGAACAGTTAGTGGTTCCGTCCGGGGGTATGGTCTCTCCTTCCCGGTTAGACCACTGGAGGTTCATGAAGGTTGGTGAGAGCCTAAACCCGTGCCAGCACATACAGGAGGTTTCCAGTGTTGAAGCTGTGGCCCCGGTATCAATCATAAAGGGGATTTCAAAAGAGAAAATGCTGGAAAATCTCAGGTCTGGCAGTATCTGTAAGGAGAGAAAAGAGCTGACGTTTCGAGTCTAACTGACCCTTTGTCAAAGCTCTGACAACCAGCTTTGACAAAAGGTCAGTTAGACTCGAAATGTCAGCTCTTTTCTCTCCTTACAGATGCTGCCAGACCTGCTGAGATTTTCCAGCATTTTCTCTTTTGGTTTCAGATTCCAGCATCTGCAATAATTTGCTTTTATAAAGGGGATTTCCTTGCCCTCAATATTCAAGCAGACTATCAGTTCATCCTCAGGGTCCTTCGTCAATCTAGGGTAATTCAGAAGGGAGGGTAGTCAGGCTGAGAAAGGGTTGCTGGTAGAGAAAGGTTGTCTCCTGCTTTGGGGGTCTACTTTGCTGCCAATGATTCCTGGCACAACCGAGCTGACTTTGGTGTTGCCAAACAGGGCAGACCACTATGGTTTTGGAAGTGACTTACTGTTGCAGAAAGGGAGCAAAAGGGGCATGGGTGACAGAGGTGCACTTGGCCCATTCGGGTGAGTGGTACACCCATAGCACCATCTGTTGACCCACCCTGGGGTATGACACTGGGCTTCCATATGATGGCACCTGAGAGAGTCAGGGTCTATAACAGGAGCAGAGTCCCTGTGATAGGGCTGACGAGGAGGACGCTGTACAATTTCATATTTGGCCTTAATCTGTATAGAGTCTTTTATGCTATACCAGTAGCAGATAAGTGCCCTTCTCATGTGTGGGCGGGTGTTGCCCGGCCAACCCAAATTGTTGGTCCTAACAGCGGTGACCACCTCTTCTGGAACACACTGCAACAGGAGGGCAATAAATGGAGATGAGGGATTTCCTGCATTTATGGCATTTGTGGAGCAAAACCCATTCCAGAAATCTGAACCCTCCTCCCCCTGCTTTGGGCTCTACTCTAATACTTTAGTTATATCCAGCAGTTGTTCTGCCCCCTATGTCTCTCAAAGAGGTTAGTCTGTTGCCCTGTCTAGGTTTTTGATAGAGTTCTGAAAGTGACCGGGTTGGTGAAACTTTCTGAAGTCTGGTTCTGGTCAGGGTGGGGACGGTCAATACTTGCAGGGGGCTGACGATCAGGTTGTGGAGGAGCAGACTGTGTTAGAGGATAGGGTGAGGGCAATGGTTGTTGGCCCTTGGACTGAGACGGAGGTGACTGAATGCTGGCAGAGGGATTAGGGTATATGGGGGGTCCCGTTGGGCAGAATTTGCCAATCCTCCTCCTGGACGGTGTCATTATTTCTAAACATTATTGGCAGATGAGACATGTCAGGAGATACCTCCATTTTGTTCCCACGCAAGGGTCCAGCTTGGAATTTCAACCCCGATTCCTTATTTTGCCTTCTTTCTCAGTTTCTCCTGTTTCTCTTTTGGCATCATAATCCTCACACTGACTCTACAGCACCTTCCCCAAGACTTAGTGATTCCCTCACGATCACACACTCTAACCCCTTGTTGAGATGGTGTGTTATTCTCCCAGCTGGCCTGTTTACATTTAATCGTTATTTCTTCAGCAGTCTTTCTCCACACAGATATTCAAGTTTGTCATTTAGTCCCAATGTTTCCAAATTGCCTTGTCTGCTTTTAAACATTAATGTCCCAAGTTCCTAACATTGGGCAAATTGCATTTCCCAATTTTTTATTTAAACATCTTAACAGGCCCCCTAACTGTTCCTCACTTTTTGGGGGTGGGGGGTCACCCCAGCATAACCGATGCAAAGGTGTTGCAACACCCGACTTCCCCAATATCTGTCAAATTTTAAAAGTCTCAACTTTCTAAACTTCTCTAAGTAAGAGTTCAGTGTCCTCAGTCTCCACACCCACTTCCAAGGTCCAGACCTTCACATGGGGGGTTTCCCATCTTCTAGGAGAAAGTGAGGACTGCAGATGCTGGAGATCAGAGCTGAAAATGTGTTGCTGGAAAGCGCAGCAGGTCAGGCAGCATCCAAGGAGCAGGAGAATTGACGTTTCTGGCATGAGCCCTTCTTCAGGAATGTTCCTGAAGAATTCCTTCTAATTCCTGAAGAAGGCTCATGCCCGAAACGTCGATTCTCCTGCTCCTTGGATGTTGCCTGACCTGCTGCGCTTTTCCAGCAACACATTTTCAGCTCGGGTTTCCCATCTTAACAACCGGAAAGAATTATAAGAGATAAGATTTATAATCATGTGGCAAGCAACAAGTTGATTTCAGATAGTCAACATGGTTTCGTCAAGGGCAGGTCGTGTCTCACAAACCCCAGAGTTTTTTTGAGGTGACCAAGCATATAGATGTGGGTAGGGCAGTTGCCGCGGTATACATGGATTTCAGTAAAGCCTTTGATAAGGTTCCACATGGTAGGCTGTTGGAGAAAATGCAGAGGCATGGAACTGAGGGTAATTTAGCAGTTTGGATTAGAAACTGGCTTTCTGAAAGAAGGCAGCGAGTGGTGGTTGATGCAAAATATTCAGCCTGGAGTCCAGTTACTATTGGTGTGCCACAAGGGTCTGTTTTGGGACCACTGCTGTTTGCCATTTTTATAAATGACTTAGACACAGGCAAAGGTGGATGGATTAGTAAATTTGCAGACGACACTAAAGTCGGTGGAGTCGTGGACAGTGTGGAAGAATGTTACAGATTGCGGGGGGACTTGGATAAACTGCAGAATTGGGCTGAGAGGTGGCAAATGGAGTTCAATGCAGCTAAATGTGAGGTGATGCACTTTGGGAAGAATAACAGGAAGGCAGAGTACTGGGTCGATGGAAAGATTCTTGGTAGTGTGGATGTGCAGAGGGATCTTGGAGTCCATGTACATAGATCCCTGAAAGTTGCCACCCAGGTGGATAGTGCTGTTAAGAAGGCATACGGTGTGTTAGCTTTCATTCGTAGAGGGATTGAGTTCTGGAGCCACAATATCATGCTGCAACTATACAAAACGCTGGTGCGGCCACACTTGGAATATTGTGTACAGTTCTGGTCCCCATATTTTGGGAAGGATGTGGAAGCATTGGAAAAGGTGCGGAGGTGTTTACCAGGATGTTGCCTGGTCTGGAGGGAAGGTCTTATGAGGAAAGGCTGAGAGACTTGGTTCTGTTCTCATTGGAAAGAAGAAGGCTGAGAGGGAACTTGATAGAGACATACAAAATGATCAGAGGATGAGATAGGGTAGACAGTGAAAGTCTTTTTCCTAGGATGATGACGACGACGTCAGTGCGTACGAGAGGGCATAACGACAAACTGATAGATTTAAGACAGATGTCAAAGGCAGGTTCTTTATGCAGAGAGTGGTAAGGGTGTGGAATGCACTACCTGCTAATGTAGTTAACTCAGTCGCATTAGGGAGATTTAAACCATCCTTAGATAAGCACATGGATGATGATGGGATAGTGTTGGGGGACGAGCTCAGAATAGTTCACAGGTCGGCGCAACATCGAGGGCTGAAGGGCCTGTTCTGCACTGTATTGTTCTATGTTCTAAGGCAGGGTGATTGAGACAGACAGTAGTTATCCTTTATCATATGTGCTATGTTCCAGAGCCTCAAATTCTGGTATTAAAGGACTCTAACCTCCCTTTGAGAACTTATAGTTGAGGACTCTAACCTTCCTGAGACAACTCACTGGTGTACAAGTGCGTACGTTCTCAGATTCCATCACTACAGAGTCCAAGGGAATGACTGAGTGATAGGTTTAGTGAGAGATCAAGGTAAATTTTACCTAGTGGGCCCATCATCTCCCGTTACTGTCTCGCAGACCATCACTTGCTCAAATCTGCCTTGAGGTTTCACATATATGTTTGAATTCCACTCTCATCGCCAAATGTTAGGTTCCTTTCTTGAGATTCTTACACGCCAGCTTGTAAACAGCCACAATTTTATTCAGCAAGTATAAGCTTTTTTTGGAGAATCACTTAATACTCTTCACGAGGCTTGCTGAGCCATGTCAAAAGATGTCCTTCGATTAAGGGAACAGTCCTCCCTTTAAAACAGGATTTTACATCACAGTCAGTCATGAATGCAATACACCACCCACTGCCATTCCCCATAGTCACATGGCATCCTAAAACACGTGAAGTCATTTCTGGAAATAATCTAATGTGGTTAGATTATTCTTCAAGCAGTGCGTGATTAGTTTTTTCCTTAAACAACAGCATTTACAGAGTATTATTAAATTGTTGTATCGTGCCTGCAAGACAGGAAACACACCCCCCGGAGATCAAATTTCTTAATGTCAGCAGAACAAATTAAGCTTGAACATCTTAGTGGGGCAAGGTTGGATGTGAACCTCCTGTCTACTTCTTCTCCATAACAACTCCAACAACTTCAATTAACTAAAGTGGGCTGATTTGGGCATCCCAAGTTTCTGGGGCTCAGGGAGAACCCCTCCATGATACTGTAGGTCTCTATGTTCAGAAAATGGCTCAAAAGACTAATATCAAAAGCATCCAAAATACTCCTTAAGCAAAGACAGGAAAGAAAATGCAGACATGGAGACTCAGACTCTGACCCATTAAGACCAGGCCTGAGTGCAACTGACCCTACATACTAATATTTATAAATGACATGGATGAGGAGGTTGAGGGTTGAGGGTTGGGTTAGTAAATGTGCAGATGACAAAGGTTCGAGGTGCCAATGATAGTATAGAGGGCTACTGCAGGCTGCAGCGTGACAAACAGGATGCAGAGCTGGGCTGAGAAATGGCAGATGGAGTTCAACCTGGATAAATACGAAGTGACGCATTTTGGAAGGTTGAATTTGAATGTTGAAGATAGGATTAAAGACAGGATTCTTGGCAATGTGGAGGATCAGAGGGATCTTGGTGTTCAAGTACACAGATCCCTCAAAGTTGCCACCCAAGTGGATAGGGTTGTTAAGAAAGCATATGGCGATTTGGCTTTCATTAACAGGATGGGCGCACGGTGGCAAAGTGGTTAGCACTGCTACCTCACGGTGCCAGAGACCCGGGTTCAATTCCTGCCTCAGGCGACTGACTGTGTGGAGTTTGCACACTCTCCCCGTGTCTGCGTGGGTTTCCTCCAGGTGCTCCAATTTCCTCCCACAGTCCAAAAATGTGCAGGTTAGGTGAATTGGCCAGGCTAAACTGCCCGTAGTGTTAGGTGAAGGGGAAAATGTAAGGGAATGGGTCTGGGCGGGTTACGCTTCGACGGGTTGGTGTGGACTTGTTGGGCCAAAGGCCTGTTTCCATACTGTAAGTAATCTAATCTAATATAAAACAGGAAGATTGAGTTTAAGAACCGCGAGGTTTTGCTGCAGCTCTACAAGTCTCTGGTGAGACCACACTTGGAATATTCTGTCCAGTTCTGATCGCCCGACTACTGGAAAGATACAGAGGCTTTGGAGAGGGTGCAAAGAAGATTTACCAGGATGCTGCCTGGACTGGAGGGCTTGCCTTTTGAAGAGAGGTTTGACTAAGCTCGGACTTTTCTCTCTGGAGAGAAGGAGGAAGAGAGGAGACCTGATCGAGTTGCACAAGATAATGAAAGGCATGGATAGAATCAATAGCCAGAGACTTTTCCCCAGGGCAGGATTGACTGGCACGAGTGGTCATAGTTTTTAAGATATTGGGAGAAAGGTATAGACCAGATGTCAGAGGAGGGTTCTTCACACAGAATTATGAATGCATGGAATGCATTGCCAGCGGTAGTGGTGGAAGCTGAGTCACTGGGGACATTCAAGTGACTGCTGGACATGCGCATTAGGATTATCCTCAGCACAACATTGTGGGCCAAAGGGCCTGTTCTGTGCTGTACTTTATGTTCTATTTCTATGTTAGGAAAAAAAGGTAGTGCGCTTCCTGCGAGATACTCACCACTCCAAGAAATTAACCTGGGTGAATCAGTTGTAAAAAACTGAATCAGAGTCACCTTACAGTCATTTTCAAAAGGGGAGCTAACTTCTTGGATCTCCATTTCCCACTGTAGATCCTTTAGTGTGGTAGGTGTGTCAACAACCCAGCACCAGGTGGTTTGCTCCATTACTCTGCCCATTGGGAGATGTGACACTTATCAAATAACTATATACTTCATGGGCTGGATTGCAGCAAACAAGCTTCTTTTAAAATAGTCTTCAACTTCTGTTCCATCGACAAAGTGCACTTTTTTGTTTGGGGGCAAGGGGTGGTCAGAGGAAGGTGGGAGAGAAATTTTTAAATAGTCTTGGGCCACAAATCATTGCCCTGCTGCAGTGGGGATGCAGACTTCACCACCAAGAACTGGTCTCAGCAGATGACATTATACTGGACAACACCACTGATCCCAACCAGTTCTACATGGTAGGCAAAAGTGGGTACTGTAGATGCTGGAGATTAGAGTGATGCTGAAAAAGCACAGGTCAGGCAGCATCTGAGGAGCAAGAAAATCAACATTTCGGGCAAAAGTCCTTCATCAGTCCTACAAGGTTAAGAGTTAGAGAAGCCATTTTAATATCTCAGATCTGATCGAATTTTCTCAGTGGGACTGGGCCCTGGTTGCCCTGTCAACCACCTTTTTATTTTTTAATAGAAAAGGGTTTTTTAAAGGGTGGATCACATACGTGGGACTTAGAATTGGGATCAGATTTCTCTATAATCACCACAGATTATAAATTTACTTGGCCTTGGTCGCCACTTCTGGGGGAACAGCTGTTGTATTGCAGTTGTTGCTGAGATTCGGCAGGGTTGCTTCAGGAGGGTTGTCAGGCACAATCTACATTTGCAGCTGAGCAGAAACTTGCTCATCTTCAAACCCTGTTCCAGACACTATATTCTGAGTGATTTATCCCCACTGCCAGGTGCACAGCCTCAGCTATTATACTATCCACTGGCTATTTTAGTGCTTTGGATACTCAAGGAGTTGTTGAAAATATTTACCATGACTTGTTAAGCATTTCAAGAGCGCATCCTAGTTGTTTTGGATAAGTGGTAGGAGAAAACAAAATTAAGTGGCTTTGACTCAGACAATGCAGAACAAAAAGGAATAACGAGGAATGTCTTGCAATCATCAAAAACCAGCTGGACATGAGTAGTGCCCCTTTTTGTTAGGCACAAATCCTCATTCCCAATATTATTCTATGGCAACATGCATAAAGTTGGGAAAGCACCTCTGGGGTAATTTCAGGCATTCTTTCAATGTGCAATGCTAATCTTTTAAGAACTGGAGGAAAGCTAAATGTGACAGCATATATACACCTGATAGCAGATGATGACACATCCTTCCCAGATCGTCTCAATGCCTTCTCTGCTCACATTAAGCAGAATTTCAGTGGAGAGTTAATACCTATTCTGACAACTCCTGATGAACCTATCCCAGTCACTGCATCAGAAGTCAGATCAATTTTCCTTTGTGCAAATCCAAGAAAGCGATGGGACCAGACGGTGTACCAGGCCGTGCACTCAGCATGTGCAGATTAACTGACAGAAGTCTTCTCGGACATCTTCAATCTCTCCTTGCAGCAGGCCACTGCCCCTACCTGTTTACAACAGGGCTAACATCATCCCTGTGCCTAAGGTGGCTCATACAGCATGTCTCAATGACTACCGCCCAGTAGTCCTAACTTTAGTGGTCATGAAGTGCTTTGAAAGGCTAGTCATGGCATTAATGAACTCCAGCCTCCCCCACTACTCTTGACCCACTCCAAATTTGTCTGTCGGACCAATGGATCCGCATCAGATGCCAAATCACCTGCCCTTAAATCCTCCCTCATATCAAGAACAGTTATGTAAGAATCCTACTCATTGACTACAGTTCAGCCTTCAACACTATTAACCCCTCGAGACCGATTACTTGAGTGATCTCGGACTTAGCCCCACTTTCTGCAACTGGATCCTCCGTGGCCAGTGAGTCAGGAAACTAATCAGTAAGGTTGGGGACAATATTTCATCCTAACACTCAGCACTGGAGAAGGTATAGAAGCCTGAACACATGCACCAACCAGTTTTGAAACATTTTCTACCCTACTGTTAGAATACTGAATGGACTCAAACTCTTAACATTTGCCTGTACCTGTGTTTTTGCCGGTTTACCTATTATTTACTTATCAATGCTCCTTAACTCTGATCTGCCTGTATTGCTCGCAAGACAAAGCTTTTCACTGTGCCTTGGTACACTTGACAATAAATTCAACTGCTTCGTCTCTTGCTCCCCAAGAATCCAGTTTTGTGGTAAATGGTCCTAAAAAGTCTGGACTACAAATCAATTGCAGAGGTGCACTGGAGCTACATCAAATCCAAATCTTGTTTGCCAGTGGAAATGAAGTGTTACAGCCTTTGCTAGTACTACTGTCCTATTGGTGATAGAAGCAGGTCTCAACAGGATGTGGTCAGTTGATTCTCTCTCCTGCCCTGGCCATAATATATTTAGCAAGGAACACCCCAAAAATAGACAGTAGCTTGAAAAACCACAAAACACATTACTTTATCTATTCTCAAAGTCCCGTTGGAACAGCCCCATCTCTAGTTGATTTCCACCATTGAAATGGATTAGAAGAAAATACCATTGGAGGATGAAATTTGAATTTGCAACTCTTCAAAATACAAGGATCAATTCTCAGTCCCCAGGGTTTCTTACTAGAAAGCTTTGATCAATATAAACAGATGGTAGGCTCAAATTTCAGCCTCATATGCTTGTCACTTGCTTCGCTCATGGGTTTCCTTAGTGTTAGGAAACAAGCATCCCATCTGATGACATCTGGAGTAAGGGCTAATGCCATTGCTCTCAAACCCTAGACTTGATCCGTATAAAATGCAGAGAAGCTTTCTCAGATGGCTTTTTTCCCCCTCTACAAGCAACAGTCATCGTAAGCTTGAAGAAAAATTCCACTGCCATGGACATTTTGGTGTATCATCAAGTGATTGAAACAAAGTAGAACACTGCTGAATGGTTATGGTCGGAAATCATCATAAAACACCAGGTTACAATCCAACCTGACAAAAAGAGCAGCATTCTAAAAGCTTGTGATTTCAAATAAACCTATTGGGACTATAACCTAATGTCATGTGACTTCTGACCTAATCTACCCCAATCCAGCACCAGCACCTCCACTTCACTCTACGGTTACAACAGACAGACCACCTGAAGTGCATTTGACATTTGTACTTTAAGCTCAGTTTTTTTAACAAACAGTAAAATTGTGTAAATGCAATATCTTACTCAAGGGACTGAAATTTAGTGAGATTGAACAAGCCAGGCTGTTTTTCTTTACAGGGAGAAAGTGAAGACTGCAGATGCTGGAGACCAGAGTTAAAAAATGTGGTGCTGGAAAACCACAGCAGGCCAGGAAGCATCTGAGGAGCAGGAGAATCGACCTTTCGGGCACAAGCCCTTCTTCAGGCTTCCCTGGCCCCCAACACCTTATCTTCACCATGGACATCCAGTCCCTATACACCTCCATCCCCCATCACGAAGGCCTCCAAGTCCTCCGCTTCTTCCTCTCCCGCCGACCCAACCAGTAGCCTTCCACGGACACCCTCCTTCGACTGACTGAACTAATCCTCACTCTTAACAACTTCTCCTTCCAATCCTCCCACTTCCTCCAAACCAAAGGAGTAGCCACGGGCACCCGCATGGGCCCCAGCTATGCCTGCCTCTTCGTCGGATATGTGGAACAGTCCATCTTCCGCAGCTACACTGGCACCACCCCCCTTTTCCTCCGTTACATCGATGATTGTATTGGCGCTACCTCATGCTTCCACAAGGAGGTTGAACAGTTCATCCACTTTACTAACACCTTCCACCCCGACATCAAATTTACCTGGACCGTCTCAGACTCCTCCCTCCCCTTCCTAGACCTCTCCATTTCTATCTCGGGCGACCGACTCAACACAGACATTTACTACAAACTGACCGACTCCCACAGCTACCTAGATTACACCTCCTCCCACCCTGCCCCCTGTAAAAAACGCCATCCCATATTCCCAATTCCTTCGCCTCCGCCACATCTGCTCCCAGGAGGACCAGTTCCAATACCGTACAACCCAGATGGCCTCCTTCTTCAAAGACCGCAATTTCCTCTCCGACGTGGTCGACGATGCCCTCCACCGCATCTCCTCGACTGCCCGCTCCTCCGCCCTTGAGCCCCGCCGCTCCAACCGCCACCAGGACAGAACCCCACTGGTCCGCACCTTCCACCCCACCAACCTCCAGATACATCGTATCATCCTCCGTCATTTCTGCCACCTCCAAACGGACCCCACCACCAGCGATATATTTCACTCCCCTCCCCTATCAGCGTTCCGGAGAGACCATTCCCTTGTCAGGTCCACACCCCCCACCAACTGAACCTCCACTCCCAGCACCTTCCCCTGCAACCGCAAGAAGTGCAAAACTTGCAACCACACTTCCCACATCACCTCCCTCCAAGGCCCCAATGGATCCTTCCATATCCATCGCAAATTTACCTGCACCTCCACACACATCATTTACTGTATCTGCTGCACCCAATGTGGTGTCCTCTACATTGGGGAGACAGACCGCCTACTTGCTGAACGTTTCAGGGAACACCTCTGGGACACCCGCACCAACCAACCCAACTGCCCCGTGGCTGAACACTTTAACTCCCCCTCCCACTCTGACAAGGACATGCAGATCCTTGACCTCCTCCATCGCCAGACCCTGGCCACACGACGCCTGGAGGAAGAGCGCCTCATCTTCCGCCTAGGAGCCCTCCAACCACACGGGATCAATGTAGATTTCTCCAGCTTCCCCTCCCCCCACCTTATCTCAGTCCCACCCCACCCCCAGAATTCAGCACCACCCTCTTGACCTGCAATCTTCTTCCCGACTTCTCTGCCCCCACCTCCTCTCCAGCCTATCACCCTCACCTCCCTCCACCTATCGTATTCCCAGCGCCCCTCCCCCAAATTCCCTCCCCCCTACCTTTTATCTCAGCCCGCTTGGCACACCAGCCTCATTCCCTGAAGAAGGGAATATGCCCGAAACGTCGATTCTCCTGTGCCTTGGATGCTGCCTGCCCTGTGTTTTTCCAGCACCACATTTTTCAACTCTGATTTTCTTTACAGCATAGGAGACTGAAGGGGAATCTTAGAAGTCTATGAAAGGCTTGGATATGGTGAATGCAGTCTTTTTCACCAGAGTTGGGGAAACCAAGAATTAGAGGTCATCAGTTTAAGGTAAGGTGAAAGAATAAATGGGAATCAGAGGGGAAATTTCTTTTCAGACAGAGGGTGGTACACATATAGAATGTGCTGCCAGCCAAAGTGGTGGACATTAACATTTAAAAAGATATTTGACAAATACGTGGATAAGAAAGATTTAGAAGGATATGGGCTAACTGCAGGTAAACGGGGTTAGCGTGGACTGACATTTTGGTCAGCATGAACCAGTTTGGACCAAAGGGCATCTCTGTGCTGTAGTCTGACCCAAACCCAGGAAAGGAGACAAAAAATTAAAGTTGGTGCAGGGGTTTAAAAAAAGAATAGATTGCTCAAACCTGGACAGAAGCGAGGGTTAGCAGCTTAAATAAATACATTTCTTGTTACTCACAAACATGTCACAAGATTGTTGCTAATTGATGCATAGGATTGTGGTACTAGTGTAATGGAACTCTCTATGCTTTAGAGAAGTACACTCCAACAGTTGATGTGCAACACCATCCAGGACTACATAAATTGTTATAGCATGCACTTCAAGTGATGCAGTACAGACTTTTCCAGCATTTGTATTATGCATTGCAGGTCAGAGTATAATTCACAGACCACTTGGGTATCCAAAACACAAACGGAGTTGCCCAAACTTTTTACCAGAACCATTTCAGAGGGTATCCCCAGTTGTCATATATACCTCTTCGGATAAGTGGAATGAGACAAAACCTTTGGAGTGACTTTGATTCAGACTCAAAGTGGATTATGAAGGAACATCTTGCTAGAGTCACAAACCAGCTGAACATGAGCAGTGTCCCTTTGTCAACCAGAGGTCTTTGTGGGCAATATGCAAAGATGGCAAGGTAACCCATAATTCCCTGAAGGGCTTTTGCCCGGAAACGTTGACTTTCCTACTCCTCGGATGTTGCCTGACCTGCTGTGCTTTTCCAGCACCACTACTCTCGCAACCCATACTTGTCAATTCATAAACTGACACCAGACCCATAGCAAAGTGATTTGACAATTTTCCAGAGGGCAGTTAAGAGTGGGTAATAAATGCTAGCCTGGCCAATGACATCTACAGCCCATGAATGAATTTTAATAAGGGCTAAATGTGTATGCGATCAATTCTACTTTATTGGCACCTACATAATTTTTCATTCCCACTCCTCTAGTTATTCAGACATTGGAGAAGGTGAAAACTGGGTCCTAGGTCATCCATTTGTTCTGGTGTTTTTGAAAGATCGGGAGAAACAAATTCAAGAAAGACTACACTATGATGATTTCCAGCATTGTTACAACTAAAACAATCACTGTATTGGAAGAAATCCTTCTAGAGATATTTTGGTAGTCTTATTGGGATGGCTAGAGTGGCCACCATCCTTGTCTATTGCTTAGATTTTTGAATGCATTTCTGTCCTCAAGTCTTGTTACATTGATGCCTGCAATGGGTCTGAATCACGAGAGAATGCATTGCAAACACCACCTTAAAACCAGTATCCACTGGGGGTCAGATGAGAGAGAGAGAGACTGCTTTTCATACAAGTGGTAGAAATACATTGAAGCACATCTCAACCAAGACACTTGTGACATCTTTGTCTCTTCTATGCAGTATTGGGTGGTCAGCCTTTTTTATGCTGTCCCCTTAGTTTGTTACTGCCTACTTCCAAGCTGGAATCTGTGGAACCTTATCCATGGAATGTTTCTGGCAAGGTCAGCATTTAAGATTTTTTCTCCTATCTCCCCTTACACTTGTGTTGCATGAATTGTTAATCTATGTCAGAGGACAGTCAACCACATTGCTGTGAACACACAGACCAGACCAAATAAAGCCATGCCCTCTTTTAAAAAGGGTCATTGGTGAACCAGATGGGTCTTTTCATTTAAAAATGAAGCATTCAGGACATCATTGAGGATTAACTTGCAATTTCCACCAGCTGCCATGGTCATGTTTGAACCAGTGTCCCCAGACAAAAACCTTGAGCTACATTAATGTCTAAATTCCACCTCGACTAATGAACCAAATCCTGCAACTTATTCTAAAAGTGAAAGACTTAACAGCAATCTAAGTTTGTTCAATGTATCTTTTCAGATGCATGACACGAATCTTTTCCTATAGACTGTGTCTTATGATTCTGCTCCATAACTACCTAATGAAGGAGCAGCATCCAAAAGCTGCAACTACTAATAAGTCTGTTGGGCTATAAACCTCGTGTTGTCTGATTTGTAATCAGTCCAGCTGCCACGATAACAAGATTGAATAGGCAAACATTATCTTATGTACCTCACTTTAAAACCCCAGATTTTCTTAATATAACTAGGACAGAATAATAAACTCCCCCCCCCACCCCCAATTCCAGCCCCCAAACTCCCCCCCCCCACTTCCAGCCCCCAAACTCCCCCCCCCCACTTCCAGCCCCCAAACTCCACCCCCCCACTTCCAGCCCCCAAACTCCACCCCCCCACTTCCAGCCCCCAAACTCCCTCCCCCCAACTCCATCCCCCAAACTCCCCCCCACCCCCAACTCCCCTCCCACCGCAAACTCCCCGCCCCACACCCCCATCCCCCAAATTCCTCCCCACCCCCAAACTCCCCCCCCCACACCTCCAGACTCCAAACTCCCCCCCCACACCTCCAGACCCCAAACTCCCCCCCCACACCTCCAGACCCCAAACTTCCCCCCCCCAATTCCAGCCCCCAAACTCTCCCCCCCCACCTCCAGCCCCCAAACTCCCCCCCACACCTCCAGCCCCCAAACTCCCCCCCACACCTCCAGCCCCCAAACTCCCCCCCACCCCCAAACTCCCCCCCCACACCTCCAGCCCCCAAACTGCCCCCCCCAACTCCAGCCCCCAAACTCCCCCCCCCCCACACCTCCAGCCCCAAACTCCCCCCCCCCCACACCTCCAGACCCCAAACTCCCCCCCCCCACTTCCAGACCCAAACTCCCCCCCACCCCTCCAGCCCCCAAACTCCCCCCACCCCCAAACTCCACCCAACCCCCCAAACTCCCCCCACCCCCAAACTCCCCCCCACCCCCCAAACTCCCCCCCACCCCCCAAACTCCCCCCCACCCCTCCAGCCCCCAAACTCCCCCCACCCCCAAACTCCCCCCCACCCCTCCAGCCCCCAAACTCCCCCCCACCCCTCCAGCCCCCAAACTCCACCCCACCCCCCAAACTCCCCCCACCCCCAAAACTCCCACCCCACCCCCCAAACTCCCACCCCACCCCCCAAACTCCCACCCACCCCTCCAGCCCCCAAACTCACCCCACCCCCAAACTCCCCCCCACCCCTCCAGCCCCCAAACTCGCCCCCACTCCTCCAGCCCCCAAACTCCCCCCACCCCCAAACTCCCCCCCACCCCTCCAGCCCCCAAACTCCCCCCACCCCCAAACTCCCCCCCACCCCTCCAGCCCCCAAACTCCCCCCACCCCCAAACTCCCCCCCACACCTCCAGCCCCAAAACTCCCCCCCACACCTCCAGCCCCCAAACTCCCCCCCACACCTCCAGCCCCCAAACTCCACCCCCCCACACCTCCAGCCCCCAAACTCCACCCCCCCCACACCTCCAGCCCGCAAACTCCACCCCACACCTCCAGACGCCAAACTCCACCCCCCACACCTCCAGCCCCCAAACTCCCCCCCACCCCCAACTCCCCTCCCACCGCAAACTCCCCGCCCCACACCCCCATCCCCCAAATTCCTCCCCACCCCCAAACTCCCCCCCCCACACCTCCAGCCCCAAACTCCCCCCCCCACACCTCCAGCCCCCAAACTCCCCCCCCACACCTCCAGCCCCCAAACTCCCCCCCCACACCTCCAGCCCCCAAACTCCCCCCCCACACCTCCAGCCCCCAAACTCCACCCCCCTCACACCTCCAGCCCCCAAACTCCCCCCCACACCTCCAGACGCCAAACTCCCCCCCCACCCCCAAACTCCCCCCCCACACCTCCAGCCCCCAAACTCCCCCCCCCAACTCCAGCCCCCAAACTCCCCCCCACCCCCAACTCCCCGCCCCACACCCCCATCCCCCAAATTCCTCCCCACCCCCAAACTACCCCCCCCACACCTCCAGCCCCAAACTCCCCCCCCCACACCTCCAGCCCCCAAACTCCCCCCCCACACCTCCAGCCCCCAAACTCCAACCCACACCTCCAGCCCCCAAACTCCACCCCCCTCACACCTCCAGCCCCCAAACTCCCCCCCACACCTCCAGACGCCAAACTCCCCCCCCCACCCCCAAACTCCCCCCCCACACCTCCAGCCCCCAAACTCCCCCCCCCAACTCCAGCCCCCAAACTCCCCCCCACCCCCAACTCCCCTCCCACCGCAAACTCCCCGCCCCACACCCCCATCCCCCAAATTCCTCCCCACCCCCAAACTCCCCCCCCCACACCTCCAGCCCCCAAACTCCCCCCCCACACCTCCAGCCCCCAAACTCCCCCCCCCACCTCCAGCCCCCAAACTCCCCCCCCCACCTCCAGCCCCCAAACTCCCCCCCCCACTTCCAGCCCCCAAACTCCCCCCCCCACTTCCAGCCCCCACACTTCCAGCCCCCACACTTCCAGCCCCCAAACTCCCCCCACACTCCCCCCCACTTCCAGCCCCCAAACTCCCCCCCACACTCCAGCCCCCAAACTCCACACCCCCACACCTCCAGCCCCCAAACTCCACCCCCCCCACACCTCCAGCCCCCAAACTCCACACCCCCCACACCTCCAGCCCCCAAACTCCCCCCCACACCTCCAGCCCCCAAACTCCCCCCCACCCCCAAACTCCCCCCCCACACCTCCAGCCCCCAAACTCCCCCCCACCCCCAACTCCCCTCCCACCGCAAACTCCCCGCCCCACACCCCCATCCCCCAAATTCCTCCCCACCCCCAAACTCCCCCCCCCACACCTCCAGACCCCAAACTCCCCCCCCACACCTCCAGACCCCAAACTCCCCCCCCCAATTCCAGCCCCCAAACTCCCCCCCCCACTTCCAGGCCCCAAACTCCCCCCCCACTTCCAGGCCCCAAACTCTCCCCCCCCCCACTTCCAGCCCCCAAACTCTCCCCCCCCCCCACTTCCAGCCCCCAAACTCCCCCCACACCTCCAGCCCCCACACTTCCAGCCCCCAAACTCCCCCCACACTCCCCCCCCACTTCCAGCCCCCAAACTCCCCCCCACACCTCCAGCCCCCAAACTCCACACCCCCAGCCCCCAAACTCCACCCCCCCCACACCTCCAGCCCCCAAACTCCCCCCCACACCTCCAGCCCCCAAACTCCCCCCCACCCCCAAACTCCCCCCCCCACACCTCCAGCCCCCAAACTCCCCCCCACCCCCAACTCCCCTCCCACCGCAAACTCCCCGCCCCACACCCCCATCCCCCAAATTCCTCCCCACCCCCAAACTCCCCCCCCCCACACCTCCAGACCCCAAACTCCCCCCCCACACCTCCAGACCCCAAACTCCCCCCCCCAATTCCAGCCCCCAAACTCCCCCCCCCCCCCACTTCCAGGCCCCAAACTCCCCCCCCCACTTCCAGCCCCCAAACTCTCCCCCCCCCCACTTCCAGCCCCCAAACTCTCCCCCCCCCCACTTCCAGCCCCCAAACTCCCCCCACACCTCCAGCCCCCAAACTCCCCCCCACACCTCCAGCCCCACAAACTCCCCCCCACACCTCCAGCCCCACAAACTCCCCCCCACACCTCCAGCCCCACAAACTCCCCCCCACACCTCCAGACGCCAAACTCCCCCCCACCCCCAAACTCCCCCCCCACACCTCCAGCCCCCAAACTGCCCCCCCCACACCTCCAGCCCCAAACTCCCCCCCCCCACACCTCCAGACCCCAAACTCCCCCCCCACACCTCCAGACCCAAACTCCCCCCCCCCACTTCCAGACCCAAACTCCCCCCCACCCCTCCAGCCCCCAAACTCCCCCCACCCCCAAACTCCACCCCACCCCCCAAACTCCACCCCACCCCCCAAACTCCACCCCACCCCCAAACTCCCCCCCCACCCCCCAAACTCCCCCCCCACCCCCCAAACTCCCCCACCCCCCAAACTCCCCCCCACCCCTCCAGCCCCCAAACTCCCCCCACCCCCAAACTCCACCCCACCCCCCAAACTCCACCCCACCCCCCAAACTCCCCCCACCCCCCAAACTCCCCCCCCACCCCCCAAACTCCCCCACCCCCCAAACTCCCCCCCACCCCTCCAGCCCCCAAACTCCCCCCACCCCCAAACTCCCCCCCACCCCTCCAGCCCCCAAACTCCCCCCCACCCCTCCAGCCCCCAAACTCCCCCCCACCCCTCCAGCCCCCAAATTCCCCCCACCCCTCCAGCCCCCAAACTCCCCCCCACCCCTCCAGCCCCCAAACTCCCCCCACCCCCAAACTCCCCCCCACACCTCCAGCCCCAAAACTCCCCCCCACACCTCCAGACGCCAAACTCCCCCCCACCCCCAAACTCCCCCCCCACACCTCCAGCCCCCAAACTGCCCCCCCCAACTCCAGCCCCCAAACTCCCCCCCCCCACTTCCAGCCCCCAAACTCCCCCCCCACTTCCAGCCCCCAAACTCTCCCCCCCCCCACTTCCAGCCCCCAAACTCTCCCCCCCCCACTTCCAGCCCCCAAACTCCCCCCACACCTCCAGCCCCCAAACTCCCCCCCACACCTCCAGCCCCCAAACTCCCCCCCACACCTCCAGCCCCACAAACTCCCCCCCACACCTCCAGCCCCACAAACTCCCCCCCACACCTCCAGACGCCAAACTCCCCCCCACCCCCAAACTCCCCCCCCACACCTCCAGCCCCCAAACTGCCCCCCCCAACTCCAGCCCCCAAACTCCCCCCCCCCACACCTCCAGCCCCAAACTCCCCCCCCCCCACACCTCCAGACCCCAAACTCCCCCCCCACACCTCCAGACCCAAACTCCCCCCCCCACTTCCAGACCCAAACTCCCCCCCACCCCTCCACCCCCCAAACTCCCCCCACCCCCAAACTCCACCCCACCCCCCAAACTCCACCCCAACCCCCAAACTCCCCCCACCCCCAAACTCCCCCCCCACCCCCCAAACTCCCCCCCACCCCTCCAGCCCCCAAACTCCCCCCACCCCCAAACTCCCCCCCACCCCTCCAGCCCCCAAACTCCCCCCCACCCCTCCAGCCCCCAAACTCCCCCCCACCCCTCCAGCCCCCAAACTCCCCCCACCCCTCCAGCCCCCAAACTCCCCCCACCCCTCCAGCCCCCAAACTCCCCCCACCCCCAAACTCCCCCCCACCCCCCAAACTCCCCCCACCCCCAAACTCCCCCCCACACCTCCAGCCCCAAAACTCCCCCCCCACCCCCAAACTACCCCCCCACACCTCCAGCCCCCAAACTCCCCCCCCAACTCCAGCCCCCAAACTCCCCCCCACCCCCAACTCCCCTCCCACCGCAAACTCCCCGCCCCACACCCCCAAATTCCTCCCCACCCCCAAACTCCCCCCCCCACACCTCCAGCCCCAAACTCCCCCCCCCACACCTCCAGCCCCCAAACTCCCCCTCCACACCTCCAGCCCCCAAACTCCCCCCCCCCACACCTCCAGCCCCCAAACTCCCCCCCCCCACACCTCCAGCCCCCAAACTCCCCCCCCCACACCTCCAGACCCAAACTCCCCCCCCAATTCCAGCCCCCAAATTCCCCCCCCCACTTCCAGCCCCCAAACTCCCCCCCCCACTTCCAGCCCCCAAACTCCCCCCCCCCACTTCCAGCCCCCAAACTCCCCCCCCCCACTTCCAGCCCCCAAACTCCCCCCCCACTCCCAGCCCCCAAACTCCCCCCCACACCTCCAGCCCCCAAACTCCCCCCCCACTCCCAGCCCCCAAACTCCCCCCCACACCTCCAGCCCCCAAACTCCCCCCCACCCCTCCAGACGCCAAACTCCCCCCCACCCCCAAACTCCCCCCCACCCCCAAACTCCCCCCCCCAACTCCAGCCCCCAAACTCCCCCCCACCCCCAACTCCCCTCCCACCGCAAACTCCCCGCCCCACACCCCCATCCCCCAAATTCCTCCCCACCCCCAAACTCCCCCCCCCACACCTCCAGACCCCAAACTCCCCCCCACCCCCAACTCCCCTCCCACCGCAAACTCCCCGCCCCACACCCCCATGCCCCAAATTCCTCCCCACCCCCAAACTCCCCCCCCCCACACCTCCAGACCCCAAACTCCCCCCCCACACCTCCAGACCCCAAACTCCCCCCCCCCAATTCCAGCCCCCAAACTCCCTCCCCCACTTCCAGCCCCCAAACTCCCCCCGCCCCCAAACTCCCCCCCCACCCCCCAAACACTCCCCCCACCCCCCAAACTCCCCCCACCCCCCATCTCCCCCCCCCACCCCCCATCTCCCCCCCCCACCCCCCAAACTCCCAGACTCCCCCGCCCCTCCAGCCCCCAAACTCCCCCCCACCCCTCCAGCCCCCAAACTCCCTCCCCCCAAACTCCAGCCCCAGCCTCTCCAGCGCCGTTCCCGCTCGGGGATACGTTTTGCTTCAAAATTTGTCTTTTTCTGGCGGCCACACGCCGCCTTTCCCCAGGCCCCACCCTCTTTGTTTAATTTAATCTCTACTTTTTAAATCTCTCTCTGTCTCCCGCACGGGGCCGTCTCTGGGGAAAGGGCGTCACCGGCCGCGCCTTAAATACCCGCCGCCGGTTCGTGGCGGGAGTTGCCATGGAGACGGGATCTGACGGTTGGTTTTGGCGCTAAAATTAAAGTCGCGAGCGCTCGGGTGATCAATGGGAGGCCATAGAGGAGACAAGGGTGAGTACTCAGAGAGTCAGGGAGAGAATAAAGCACCAACCAGAAATGTGGGGCCCACGGGAAGAAAATTAATTGGAAAAGCGATGCCCAGCACTTGTAATGTCAGGGAGGCTGTGGGACATTTCAATGTTAACCACCAAGAGTGGCTTGGCAGCAACACCACTTACTGAGCTGACCCTAAGGCACATAGCTTCCTCCTGCCTGGGTCTGCACAAGTGAGAAGGAATGAACAACTTGGAAAAAAATGTACTTGACTTCATCCTAACAATGATCATTCTACAATCCTTGTGGAGACAAAGTTGCAACACCACATTGAGAATATCTTTCATCCTATTGCACAGCATTATCACATTGCTAAATGCAATAGATTTCTGACAGATCTTGCAACTCAATTCTGGGCATCCATGAGGTGCTGTTGGCCATCAATCAAATTGTGCCCTAAGGCAATCTGTAATTGCATGGCCCAGCATACTCATCAAGCCAAGAGATCGAACAATTAAGAGGTTCAATGGAGCAACACTGGGTACACCTACAAATGATGTGTCAGCATAATGAAGTGACAAAATACAGTTATTTGCTAAACAGCAGATAGTCATACAGATATACAGTATGGAAACAGACCCTTCAGTCTAATTTACACACGCCAACCAAATATCCTAATCTAATCTAGTCCCATTTACCAGCACTTGCCCATATCCCTCTAAACCCTTTCTGTTCATATACCTTTTGAATGTCATTGGATCAGCCTCCACTACTTCCTCTGGCAGCTCATTCCATGCACACAACACCCTGTGTGTGAAAAAATTGCCCCTTATACCCCTTTTAAATCTTTCCCCTCTCACCTTAAACCTCACCCTCTGGTTCTGGACCCACCCTGGGGAAAAGACCATATCGATTTACTCTTTCCAAGTCCCTCATGGTTTTATAAGGGCACCCCTCAGCCTCTGACACTCCAGGGAAAACAGTCCCAGCCTATTCAGCCTTTCCCTGTAGCTCAAACCCTGCAATCCTAGCAACAACCTGACTGTGTGGAGTGTGGGTGGCATGGTGGGTGGCACGGTGGCATAGTGGTTAGCACTGCTGCCTCACAGCGCCTGAGACCTGGGTTCAATTCCTGCCTCAGGCGACTGACTGTGTGGAGTTTGCACGTTCTCCCCGTGTCTGTGTGGGTTTCCTCCGGGTGCTCCGGTTTCCTCCCACAGTCCAAAGATGTGCAGGGTCAGGTGAATTGGCCATGCTAAATTGCCCGTAGTGTTAGGTAAGGGGTAAATGTAGGGGTATGGGTGGGTTTCGCTTCGGTGGGTCGGTGTGGACTTGTTGGGCCAAAGGGCCTGTTTCCACACTGTAATATAATCTGATCTAATGTAATCTAATCTAAATGTTTTCTGAACCCTTTCAAGTTTCACAACATCCTTCTGATAGGAGGGAGACCAGAATTGCACACAATGATAGATAGGGCCAAGTGATTTCGCAACCAACAGTTCAGACCTAAGCTCTACAATTTGCTGTGTCTGGTCGTGAATAGAGGCAGACAATTAAACAACTCCCTGGAGGAGAAGACTGTATAAACATCTCCATCCTCAATTATGGAGGACCTTAGCACATTAGTGCAAAGATAAGGCTAAGCATTTATGACAGTCTGCATTGAGAAGTACCGAGTGAAAGGGTTTAGAGGGGGTGATTTCTTGGAATTTAATCCAGCAAAGTTTTGTTTGTAGTAACATGTAGAAGGCTCAATTTAGGACAGCACAGTGCTGGATCTGATTCTGGGGAAAGAAGCTGGATGAGTGTTTAATATAGCAGTGGGGGAACATTTTCGTGATAGTGAAAACAACATGGTTCAAATTACTTAAGGACAAGTGAAAAGGTGGCTTGCAAAAAACACTTTGGATGGGAGGAAAGGCATAATTTATTAAAATAAAGCAGAAACTGGCCAAAGCTGACTGGGAACAGTTCCTTGCAAATAATTCTATAGTGGAGCAGTGGGGGCATTCCAGGTTGCTGCAGGAGGAAGGGCAGGAAATTGCAGGAGCTCTGACAAAAAATTTTAATTCCTCTCTGGCCTTAGGTGAAGTACCAGAGGACTGGAGAATGACTAATGCAAGTCAGGAAAAGGAACGACTAGCAAATGGTAGCCTCTTAAAAGTGCAATTTGAAGAGTCAAGGGACAGTATGTCCCTGTTAGGGTAAAGAGAAAAGCTGACAGGTATAAGAACCCCTCGCTGACGATGGATATTGAAGCTCTAGTCAGGAAAAAGAAGTAGCTATCGGGCTCAAGTGAATCCCTCGATGACTTTAAATAGTGTAGCAGCACACTTAGAGTCACAGAGATGTACAGCATGGAAACAGACACTTCAGTCCAACTAATCCATGCTGACCAGATATCCTAAATTAATCTAGTCCCATTTACTAGCAATTGGCCCATACCGCTCTGAGCCCTTCCTATTCATCCAGCTGCCTTTTAAATATTGTCATTGTTCCAGTCTCCAATACTTCTTCTGGCAGCTCATTCCATTTACTTACCACCCTTTGTGTGAAACAGTTGCCCCTTAGGTTATTTTTAAATCTTTCCCCTCTCATCCTGGAGATTACTTACATTGTGGAAACAGGCCCTTCGGCCCAACAAATCCACACCGACCTGCCGAAGCGCAAATCATTCAGACCCATTCGCCTACATTTACCCTTTCACCTAACACTACAGGCAATTTAGCCTCGCCAATTCACCTAATCTGCACATTTTTGGATTGGGAGGAAACCCACGCAGACACGGGGAGAATGTGCAAACTCCACACAGAGACTCGCCTGATGCGGGAATTGAACCCGGGTCTCTGGCGCTGTGAGGAAGCAGTGCTAACCACTCTCCACCGTGCCGCCCACAAGTCCCCCAACCCAGGGAAAAAACAATGACTGCAGATGCTGGAAACCAGATCCTGGATTTGTGTGGTGCTGGAAGAGCACAGCAGTTCAGGCAGCATCTGAGGAGCAGTAAAATCGTGACGTCACGGTGTGAACCCAGGGAAAAAGCCTTGTCAATTTTCCCCATCCATGCCCCTCATGATTTTATAAACCTCTATTTTATAATCCTCAGCCTCCGATGCTCCAAGGAAAACAGCCCCAACCTATTCATCTTCTGCCTATAGCTCAAACCCTCCAACCATGGCAACATCCCTGTAAATATTTTCTGAACCTTTTCAAGTTACAGAACATCCTTCCAAAGGAGGGAGACCACAATTACACACAATACTTCAAAAGTAGCCTAACCAATATTCTGTACAGCCACAGCATGACCTCTCAACTCCTATACTCAAAGCTTTGACCAATAAAGAAAGCATTTCAAACACCTTCTTCACTATCCTATCTACCTGAAACTCCACTTTTAAGGAACTATGAACCTGCACTCCAAGGTTTCTTTGTTGAACAACACTCCCCAAGACCTTACCCTTAAGTGTATAAGTCTTGCCCTGATTTGCCTTTCCAAAATTCAGCATCTCACATTTATCTAAATTTAACTCCATCTGCCACTCCTTGGCCCATCTGATCAAGATCCTGTTGTACTCTAAGCTAACTTCTTTGCTGTCCACCACTACATCTTGGTGTCACTAAATCATTTACAGGTTTACAAATGATGAAAAGTAGTGGACCCAGCACCAATAGTTTTGGCACAACATTGCTAACAGGTCTAGATGGGCTTCAGTTTGGCTTCACAGGTCAGCGTGACATCGAAGGCCGAAAGGCCTATACTGCACTGTAATGTTCTATGTGCTATAAGGTCACCGTCTCAGCGCTAGCTCCAAGATATTTGCAGAATTCACCAACTTTTATACACATGGCAGGTGACTTTGGCACTATCGGATCCATTATACAAAATGGCACAGGAACAGAGCCCACCAAGACTGCGCTGATTCCTACTCTTTTTGTTTAAGACATGCTACTTGTTGCCCTAATGTGGTTTCTGTCCTCCTGTTCCATTTCCTGTTCAGGAAATCAAGATGCACCTTAAATGTTTCTAACATGACTGCTTCCACTGTTTGGGCAAGCAATCCATTGCAGTAATCGATTTTAGTAACATTCCATACCCCAAATGGGTTCCCTTGTTCATTGATACAAGTGAGAATGTCTCTCCTGCAGAAATGATTGACCTGTTTACGTCTACCCAGCCTTCAAATCTCGACCCTCCCTTTGGTACCCTGGTTGGAGAGAAGTGGACATAGCTGAAAATGTGTTGCTGGAAAAGCGCAGCAGGTCAGGCAGCATCCAAGGAGCAGGAGAATTAACGTTTCAGGCATGAGCCCTTCTTCAGAAGGTGATGCTCCTTGGATGCTTCCTGACCTGCTGCGCTTTTCCAGCAACACATTTTCAGCTCTGATCTCTAAGCATCTACAGTCCTCACTTTCTCCTAGGAGAAGTAGACATATCCCTGTTAAGTCCATCATAATACTACTAATCTCCCTTGGTAACCCCATTCTGTCATCTTACCGGAGGCAAGTTTAGAGACACACGGTGTATCGATAGCAGAGCCGGCAATACAGAAGTACAGATTAAAGTTTTTAATCAGTCCTTCTTAGTCCTTTTCCTCTTTCTTCCCTTGGTGCATCTTCCACCGTTTACAGTCGCTCAGATGAATCCAGCAATCTTTTCCCTTGACTTTCACTGAGGTGGGCATTCGAATCAACACCTAGAATTCAAAGTTTGTGCGAAGATTTGTAGCTCGGGTGCTCGTTGTTGTGGTTCTGTTCGCCGAGCTGGAAGTTTTTGTTGCAAACGTTTCGTCCCCTGGCTAGGCGACATCATCAGTGCTTGGGAGCCTCCTGCGAAGCGCTTCTTTGATGTTTCCTCCGGTGTTTATAGTGGTCTGTCCCTGCCGCTTCCGGTTGTCAGTTTCAGCTGTCCGCTGTAGTGGTTGGTATATTGGGTCCAGGTCGATGTGTTTGTTGATGGAGTTTGTGGATGAATGCCATGCCTCTAGGAATTCCCTGGCTGTTCTCTGTCTGGCTTGCCCTATGATAGTAGTGTTGTCCCAGTCGAATTCATGTTGCTTGTTGTCTGCGTGTGTGGCTACTAAGGATAGCTGGTCATGTCGTTTCGTGGCTAGTTGATGTTCATGTATGCGGATTGTTAGCTGTCTTCCTGTTTGTCCTGTATAGTGTTTTGTGCAGATCTTGCATGGTATTTTGTACACTACATTAGTTTTGCTCATGTTGGGTATCGGGTCCTTCGTTCTGGTGAGTTGTTGTCTGAGCGTGGCTGTTGGTTTGTGTGCCGTTATGAGTTTCCATGAATTCGACTGGGACAACAATAACTTGTTTAGTTGAGCGCTCAATCTTCGATA
Organism: Chiloscyllium plagiosum; assembly: GCF_037043375.1. NCBI lineage: Eukaryota > Metazoa > Chordata > Chondrichthyes > Orectolobiformes > Hemiscylliidae > Chiloscyllium > Chiloscyllium plagiosum. The sequence goes on from NW_028270157.1 coordinate 77,511,326, forward strand.
ACTTAACCCATCATGTGGATTGTCGCAACAAATATTTCCTAACTGGTACCAAAGACCCATTTATCAAGTGTTTGTCCCATTTTGTCTAAATGTACTCTAACCATTTTAGATTTACCAACAGTACACGCAAATCAATTCCGGATAGTCATCCACATTCCTGCATGCTGTTTGTGAGACAGAATGTCGCCCCCACCCACTTCCAGAATGTTCAGCTTCTTGGAGAAAGACAGTATAGTTTAACCCTTTAACATTACATTAATATCCAGAGAGATAGTACAACTTAATCTTTTAACATTACAAAGGAAGCTCAACACCTCACAAAATGATGGCTGAGAGTTCACAAAATGGTGGCCCAGGGACAAACACCAACGCAGACATATAACTGCCACTGGTTTGGAAACACATGTCATGCAGCAATAAATTGGTGGTAGAAAGAAGCTGTGTGCAGAAACTGCAACATAATAAAGAATATACTAAGTGGGTGTGTTTGAGGAAGACAATACAAATATCATGCAGTGAAAGTACAGGAAGAAATTCTAAACACTATGAAAGGGGAAAGAGAAAAGCCCAAACTTACAATCCAGTGAGAACATAGAAAGGTACAGCACAGATCAGGCACTTTGGCCCACGATGTTGTGCCGAAGGTTAACCCTAATGTAAAATAAAATAACTTAACCTATGCACCCCTCAACTCACTGCTATCCATGTGAATGTCCAGCAGTTGCTTAAATGTCCCTAACGACTCAGCTTCCACCACCACCGCTGGCAACGCATTCCATGCATTCACAACTCTCTGCGTGAAGAAACGTCCCCTCTACACCTTTCTCCTAATATCTTAAAACTATGACTGTTCGTAGCCATCAATCCTGCCCTGGGTAAAGGTCTCTGGCTATTGACTCTATCCATTCCTCACAGTATGTTGTACACCTTGATCAGGTCTCCTTTCTTCCTCCTTCTCTCCAGAGAGAAAACTCCGAGCTTAGTCAACCTCTCTTCATTAGGACAGCCCTCCAGTCCAGGCAGTATCCTGGTAAACCTTCTTTGCACCCTCTCCAAAGCCTCTGTATTTTCCTATAGTAGGGCGACCAGAACTGGACACAATATTCCAAGTGTGGTCTCACCAGGGACTTGTAGAGCTGCAGCAAAACCTCGCGGCTCTTAAACTCAATCCCCCTGTTAATGAAAGCCAAAACACTATATGCTTTCTTAACAACCCTATCCACTTGGGTGGCAACTTTAAGGGATCTATGTACTTGCACACCCAGATCCCTCTGTTCCTCCACTCTGCCAAGAATCAAGCCTTTAATCCTATATTCAGCATTCGAGTTCTACCTTCCAAAATGCATCACTTTGCATTTATCCAGGTTGAACTCCATCTGCCATTTCTTAGCCCAGCTCTGCATCCTGTCTATGTCACGCTGCAGCCTGCAGTAGCCCTCTATACTATCGACGACACCTCCAACCTTAGTGTCATCTGCAAATTTACTCACCCACCCCTCAATCTCCTCAAACAAGTCATTTATAAAAACTCAAAAGAGCAGAGGCCCCAAGAACAGAGCCCTGCGGGAGCCCACTCAACACTCCTCCAGGCAGAATATTTTCCATCTACAACCACTTTTTGCCTTCTGTCAGCCAACCAATTCTGAATCCAGATAGCCAAATCTCCTTGTATCCCATACTTCCTGATTTTATGAATGAGCCTACCGTGGGGAACCCTATCAAATGCCTTGCTGAAATCCATATACACCACATCCACTGCTCGACCGTTGTTGACCTGTCTTGACACCTCTCAAAGAACTCAATAAGATTTGTGAGGCATGACCTGCCCCTTACAAAGCCATGCTGACTGCCTTTAATCACACTATGCTTCGCCAAATAGTCCTAAATCCTATCCCTCAGAATTCTTTCCACAACTTTGCTGACCACAGACGTAAGACTGACTGCTCTGTAATTGCAAGGGATTTCCATATTCCTCCTCTTGAAAAGTGGAACAACGTTTGCCTCCTTCCAATCCTCCGGTACAACTCCCTTGGAGAATGAGGAGGCAAATATTCTCTACAGTGGCTCAGCAACCTCTTTTCTTGCTTCCCGGAGCAGCCTAGTATAAATCTGGTCTGGCTCTGGGGACTTATCAGTCTTAATATTTTCCAAAATGTCTAGCACATCAACTTCATTAATCTTGATCTGGTCAAGACTGTATCCCAGCTCCTCTAAGTTTTCATTTATAACAAGTCCCCTTTCCTTGGTGAAAACCGAAGCAAAAATCTCATTTAGGGCTTCCCGTATCTGCTCAGACTCCACGCACATGTTCCCTCCGTTATCCCTGATTGGCCCTACCTGCTCACTGAGCATTCTCTTATTCCTCACATATGAGTTAAAACATCTTTAGGTTCTCCCTAATCCTTCTTGCCAAGCCTTTTTCATGTCCCTTCCTGGCTCTCCTCAGTCCATTTCTGAACTCCTTTCTGGCAAGTCTGTAATCCTCTAAAGCTGTGCTAGATCCTTGCTTCCTCCACCTTCCGTAAGCTGCCTTCTTCCTTTTGACGAGAAGCTCCTCTGTTCTCATCCAAGGCTCCTTAATCTTACCCCTTTTTAACCTGTCTCAGAGGAACAAATTTGTGCATCACTTGCAACAACTGCACCTTAAATAGTCTCCACATGTCTGCTGTGCCCTTTCTGTGGAACAATTGCTCCCAGTCTGTACTTCCCAACTCCTGTCTGATAGCGTCTTAATTTCCTTTTCCCCTATTAAATAACTTCCCTTTGTAACTGCTCCTTTCACTCTCCAAAGCTATTCTAAATGTGAGGCAGTTGTGATCACTTTCACCAAAGTGCTGTCCCACCACGAGATCTGACACCTGTCCTGGCTCGTTGCCGAGCACCAAATCCAAAATGGCCTCTCCCATTGACTGGACACAATATTCCAACTATGGTCTCACCAGGGACTTGTAGAGCTATAGCAACGCCTCACGGCTCTTAAACTCAATACCCCTGTTAATGAAAGCCAAAATACCATATACATTCTTCACAGCCCTATCTACTTGGGTGGCAACCTTGAAGGATCTGTGTACTTGCACACCCAGATCCCTCTGTTCCTCCACACTGCCAAGAATCCTGTCTTTAATCCTATATGTGGCATTCGAGTTCGGCCTTCCAAAATGCATCACTTCACATTTATCCAGGTTAAACTCCATCTCCCATTTCTCAGCCCAGCTCTGCATCCTTCTATGTTGTGCTGCAGCCTCCAATAGCCCTTAATACTATCAACGACACCTCCAACCTTTGTGTCATCAGCAATTTTGCTAACCCACTCCTCAACCTCCTCATCCAGGTCATTTATAAAAACTACAAAGAGCAGAGGCCCAAGAACACAGCCCTGTGGAACCCCATAAACCACTAACCTCCAGGCAGAATACTTTCCATCTACAACCACTCTCTGCCTTCTGTCAGCCAATCAATTCTGAATTCAGATAGCTAAATCTCCCTGTTTCCCATACCTCCTGACTTTATGAATGAGCCTCCCATGGGGAACCTTCGTCGACCTGTCTTATCACCTCCACGAAGAAACTCAATAAGATTCGTGAGGCATGACCTGCCCCTCACAAAGCCATGCGGACTGCCTTTAATCATACTGTGCTTTGCCAAATAGTCATAAATCCTATTCCTCAGAATTCTTTCCAACACTTTGCTGACCACAGATGTAAGACTGACTGGTCTGTTATTGCCAGGGACTTCCCTATTATTCTTCTTGAAAAAAGGAGCATTCGCCTCCTTCCAATCCTCCGGTATGACTCCTTGGAGAGTGAGGAGGCGAAGATCTTTGCCAGCGGCTTTGCAACCTCCTTTCTCGCTTCCCGGAGTAGCCTAGGATAAATCTGGTCTGGCCCTGGGGACTTATCAATCTTAATGTTTGCCAAAATTTTCAGCACATCAATTTCATCAATCTTGATCTGGTCAAGCCTGTATCCCAGCTCCTCAAAGTTCTCATTCACAACAAGGTCCCTTTTCTTAGTGAAAACTGAAGCAAAAAACTCATTTAAGGCTTCCCCTATCTGCTTAGACTCCACGCACAAGTTCCCTATGCTATCCCTGTACGGCCCACCTTCTTCCTGACCATTCTCTGATTCCTCACATCTGAGTAAAATGCCATTGGGTTCTCCCTAATCCTTCTTGCCAAGCTTTTCTCGTGCCTCCTCTTAGCTCTCCTCAGTCCATTTAGAGTCATAGAGATGTACAGCACGGAAACAGATCCTTTGGTCCAACCCGTCCTTGCCAACCAGATATCCCAACCCATTCTAGTCCCACCTACCAACACTTGGGAGGCGGCACAGTGGTTAGCACTCTGCCTCACAACATCAGAGACCGAGGTTCAATTCCCGCCTCAGGCGACTGACTGTGTGGAGTTTGCACATTCTCCCCGTGTCTGCGTGGGTTTCCTCCGGGTGCTTCATATGCAGTTTCCTCCCACAGTCCAAAAATGTGCAGGTTAGATGAATTGGCCATGTTAAATTGCCCGTAGTGTTAGGTGAAGGGGTAAATGTAGGGGAATGAGTCTGGGTGGCTTGCTCTTCGGCGAGTCAGTGTGGACTTGTTGGGCCGAAGGGCCTGTTTCCACACTAAGTAATCTAATAAAATAAAAGTAATCTAATAAAAAACTTGGCCCATATCCCTCCAAACCCTTCCTATCCATATACCCATCCAAATGCCTCTTAAATGTTGCAATTGTACCAGCCTCCACCACTTCCTCTGGTAGCTCATTCCATACACATACCACACTCTGCATGAAAAAGTTGCCCGTTAGGTCTCTTTTATATCTTTCCCCTCTCACCCTAAACCTATGCACTCCAGTTCTGGACTCTCTGACCCCAGGGAAAAGACTTTGCCTATTTACCTTATCCATGCCCCTCATAATTTTGTAAATCTCTATAAGGTCACTCCTCAGCCTCCGACGCTCCAAGGAAAACAGCCCTAGCGTATTCCACCTCTCCTTATAGCTCAAATTCTCCAATCCTGCCAGATCCTTGTAAATCTTTTCTGAACCCTTTCAAGTTTCACAACATCTTTCTGATATTGCACGCAATATTCCAACAGTGGCCCAACCAATATCCTGTACAGCCGCAACATGACCTCCCAACTCCTGTACTCAAAACTCTGACCAATAAAGGAAAGCATACCAAACGCCTTCTTCACTATCCTTTCTACCTGCGACTCCACTTTCAGGAGCTATGAACCTGCACTCCAAGGTCTCTTTGTTGAGCAACACTCCCGAGGACCTTACCATTAAGTATATAAATCCTGATAAGATTTGCTTTCCCAAAATGCAGCACCTTGCATTTTACAGGAGTAGTGCCAGAAGATTGGAGGCTAGCAAATGTGGTTCCCTTGTTCAAGAAGGGGAGTAGGGATAACCCTAGTGACTATAGGCCGGTGAGCCTCACTTCTGTAGTGGGCAAAGTCTTAGAGAGAATTCTAAGGGATAGGATTTATGAACATCTGGATAGGAATAATGTGATCAAGGATAGTCAACATGATTTTGTGAAGGGCAGGTCGTGCCTCACAAACCTTATTGAATTCTTTGAGAAGGTGACTAAGGAAGTGGACGAGGGGAAAGCGGTAGATGTGGTGTATATGGATTTTAGTAAGGCGTTTGATAAGGTTCCCCATGGTAGACTACTGCAAAAAATACAGAGGTATGGCATTGAGGGTGAGTTGGATTAGGAGTTGGCTGGCTGGAAGAAGACAGAGGGTAGTTGATGGCAAAGGTTCATCTTGGAGTGCCGTCACTAGCGGTGTTCCGCAAGGATCTGTTTTGGGACCATTGCTGTTTGTGATTTTTATAAATGACTTGGAGGAGGAGTTAGAAGGTTGGGTGAGCAAGTTTGCGGATGATACGAAAGTCGGAGGAGTTGTAGACAGTGAGAAAGGATGTGGCAGGTTACAGCGCGATATAGATAAGCTGCAGAACTGGGCAGAAAGGTGGCAAATGGCGTTCAATATAGCTAAGTGTGAGGTGATTCACTTTGGTAAGAGTAACAAAAAGATGGGGTACTGGGCTACTGGTCGGATACTTGGTAGTGTGGATGAGCAGAGGGATCTTGGTGTCCATGTACACAGATCTCTGAAAGTTGCCACCCAGGTAAATAGTGCGGTGAAGAAGGCATAAGCCGTACTGGCTTTTATTGGTAGAGGAATTGAGTTCCGGAGTCCTGAGGTCATGTTGCAGTTGTATAAGACTCTGGTGCGGCCATATCTGGAGTATTGTGTGCAGTTTTGGTAGCCATACTATAGGAAGGATGTGGAGGCACTGGAACGGGTGCAGAGGAGGTTTACCAGGATGTTGCCTGGTATGGTAGGAAGATCGTATGAGGAAAGGCTGAGGCACTTGGGGTTGTTTTCATTGGAGAAAAGAAGGTTTAGGGGTGACTTGATAGAGGTGTACAAGATGATTAGGGGTTTAGATAGGGTCGACAGTGAGAATCTTTTTCCACGTATGGAGTCAGCTATTACAAGGGGGCATAGCTTTAAATTAAGGGGGGGTAGGTATAGGACAGATGTTAGGGGTAGGTTCTTTACTCAGCGAGTCGTGAGTTCATGGAATGCCCTGCCAGTAGCAGTGGTGGACTCTCCCTCTTTATGGGCATTTAAATGGGCATTGGATAGGCATATGGAGGATATTGGGCTTGTGTAGGTTAGGTGGGCTTGGATCAGCGCAACATCGAGGGCCGAAGGGCCTGTACTGCGCTGTATTCTTCTATGTTCTATGTTCAAACCCAAGATCACTACTCTACTCGTCCTGCTGTTCAGCTTCCAGCCTAACTCTCTGTAGTCACTTTAAACTAATCTAAGCCCATCCCTCTACACTATCCCATCATCATCTATTTGCCTATCCAAGCAGTGTTTAAATGCTGCTAAAGTGGCTGAGTTAACTGCTTTGGCAGACAGGATATTCCACACCCTTACCATTGTCTGAGTAAAGAACCTGATTAGATTACTTACAGGCCCTTCGGCCCAACAAGTCCAAACCGACCCGCCATAGCACAACCCACCAAGACCCATACCCCTACATTTACCCCTTCACCTAACACTACGGGCAATTTAGTGTGGCCAATTCATCTAACCTGCACATTTTTTTTTTTGGATTGTGGAAGGAAACCAGAGCACCCGGAGGAAACCCACGCAGACACGGGGAGAATGTGCAAACTCCACACAGAGAGTCACCTGAGGCGGGAATTGAACCCATGTCTCTGGCGCTGTGAGGCAGCAGTGCTGACCACTGTGCCACCGTGCCGCCCGTAAACCTGCCTCTGACATCTGTCTTAAATCTATCACCCCTCAGCTATGCCCCCTCGTACAAGATGACGTCATCTTCCTAGGAAAAGGACTCTCACTGTCTACTCTATCTAATCCTCTGATCATCTTGTGTGCCTCTATTAAATCCCCTCTTAGCTCTCCAATGAGACCCAAGTCCCTCAGCCTTTCCTCATAAGACCTTCCCTCCAGACCAGGCAACATCCTGGTCAATCTCCTCTGAACTTTTTCCAATGCTTCCAATTCCTTCTCGAAATATGGCGACCAGAACTGCGCACAATATTTCAAGTGAGGCCCCACTAGTGTTTTGTACAGTTGCAGCATGACATCACAGCTCCGGAACTCATTCCCTCTACTAATCAAACCTATAAAGGCACCATATGCATAAACATGGAGTTTAGTAAGGAGTTGATAAATTTCCCCATGGTAAACTGATAGAGAACGTGCAGTCACATGGTGTGCAGGATGTTCTAGCGAGGTGGATAAAGAACTGGTTGAGCAACAGGAGACAGGGAGTAGTAGTTGAAGGGAGTATCTCGAAATGGAGAAAGGTGACCAGTGGTGTTCCACAGTGATCAGTGCTGGGGCTACTGTTGTTTGTAATATACATAAATGATCTGGAAGAGGGCACTGTTGGTATGAACAGTAAGTTTGCAGATGACATAAAGATTGGTGGAGTAGCAGAAAGCATAAGAGACTGTCAAAGAATACAGGAGGATATAGACAGACTGGAGAGTTGGGTGGAAAAGTGGCAGATGGAGTTCAATCCAGACAAATGTGAGGTGATGTATTTAGGAAAGTCTAATTTTCGAGTGAATTATACAATGAATGGAAGAGCCTTGGGAAAAGTTGATGAGCAGAGAGATCTGGGAGTGCAGGTCCATTGTACCCTGAAGGTTGCTGCACAGGTGGATAGAGTGGTCAAGAAGGCATATGGTATGCTTGCCTTAATTGGACGGGGTATTGAGTATAAGAGCTGGCAGGTCATGTTAAAATTGTACAAGACATTGGTTTGGCCGCATTTTGAATACTGTGTACAGTTCTGGTCGCCACATTACCAATAGGATGTGGATGCTTTGGAGAGGGTGCAGAGAAGGTTTACGAAGATGTTGCCTGGTATGGAAGGTGCTAGCTATGAAGAGAGGTTGAGTAGGTTAGGATTGTTTTCATTAGAAAAAAGGAGATTGAGGGGGGACCTGATTGAGGTTTACAAAATCACGAAGGGTATAGACAGGGTGGATAGAGATAAGCTTTTTCCCAGGGAGAAGGAATCAATAACGTGTAGGTGGGGAGGAGAGGGATACAGATGCTTAGGAATTGGGCAACAGGTTTAGACAGTAGATTTGGATCGGCTCAGGCTTGCAGGGCTGAAGGACCTGTTCCTGGGCTGTAAATTTTCTTTGTTCTTTATATGCCTTCTTAACAGCACTATCCACTTGGGTGGCAACTTTCAGGGATCTATGTACATGGACTCCAAGATTCCGCTGCACATCCACACTACCAAGCGTCTTTCCATTGACCCAGTATTCTGCCTTCCTGTTATTCTTCCCAAAGTGAATCACCTCATTTAGCTGTATTGAACTCCATTTGCCACCTCTCAGCCCAATTCTGCAGTTTATTCGTCTCCCTGCAGCATTCTTCTACGCTGTCCACCACTCCACCGACTTTAGTGTCATCAGCAAACTTATTAATCCATCCACCTATGCCTGTGTCCAAGTCATTTATAAAAATGACAAACAGCAGTGGTCCCAAAACTGATCCTTGTGGCACACTACCAGTAACTGAACTCCAGGCTGAATATTTTCCATCAACCACCACTCGCTGCCTTCTTACAGAAAGCCAATTTCTAATCCAAACAGCTAAATCACACTCAATCCCATGCCTCCGCATTTTCTCCAAAAGCCTACCATGTGGAACCTTATCAAAGGCTGTGCTGAAATCCATGTACACTATGTCTCCACTTAAAGTGTTGGGCTACGGGGTGGTTGGGTTGGTTGGTCCAAAACTGTACAACCCAGATGGCCTCCTTCTTCAAGGACCGCAATTTCCCTCCACACACATCATCTATTGCATCCTCTGCACCCGATGTGGCCTCCTCTATATTGGGGAGACAGGTCGCCTACTTGCGGAACGTTTCAGAGAACACCTCTGGGACACCCGGACCAACCAACCCAACCACCCCGTAGCCCAACACTTTAACTTCCCCTCCCACTCCACCAAGGACATGCAGGTCCTTGGACTCCTCCATCGCCAGACCATGGCAACACGATGGTTGGAGGAAGAGCGCCTCATCTTCTGCCTGGGAACCCTCCAACCACAAGGGATGAACTCAGATTTCTCCAGTTTCCCCATTTCCCCTCCCCCCACCTTGTCTCAGTCAAATCCCTCAAACTCAGCACCGCCTTCCTAACCTGCAATCATCTTCCTGACCTCTCCGCCCCCACCTCACTCCGGCCTATCACCCTCACCTTGACCTCCCTCCACCTATCGCATTTCCAAAGCCCCTCCTCCAAGTCCCTCCTCCCTACCTTTTATCTTAGCCTGCTGGACACACTTTCCTTGCAGATGACACAAAGGTTGGAGGTGTCGTTGACAGTATAGAGGGCTGTTGTAGACTGCAGCAGGACATTGACAGGATGCAGAGATGGGCTGAGAGGTGGTAGATGGAGTTCAACCTGGATAAATGCGAGGTGATGCATTTTAGAAGGTAGAATTTGAAAGCTGAGTACAGGATTAAGGATAGGATTCTTGCTGGTGTGGAGGAACAGAGGGATCTTGGGGTGCAGGTACATAGATCCCTTAAAATGGCCACCCAAGTGGACAGGGTTGTTAAGAAAGCATACGGTGTTTTGGCTTTCATTAACAGGGGGACTGAGTTTAAGAGTCGTGAGATCTTGTTGCAGCTCTATAAAACTTTGGTTAGACCGCACTTGGAATACTGCGTCCAGGTCTGGTCGCCCTATTATAAGAAAGATGTGGATGCTTTGGAGCGGGTTCAGAGGAGGTTTACCAGGATGCTGCCTGGATTGGAGGGCTTATCTTAGAAGGAGAGGTTGACAGAACTCGGACTTTTTTCATTGGAGAAAAGGAGGAGAAGAGAACCATTCTAAATTGCCCATCATGTTCAGAGATGTATAGGCTAGGTGCATTATTAAGGGGTAAATGTAGAGTAATAGCGTAGAGGAATAGGTCTGGGTGGTTTACTCTTTGGAGGGTCAAAGGTGTTTTTCTTCATAAATTTCTCCACGAAGGACAGGTGGTACGGAACGGTCCAACTACTCGGAGCGTTCCGCGGCAGCAAGGCCAGGCCCATCCTTTGCAACACCGGGGACAGGTAGAACCTCAGTACGTAGTGACACTTGTTGTTTGCGTACTGGGGATCCACTCACAGCTTGATGCAGTCACACATAAAGGTGGCCATCAAGGTGAGGGTGGCATTGGGTGTGTTTTATTCCCCCGTTGCCCAGATCTTTATACATTGAGTCCTTTTGGACCCGGTCCATCTTTGATCTCCATATAAATTGGAAGACGGCCCGGGTGACTGCAACGGCACAGGTTCTGGGAATAGGCCAGACCTGTGGCACGTATAACAGCAATGACAGTGCCTCACACCTGATGACCAGGTTTTTTCCCACGATAGAGAGCGACCGTAGCTTCCATCTGCCCAGTTTCTGCCTCACTTTGCTGATACGCTCCTCCCAAGACTTGGCACACGCCCCAACCCCGCCCCAACCCCGAACCAAATACCCAGCACCTTCAGGTGGTTGGTCCTGACGGTGAAGGGGATCGAGGATTGGTCGGTCCAGTTCCCAAAAAGCAGGGCCTCGCTCTTGCCTCGGTTTACCTTGGCCCCCAAGCCCCATTCAAATGGTCACAGATGCACATGAGTCTGTGCACGGACAGCAGATCCGAGCAGAAAACGGCGACATCATCCATGTACAGGGAGGCCTTAACCTGCAGGCCCCCACTGCCAGGAATAGTCACCCCTCTCAGACACGCATCCTTCCTGATGGGCTCGACAAATGGCTCAATGCAGCACATAAACAAGGCAGGAGAGAGAGGACAGCCCTGCCTGACTCCAGATCTGACTGGGAAGCTACCTGATTCCCACCCATTGATTGAGACTGCACTGACAATGTTGGTGTAGCGCAGTCTGATCCAATTGCAGATTCCCTCCCCAAAGCCCATTTTGGAGACAACATCTCTCATATACGTGTGTGATATCCTGTCAAAGGCTTTCTCCTTGTCCAGGCTGATCAGGCAGGTGTCCACCCCCCTGTCCTGCACGTAGGCGATCGTATCCCTGAGGAGTGCGAGACTCCCAGCAATTTTCCTGCCCGGTACAGCACAGGTTTGGTCAGGGTGAATCACTGACCCCAAAGCAGACCTGACCCGGTTGGCGATAACCTTTGACAGAATTTTGTAATCCCCAGTCAATAGTGAGATTGGTCTCCAATTTCTGAGTTCCTCCCTCTCCGCCTTCCGCTTGTAGATGAGGGTGATGATGCCTTTCCTCATGGATTCACTCATGGTACCTGCCAGAAGCATACTGACATACACCTCCAGCAGGTCCTGGCCAATCAAGTCCAGGATTTTCCTGCCCGGCAATTTTCCTGCCCGGTACAGCACAGGTTTGGTCAGGGTGAATCACTGACCCCAAAGCAGACCTGACCCGGTTGGCGATAACCTTTGACAGAATTTTGTAATCCCCAGTCAATAGTGAGATTGGTCTCCAATTTCTGAGTTCCTCCCTCTCCGCCTTCCGCTTGTAGATGAGGGTGATGATGCCTTTCCTCATGGATTCACTCATGGTACCTGCCAGAAGCATACTGACATACACCTCCAGCAGGTCCTGGCCAATCAAGTCCCACAGAGCAGAATAGAGCTCGACCAGTAAGCCGTCGCTTCCGAGAGTTTTATTCTTTTCAAAGGACTCGAGGGCCTTGGTCAGCTCATCCAGAGATAGTGGCTGGTCTGGCCTCTCCCATGTCCTGTCGTCTAAGACCTCGTGATCGAGGACAGGGACGACTGGGAGGCTGCGCTGGCGGTTGGCTTCGAGTCATACAGACTGGCATAGAAGGATTTGCTGATCCTCATGATGTCAGCCTGAGATGTTTCGTGAGCACGTTTCGTCTTGCTCCACGGAGCAGACCCTGGACCGGAAGATTATCTTGGAGGCCTCCGAGGCAAAGAGCGAGGCTTGCTAGCCCTTCACCTCCTTGAGATCCTCCGTGACATCGACCCTCATCGTCTGCAGCAGGAGCAGGTTCTGCATACTTTCCTGGAGCTGGGACAGTTTCCCCGCCTCTCTCTCGCCTCCTGAACACCTTTGAGGATGAAGAACCTCTTGATGTTCCCTTTTACTATTTCCCACCAGTCTGCTGGGGAATCAAAGAGGGGCTTCTCCAACCTGCGTAATCCCTCTTGAGCTCCTCGATGTTTCCCGGGGTGAACAACTTAGTGTTCAGCTTCCACGTTCCCTTACCAGCCCGCTGCTCGTCCTGTAGATCACAGTCGGCTGGCAGGAGGCAGTGGTCAGAGAAGAACACCGGCTTGACGTCGGTGGATCTGACCAAGAGCGTTCGGGACACCAGCAGGTAATCTATCCTTGAGCAGATAGACCCGTCTGCCCATGACCAGGTGTATCTACGCTGCGCTCCGTCTGCAGGGGTGATGAAGACGTCGTGCAGCTTGAGATCTTTTACCGTGTCCATCAAGGCTCTGGACATGGCGTCCAGTTTACTGTTCCCCCTCCCCCCGCACCGGATCGTCCATCTGCATCAATTATACATTTGAAGTCTCCAGCCCAGAATGACTGGCCTGGACATAGCCAGCAACAGTGGAAGCTGTTGCAGGACAGCCAGCCGTTCACTCTTACCCACTGGGGCATACACATTAATCAGTCTCAGGGGAGCATTCCTGTATGACGTCGGTGACAAGGAGGCGCCTGCTCACCACCTCCTTAACCTCGGAGATGGTGGAGTTGCCTCCTTGCAACAGGATACCCAGGCCTGAGGAGCGGTTATCGTTGCCCCCCGACCAAACTGACGGCCCATGGGCCCACAAGCTCGACCATCTCCTGTAGCTGCTGAGGTGCGTTATCCCACACTCCTGCAGAAACAGGACATCAGCTTTAACGTTGGCCAGGAAGGCCATCTTAGAAACATCGCGTAGCCGATTTGGTGCTACGCACATTGATGCTGGCAATTCTTATCCCCATTTTAACAGTTTACGAGGTTACCAGTGTCCATTTGCTGCTGGTCTTGCCTCTCTGGGGTAGCTGTGTGCATCTCCATGGTGACAGCAAACTGCTGGACCCTCCCCCGCTCTGGTGTCTTCGTGTCGGGCCCAGGGTCCACACAGTCCAGTTCACCATCTGACAGTGGGGCTGTCATAGGACCTGGATGTGTGGGCCGGTGGGTGCCTCTTGGTTCTCACCGGGTGGGGGCTAGTCTTTACCCGTCCCCTCAGAGGGATCGTCTTTCCCTGTTTGGGCGGTGCTGCCCTCCTTTTTCCCCGCGGCGCTCTATCTCTTCCTCTGGTGATGACCCTCCTTACGCCCGTCCTCATCGTCGGAAGAGCTGCCTGTATCCTCGTCGTGTAGGTGTCACTTCCCCCTTTGCTGGGTGGCTATTGGGGCCTGGTGAGGTTTCCTCTTCCTGCTTTTGACAGTAATCCAATCCTCTGCCTCCTTTGTTCCCTCCTCTTCCATTTCCTCCATCTGTTTTGAAGGGGCTTGGATCAGCTGCTGCACCTCCCCGCTGTCTGCTGTCTGATCCACTCCAGCCCAATGCATATCTTCAGTGACTGGTGTAGAAGGACACAGACAACTCATAATACAGTCCTCCCTCTCTATTTATAGTCATTCAGATAATAATGTGCCTTCCTGTTTTTGCTACTGAAGTGGATAACTTTCCTTTTGTCCACGTTATACTTCATCTGTCATGTATTTGCCCACTCGTTCAGCCTGTCTAAATCACGCTGCATTTGAATGAGTTTCCAATCAATCTAATTCTTTCTACACAGTGAAACTCAAGGAAAGGCAGCAAAATGTCCAACTCAGAATTGATTAGGAAATAAATTTCAATGAAATGAGAAATAAAACAATTAATAAAATAATGTTTTACTGTAATTTTTTCGCTTTGGTTGAGTGGTTAAGAAGTTTATGAAACATTATTCCCAGTTGCATTTGAAGTGAATGGAGAGAGATCATTTGTTTGAAGCTTGTTTCAAAATCCCTGTGCCTCAGGCAAAAGTTCTACCTGTTTTGTTATTTCTGTTGACAACAATGGACTGTGGCGGTGGAGTCAGGAGGCTATCACAAATAATTGATTCACCTCCAAGCCTCTCACAAGTGAGCAAACTTAATGCCAGAAGCATCTTCAAATTTGTGCAGGAAACGTGGATATTGAATTGAAATTAACAAAGGATTAACAGCGACAAGGATTTACCAACAACAATGATGACACACACTCAGGTACTCGTGATAACCCAAGGATTGAAACTAAATTTTTTTGACAGATGGTATTGGCTTTGGAGGTTTTACAGTTTGAATAAATTGAGCTAACATTTCTGATGGTGCAACTCACATGGAACTATTCACTTTAATAGCTTGCTGTTAGCACTCTAATCAACTTTAGGATCCAGACCTGCACAGGGAGAATGCACTTTGCAATTGACAGACGGATTGGTGATCCGTCTGGTTTCATTTGAACTGGCCAGCACATTCTGATGAAGGGCTTATACACAAAACATCAATTCTCCTGGTCCTCGAATGCTGCCTGACCTGCTGTGCTTTTCCAGCACCACAGTCTCAACAGACACACACTGCTGTTCAGTTTCCATTGGGCACTACGGGGACCAGACTCCCCAGTCAAGACAGATTAGTATTTTAATTGAATGAGTTCCCAATTAACCTTGTTTCTTTTCATTTCTAAAACTTATTTCTAAAACTGATGATGCTCTGTGTTATAGGAGCAAGTGAGGACTGGAGATCAGAGTCGAGAATGTGGTGCTGGAAAAGCACAGCAGGTCAGGCAGCGTCCGAGGAGCAGGTGCATCGATATTTTGGGCATAAGGGCTTATGCCCAAATGTCGATTCTCCTGCTCCTCAGGTGCTACCTGACTGGCTGTGCTTTTCCAGTGCCAACCTCTTCGACTCTGATGCTCTGTGTTCAGAAATCAGAGTTTTAGAAGAACAAAGAAAATTTACAGCCCAGGAACAGGCCCTTCAGCCCTCCAAGCCTGAGCCAATCCAAATGTATTGTCTCAACCTGTCGGTCAATTTCTAAGCATCTGTATCCCTCTGCTCCTCACCTATGCATGCATCTGTCCAGACTCATCTTAAATGAATCTACCGTGCCTACCTCAACCACGTCTGCTGGCAATTCGTTCCAGACACCCACCACCCTCTGTGTGAAGTACTTGCCGCATGTATCTCCCTTAAACTTTCCACCTCTCACCTTGAAAGCATGACCCCTCGTTATTGATACCTTCACGCTGGGGAAAAGTTTGTCTCCATCCAAAAAGATATCTTTAAAAATTATCTTTTTAAAAGATAATTTGGTCA
Organism: Chiloscyllium plagiosum; assembly: GCF_037043375.1. Taxonomy (NCBI): domain Eukaryota; kingdom Metazoa; phylum Chordata; class Chondrichthyes; order Orectolobiformes; family Hemiscylliidae; genus Chiloscyllium; species Chiloscyllium plagiosum. The sequence continues at coordinate 77,527,203 of NW_028270157.1, forward strand.
GCTCACCATGTGAGAGAGTTGAATTGTTGTTTTTCATTTTTAATAGTTTCTGCTGAGTTTCACAAAGAAGATGTGTTTATTTCTTTCCTACTGGATTGTGCAGAGATCTTTCATCAATTAAATAGTTTTGAAATATTCAAGTCTATTAAGATGCTGGAAATGCAGAAATTAATTTTCACACAACAAAGCTCAGTTCTCTGGAGTGATACTTGACCAGGTGACTGTTTTGCCAAACACATCACAGAGAGTCTGCAGTTTGGAGCTTTATTCATGAAAGTCATATTACTTTTGATCATGTTATTAGCTTATATCTTTAACTTACTGGATAGCCCTGGGTTGGTGTAAACATGCAGCAATCAGATGTGTGAAGTGTTTTGTGGTATTTTATGTTGGAATGTCAGACCTGATCTGCCGAATGTCTTTGTTTTCAACGGATAAACTTCACACTTCCTTCTCAGTGTTTAAACTAATCACATTGGTATCGCATTGGTAATGTCTCCAGTTTCTTCAATGCTGCTTTTAAATGATTGTTGTAAAAGAAGCAGCTCACTCATCTACATACAAAGTTAAAAATCGCACAACACCAGGTTATAGTCCAACAGGTTTAATTGGAAGCACACTAGCTTTCGGAGCGACGCTCCTTCATCAGGTGATTGGACTGCTCACAGGCCTCCAGTCTGAAAAACAACCCTCCACCACCACTCTCTGTCTTCTACCTTTGAGCCAGTTCTGTATCCAAATGGCTAGTTCTCAGTCTCCCATGGGGAACCTTGTTGAACGCCTGACTGAAGTTCACATATCTAATCTACAAAAAAATAACCTGGTGTTGTGTGATTTTTAACTTTGTCCAGCACCAGCACCTCCACATCATAACCACTACACCAACAATGCCGCTAGTTTAAGAAGTAATGGAAAGCAATGGCAGCCAGTTGTCAAAATCTGTGTTCTTTTGTATTTTATACCTTCCTGCCCCGATTAGGAAACCTGCAACATTGTTTCCAGTCTTGCAGCACGTGGTATTAACAAGTTTGGAAGCTGTTTACCATATCAAAACATTGAAGTGGACAAGAAAGGTACTGGTGTGTAATAACGGAACTATGAAGTTCAGTATAATTTTTGTTTGCTGATTTTAGATGGGCTTTCTCACAGATAACTGGAAACCCTAATTAAAATTACTTGTTCTTTTCTAAGAATCTGTTTTCACCTATACGGCTGTGACATTATCTGTTACTGATCATTCAAATATCAACCAAGGAATCCATTCCAGGAGAGAAAAGGAACAATTACGTTCTGTTCTTCTGGCTGATTTGCAATGGTTTAGGTTGTTTCATATTAGCAAATTGGAAGCTAAAAGCCAAGCCGAACAAGCACAACTTGATTTCAACATGCCAGTGTAATGAAGGAGCAGCACTCTGAAAACTCGTGCTTCCAAATAAACCTGTTGGTCTATAACTTGGTGTTGTGTACAAAGTTAAAAATCACACAACACCAAGTTATAGTCTGGCAGGTTTATTTGGAAGCCGGGCTGCCAGAGGAAGTGGTGGAGGCTAGTACAATTGCCACATTTAAAAGGCACCTGAATGGGTATATGAATAGGAAGGGTTTGGAGGGATATGGGCCAAGTGCTGGCAGGTGGGACAATATTGGGTTGGTGTATCTGGTCAGCATGGACAAGTTGGACCGAAGGATCTGTTTCCGTGCTGTACCTCTCCAGGACTCGCAACACAACTTCAAACAGTATGTTGGTGCAATGTCCTGACTGTATCCAAAGTGGCATTATCTCAACCAGTTTCTTTGATGTTAACGGTTGGCGGTGCAGGCTCGAAGGGCTGCACCTATTGTCTATAATCTGTATGTAGATGATTCGGAGATGCCGGTGTTGGACTGGGGTGTACAAAGTTAAAAATCACACAACACCAGGTTATAGTCCAACAGGTTTAATTGGAAGTACACTAACTTTCGGAGCGTCGCTCCTTCATCAGGTGATTGTCCAATCACCTGATGAAGGAGCGTCGCTCCGAAAGCTAGTGTGCTTCCAATTAAACCTGTTGGACTATAACCTGGTGTTAAAAACAATGACTGCAGATGCTGGAAACCAGATTCTGGATCAGTGGTGCTGGAAGAGCACAGCAATTCAGGCAACATCCGAGGACAGGCAAAATCGACGTTTCGGGCAAAAGCCCTTCATCAGGAATAAAGGCAGAGAGCCTGAAGCGTGGAGAGATAAGCTAGAGGAGGGTGGGGATGGGGAGAGAGTAGCATAGAGTACAATAGGTCAGTGGGGAAGGAAATGAAGGTGATAGGTCAGGGAGGAGAGGGTGGAGTGGATAGGTGGAAAAGGAGCTGGGCAGGTCGGACAAGTCCGGACAAGTCAGGGGATCCTGTTGCTGGAGGTTAGAAACTAGGGTGAGGTGGGGGAAGGGGAAATGAGGAAGCTGTTGAAATCCACATTGATGCGCTGGGGTTGAAGTGTTCCGAGGCGGAAGATGAGGCGTTCTTCTTCCATGCGTCTGGTGGTGAGGGAGCGGCGGTGAAGGAGGCCCAACACCTCCATATCCTCGGCAGAGTGGGAGGGGGAGTTGAAATGTTGAGCCACGGGGCAGTGTGGTTGATTGGTGCGGGTGTCTCGGAGATGTTCCCTAAAGCGCTCTGCTAGGAGGCGCCCAGTCTCCCCAATGTAGAGGAGACCGCATCGGGAGCAACGGATACAATAAATGATATTAGTGGATGTGCAGGTAAAACTTTGATGGATGTGGAAGGCTCCTTTAGGGCCTTGGATGGAGGTGAGGGAGGAGGTGTGGGCACAGGTTTTACAGTTCCTGCGGTGGCAGGGGAAAGTGCCAGGATGGGAGGGTGGGTTGTAGGGGGGCGTGGACCTGACCAGGTAGTCACGGAGGGAACGGTCTTTGCGGAAGGCGGAGAGGGGTGGGGAGGGAAATATATCCCTGGTGGTGGGGTCTGTTTGGAGGTGGCGGAAATGTCGGCGGATGATTTGGTTTATGGGAAGGTTGGTAGGGAGGAAGGTGAGCACCAGGGGCGTTCTGTCCTTGTTGCGGTTGGAGGGGTTGGGTCTGAGGGCGGAGGTGCGGGATGTGGACGAGATGCGTTGGAGGGCATCTTTAACCACGTGGGAAGGGAAATTGCGGTCTCTAAAGAAGGAGGCCATCTACCTGGTGTTGTGTGATATTTAACTTTGTATGTAGATGAGTGAGCTGCTTCTTTTACAACAATCATTTAAAAGCAGCATTGAAGAAACTGGAGACATTACCAATGCGATACCAATGTGATTAGTTTAAACACTGAGAAGGAAGTGTGAAGTTTATCCGTTGAAAACAAAGACATTCGGCAGATCAGGTCTGACATTCCAACATAAAATACCACAAAACACTTCACACATCTGATTGCTGCATGTTTACACCAACCCAGGGCTATCCAGTAAGTTAAAGATATAAGCTAATAACATGATCAAAAGTAATATGACTTTCATGAATAAAGCTCCAAACTGCAGACTCTCTGTGATGTATTTGGCAAAACAGTCACCTGGTCAAGTATCACTCCAGAGAACTGAGCTTTGTTGTGTGAAAATTAATTTCTGCATTTCCAGCATCTTAATAGACTTGAATATTTCAAAACTATTTAATTGATGAAAGATCTCTGCACAATCCAATAGGAAAGAAATAAACACATCTTTGAGAAACTCAGCAGAAACTATTAAAAATGAAAAACAACAATTCAACTCTCTCACATGGTGAGCTGACCAAATTATCTTTTAAAAAGATAATTTTTAAAGATATCTTTTTGGATGGAGACAAACTTTTCCCCAGCGTGAAGGTATCAATAACGAGGGGTCATGCTTTCAAGGTGAGAGGTGGAAAGTTTAAGGGAGATACACGCGGCAAGTACTTCACACAGAGGGTGGTGGGTGTCTGGAACGAATTGCCAGCAGACGTGGTTGAGGTAGGCACGGTAGATTCATTTAAGATGAGTCTGGACAGATGCATGCGTAGGTGAGGAGCAGAGGGATACAGATGCTTAGAAATTGACCGACAGGTTTAGACAATATATTTGGATTGGCTCAGGCTTGGAGGGCTGAAGGGCCTGTTCCTGGGCTGTAAATTTTCTTTGTTCTTCTAAAACTCTGATTTCTGAACACAGAGCATCAGAGTCGAAGAGGTTGGCACTGGAAAAGCACAGCCAGTCAGGTAGCACCTGAGGAGCAGCAGAATCGACATTTGGGCATAAGCCGGGCTGCCAGAGGATGTGGTGGAGGCTGGTACAATTGCAACATTTAAGAGGCATTTGGATGGATATATGAATAGGAAAGGTTTGGAGGGATATGGGTCGGGTGCTGGCAGGTGGGACTAGATTGGGTTGGGAGATCTGGTCAGCATGGACGGGTTGGACCGAAGGGTCTGTTTCCATGCTGTACATCTCTATGACTGTATTACTTACAGTATGGAAACAGGCCCTTCGGTCCAACAAGTCCACAGCGACCCACCAAAGTGCAACCCACCCAGACCCATTCCCCTACATTTACCCCATTCACCTAACACTACGGGCAATTTAGCATGGCCAATTCACCGAACTTGCACATTTTTGGACTGCGGGAGGAAACCAAAGCACCCAAAGCAAAGAGCTGAAAAATGTGTTGCTGTAAAAACGCTGCAGGTCAGGCAGCATACAAGGAGCAGGAGAATCGACGTTTTGGGCATAAGCCCTTCTTCAGGAATGAGAAGGGTGTGCCAAGCAGGCTAAGATAAACGGTAGGGAGGAGGGACTTGGGGGAGGGCCGTTGGGAATGCGATAGGTGGAAGGAGATTAAGGTGAGGGTGATAGGCTGGAGAGGGTGATAGGCCGGAGAGGTCGGGAAGAAGATTGCAGTTCAAGAAGGCGGTGCTGAGTCTGAGGGTTGGGACTGAGATACGGTGGGGGGAGGGGAAATGAGGAAGCTGGAGAAATCTGCATTCATCCCTTGTGGTTGGAGGGTTCCAAGGCGGAAGATGAGGCGCTCTTCCTCCAGGCGTTGTGTTGCCATGGTCTGGCGATGGAGGAAGCCAAGGACCTGCATGTCCTTGGCGGAGTGGGAGGCGGGTTAAAGTGTTCAGCCACGGGGCGGTTGGGTTGGTTGGTGCGGGTGTTCCAGAGGTGCGTTCCGCAAGTAGGAGGCCTGTCTCCCCAATGTAGAGGAGGCCACATCGGGTGTAGCAAATGATGTGTGTGGAGGTGCAGGTGAACTTGTGACGGATATGGAAGGATCCCTTGGGGCCTTGGAGGGAAGTGAGGGGCGAGATGTGGTCACAAGTTTTGCATTTCTTGCGGTTGCAGGGGAAGGTGCTGCGAGAGGAGGTTGCTTTGGTGGAGTGTGTGGACCTGACGAGGGAGTGGTCTTTCTGGAACGCTGATAGGGGAGGGGCGGGAAATATATCCCTGGTGGTGAGGTCTGTTTGGAGGTGGTGGAAATGATGAAAGATGATACTCAGCACCGCCTTCTTGACCTGCAATCTTCTTCCCAACCTCTCCGCCCCCACTCCCTCTCCGGCCTATCACCCTCACCTTAACCTTCTTCCACCTATTGCATTCCCAATGCCCCTCCCCCGTGTTCCTCTTCCCTACCTTATTTCTTCGCCTGCTTGGCACACCCTCTCATTCCTGAAGAAGGGCTTATGCCTGAAATGTTGATTCTCCTGCTCCGTGGATGGTGCCTGACCTGCTGCACTTTTCCAGCAGCACATTTTTCAGCTCTGATCTCCAGCATCTGCAGTCCTCACTTTCTCCCGGAGGAAACCCATGCAGACTTGGGGAGAATATGCAAACTCCACACAGACAGTCGCCTGAGGCGGGAATTGAACCGGGTCTCTGGCGCTGTGAGGCAGCAGTGCTAACCACTGAGCCACCATGCCACCAGTTATAGTCCCAGCAGGTTTATTTGAAGTACTAGCTTTCAGAGTACTGCTCCTTCATCAGGTAACTAGTAGCACTACTGCCTGACAGCACCAGGGACCCAAGCTCATTTTCAGCCTTGGGCTAGTGTGGAGTTTGCATGTTCTCCCCATGTTTGAGTGCGTTTCTGGTGGTTGCTTGGGATTCCCCCCATAGTTCAGGGGCATGCAGGTTGGGTGAATACGCTGTACTAAATTCCCCTGCAGTGTGCAGGTTAGAGTGATTAACCATAACAAATGTGGAGTTGGAGGGAAAAGGTGGGCAGGGGCATTTTATTTGGAGAGTCAAAGCACGCCAGTGCTTTCTGACCCACTCTGACCTCCAGCATTTGTTGTTTTCAGTACACATTCCAGCTTTTGCATTAATTTGCTCTTTTCAGTTAGAATCCCTAACGAGCAACAGTAGGCTAAGCTGTTCCTCAAAATTTGCTTTCCTTAGTTTCAATGCATTGTCTCATTTATGCACTTATTCAGATTCTGCTATTTCAAATTTTCTCCTATCTCAGACTTTGTCCCCTGTTGATTCCCATGCAATTGCAGACACATTTATGTCTCCATGGACTTTAGCACAGCCTTCATAAGGTTCCGCATGGAAGATGGTTAAGTCGGGTTAGATCACAAGGAATTCAGGGAGGGCTAGCCAGTTAGATACAAAATTGTCTTGACAGTGGGAGAAAGAGAATGGTGGTAGAGAGTTGTTCCAACTGGAGGCCTGTGACCAGCGGTGTGCTGCAAAGATCGGTGCTGGGTCCACTGTTGTTCATTATTTATATAAATTATTTGGATAAAAATAAAGGAGGCACGATTGGTAAGTTTGCGGGTGACAGCAAAATTGGAGTATAGTGGACAGTGAAGATATTTATCTAAGAGTACAACGGGATCTTATTCAACTGGGCCAGTGGGCTGAGGAATGGCAGATGGAATTTAATTCAGATAAATGCGAGATATTGCATTTTGGTAAGACAACCAGGGCAGGACTTACACAGTTAATGGAAGGGCTCTTGGGGAGTGTTCTCAAACAGAGACCAAGCGGTCTAGGTACATAATTGTTTGAAAGTGGCGCCAGGGAGACAGGGTGGTGCATTTGGTATACTTGTGTTCATCGGTGAGAGCATTGAGTACAGGAGTTAGGAAGTCATGTTTGGTGAGGCCACATTTGGAATACTATTTGCAGATGACACAAAGTTTGGCAGTGTTGTTGACAGTATAGAGGGCTGTTGTAGGCTGCAGCGGGATATTGACGGGATGCAGAGATGGGCTGAGAGGTGGCAGATGGAGTTCAACCTGGATAAATGCGAGCTGATGCATTTTGGAAGGTCGAATTTGAAAGCTGAGTACAGGATTCAGGATAGGATTCTTGGCAGTGTGGAGGAACAGAGGGATCATGGGGTACAGGTACATAAATCCCTTAAAATTTAAGGGTGGCACGGTGGCACAGTGGTTAGCACTGTTGCCTCACAGCGCCAGAGACCCGGGTTCAATTCCCGCCTCAGGCGACTGACTGTGTGGAGTTTGCACGTTCTCCCCGTGTCTGCGTGGGTTTCCTCCGGGTGCTCCGGTTTCCTCCCACAATCCAAAAAAAATGTGCAGGTTAGGCAAATTGGCCATGCTAAATTTCCCGTAGTGTTAGATGAAGGGGTAAATATAGGGGAATGGGTCTGGGTGGGTTACGCTTCAGCCGGTCGGTGTGGACTTGTTGGGCCGAAGGGCCTGTTTCCACACTGTAAGTAATCTAATCTAAAAAAATGGCCAGCCAAATGGGCAGGGTTGTTAAGAAAGCATATGGTGTTTTGGCTTTCATTAGCAGGGGGATTGAGTTTAAGAGTCGTGAGATCTTGTTGCAGCTCTATAAAACTTTGGTTAGACCGCACTTGGAATACTGCGTCCAGTTCTGGTCGCCCTATTATAGGAAAGATGTGGATGCTTTGAAGAGGGTTCAGAAGAGGTTTACCAAGACGCTGCCCGGAATGGAGGGCTTATCTTATGAAGAGAGGTTGACTGAGCTCAGACCTTTTTCATTGGAGAAAAGGAGGAGGAGAGCGGACCTAATTGAGGTGTACAAGATAATGAGAGGCATAGATAGAGTCGATAGCCAGAGACTATTTCCCAGGACAGAAATGACTAACACGAGGGGTCATAGTTTTAAGATGGTTAGAGGAAAGTATAGAGGGGATGTCAGAGGCGGGTTCTTTACACAGAGTTGTGAGAGCATGGAATGCTTTGCCAGCAGCAGTTGTGGAAGCAAGGTCTTTGGGGACATTTAAGAGACTGCTGGACATGCATATGGTCACAGAAATTTCAGGGTGCAAACATGAGGATCAGTGGTCGGCACAACATGTGGGCTGAAGGGCCTGTTCTGTGCTGTACTGTTCTATGTTTTATGTTCTATATTTACAATTCTGGTCACCTTGCAATAGGAAGGATGTTATTAAACTGGAATGGGTGCAAAACAGATTTGCAAAGCTGCTACCGAGACTGGAGTGTTTGAGTTATGAGGAGAGGCTGAATCGGCAGAGACGTAGGGATGACATGGTCGAGGTTTATAAAATCATGAGGGGCAATAGATAAAGGGTGTATGTATATTGAACAGGCTGCTAGTGGAAGTAGTACAGGTGAGTACATTTACAACATTTAGAAGGAATTTCGACAGCTACATAGTTAGCATAGGCTTAGAGGAATATGGGCCAACTACAGGCAAATGGGACTAGTTTCTTTGTGAGTAGGAGATCATGCCTCACAGATTTGTTAGAGTTCTTTAATGAAGTGACCAGGAAGGTTGATGAGGGCAGGGCAGTGAACATAGTCCATATGTATTACAGTAAGGCCTTTGATAAGGTTCCACATGGTAGGCTGCCCTTGATTGCTAGATTACATGGAATCCAAGGTGAGCTGGCAAATTGGATACAAAATTGGCTTTATGATAGGACGCAGAGGGTAATAGTGGAAGGATGCTTGTCAGACTGGAGGCTTGTGAGTAGTGGAGTACCTCAGGGGTCAGTGTTGGGTCCATTGCTGTTTGTTACCTATATCAATGATTTGGATGAGAATGTCCAAGGCATTCATTATTTGCTGTTGGCACTAAACTAGGCAGCATTGTGGACAGTTAGGAAGATTATCAGAAATTGCAGCAAGACCTTGACCAGCTGGGGAGTTTATGGAGTTTAGTATGGATAAGTGTGTGGTCTTGCATTTTGGAAAGTCAAATCAAGGTAGGAATTTCACGGTGAATGGTAGGGCCTTAAGGAGTGTCATGGAACAGAGGGACCTTGGAGTTCAGGTTCACAGTTCTCTGAAAGTGGTGTCCCAGATAGACAGGGCAATGATGAAGGCTTTTGGTAGACTGGCTCTTATCAGTCAGGTCATTGAGTATAGAAGTTGGGAAGTTATGTTGCTGTTATCCAGGATGTTGGTGAGACCACGCTTGGAGTATTGCGTTCAGCTTTGGTCACCTTGTTGTAGGAAGGACGTCACTAATCTAGAAAGAACGCAGAAGAAATTTACAAGGATATTGTCTGGACTCCATGGTCTGAGTTTTAGGGAGAGGTTGAACAAGCTAGAATGTGTTTTTTTTTGAGCATAGGAGACTGAGGGGGAACTTTTTAGAGGTGTATAAGATTATGAGAGGCATGGACAGGGTAAATACACTAAGTCTTTTTCCCAGGGTTGGAGAATGGAGGACAAGACGACATAAAAGGGAACCTGAGAGGCAACTTTCTTACAAAGAGGGTGATATGCATATGGAATCAGCTGCCAGCAGAAGTGGTGGAGGCATAAACATTAATAACATTTAAAAGGCATTTAGACAAATGCATGGATAGGAAAGGATTAGAAGGATATGAGCCAAGTGCAGGGAAATGGGGTTATGGAGGTCAGACATTTTGGTCAGCATAGACCAATTTGGGCCAAAAGACATGTCTCCGTGCTGTAGGACTCTATGACTCGAGTTCATTTTAAGAAACCTGGTCAGCATGGACAAGTTGGGCCGAAGGGTCTGTTTCCATGTTATGTGACTCTACGTCTCAAGGCACACTGACGTTGCCATCCAGGAAAGTGCTGTCTCCAAAGACCACCAATGACTGCACGTTGTTCAGCACCTTTCCCGAATCCTCAGGTACTGGAGTAGTGCATGTCCAAAGACAGCAAGACCTGAACGATAGCCCTAGATTTGTGATGACAAGTGACAAGTAGCATTTGTCCCACACATGTGCCAGGCCATGACCATCTTAGAACAAGAGACAATATGTGACCTTTGGCATTTGATGGTTGCATCATTAAAGGGGGTGAAAGTGAAGACTGCAGATGCTGGAGATTAGAGTCGAAGAATGTGGTGCTGGAAAAGCTGATCAGGCAGCATTCAGGGAGAAGGAGAATCAATGTTTTGAGCATAAGCTGATGAAGATTTTCCTGCTCCTTGGATGCTGCCTGACCGTCTGTGCTTTTTCAGCACCACCTTCTTTGACTCAGCATCATTGAAGCCCACCTCCCAATCACTATCTCGGGGTTACCATTTATCAGAAATGGAAGTGAACACTGCTGGCCATATAAGTACGGTGCCTCCAAGAGCAGACTCATGAGCATCTGCAACAAGTTTGAACTGGCCTCAGGATACAAGGTAACTCAAGGCAGCAGCAATGTCATATTAGCACACAGAACATAGAACAATACAGTGCAGAACAGGCCCTTTGGCTCACAATGTTGTGCTGAGAATTAATCCTAATATAAAATATAATAACTTAACCTACGCACCCCTCATTTCACTGCTATCCGTGTGCATGTCCAGCAGTTGCTTAAATGTCCCTAATGAAATGTAGGGGGTGATGGATTCTCAGGGGAATGTAGCACGAACAGCCAAGTTTTTGGTATTGAGACTGGCTCTAATGCAACGAGAGGGGTATGTCGGCTTCCAAGAGATCAACTGTGTTAGGGGATTCTGAAGTCCAAGGGACAGACAGACGTTTCTGTGGCCAGCAGAGAAAAAGCAGAATGGTGCATTGTTTCCCTAGTGCCAGGATCAAGGATGTCTCAGAAAGGGTGCAGTATGTTCTCACGGGAGAGAGGGGCCAGCAAGAGGTCATTGTCCACATTGGAACCAACAATATACCTATCTCTCCTGGTAATATCCTCCCTCAGCACCCTGGAAAGGGTGCAGAGGAGATTTACTAGGATGTTGCCTGGTACGGAAGGAATGTCTTACGGGGAAAGGCTGAGGGCCTTGAGGCTGTTCTCGTTAGAGAGAAGAAGGTTGAGATGTGACTTAATAGAGACATACAAGATAATCAGAGGGTTAGATGGGGTGGAGAGGGAGACCCTTTTTCCAAGTATGGGGACGGCAAACACGAGGGGACACAACTTTAAAAAGTGAGGGGAGATAGGTATAAGACAGATGTCAGAGGTAGTTTATTTACTCAGAGTAGTAAGGGTATGGAATGCTTTGCCTGCATCGGTAGTAGATTCGCCAAGTTTAAGTGCATTTAAGTCGTCATTGGACAGGCATATGGACGTACATGGAATAGTGTAGGTGGGATGGGCTTCAGATTAGTATGACAGGGTGGCGCAACATCGAGGGCCGAAGGGCCTGTACTGCGCTGTAATGTTCTATGTTCTATAGGAAGGGAAAAGGTTGAGATTCTGAAGGGAGATTACAGAGAGGCAGAAATTTAAAAAGGAGGTCTTCAAGGGTAGTAATATCTGGATTTCTCCCAGTGCTACGAGCTAGTGAGGGCAGGAATAGGAGGATAGAGCAGATGAATACATGGCTGAGGAGCTGGTGTATGAGAGAAGTATTCACATTTTTAGATCATTGGAATCTCTTTTGGGGTAGAAGTGACCTGTACAAAAAGGACGGATTGCACCTAAATTGGAAGGGGACTAATATACTAGCAGGGAAATTTGCGAGAACTGCTTAGGAGGATTTAGACGAGTAAGGTGGGGGTGGTGGGACCCAGGGAGATAGTGAGATAAGAGATCAATCTGAGACTGGTACAGTTGAGAACAGAAGTGAGTCAAACAGTCAGGGCAGGCAGGGACAAGGTAGGACTCATAAATTAAACTGCATTTATTTCAATGCAAGAGGCCTAACAGGGAAGGCAGATGAACTCCGGACATGGTTAGGAACATGGAACTGGGATATCATAGCAATTACGGAAACATGGCTCAGGGATGGGCAGGACTGGCAGCTTAATGTTCCAGGATACAAATGCTACAGGAAGGATAGAAAGGGAGGCAAGAGAGGAGGGGGAGTGGCATTTTTGATGAGGGATAGCATTACAGCTGTGCTGAGGGAGGATATTCCCAGAAATACATCCAGGGAAGTTATTTGGGTGGAACTGAGAAATAAGAAAGGGATGATCACCTTATTGGGATTGTATTATAGATCCCCTAATAGTCAGAGGGAAATTGTGAAACAAACTTGTAAGGAGATCCCAACTATCTGTAAGAATAATAGGGTAGTTATTGTAGGGGATTTTAACTTTCCAAACATCGACTGGGACTGCCATAGTGTTAAAGATTTAGATGGAGAGGAATTTCTTAAGTGCATACAAGACAATTTTATGATTCTGTATGTGGATGTACCTACTAGAGAAGGTGCAAAACTTGACCTACGTTTGGGAAATAAGGCAGGGCAGGAGACTGAGATGTCAGTGGGGGAGCACTTTGGGGCCAGCGACCATAATTCTATTCGTTTTAAAATAGTGATGGAAAAGGATAGACCAGATCTAAAAGTTGAAGTTCTAAATTGGAGAAAGGCCAATTTTGACGGTATTAGGCAAGAACTTTCAAAAGCTGATTGGAGGCAGATGTTTGCAGGTAAAGGGACAGCTGGAAAATGGGAAGACTTCAGAAATGAGATAAGAAGCATCCAGAGAAAGTATATTCCTGTCAGGGTGAAAGGGAAGGCTGGTAGGTATAGGGAATGCTGGCTGACTAAAGAAATTGAGGGTTTGGTTAAGAAAAAGAAGGAAGCATATGTCAAGTGCAGACAGGATAGATTGAGTGTATCCTTCCAAGATTATAAAGGAAGTAGGAGTATACTTAAGAGGGAAATCAGGAGGGCAAAACGGGGACATGAGATAGCTTTGGCAAATAGAATTAAGGAGAATCCAAAGGGTTTTTACAAATATATTAAGGACAAAAGGGTAACTAGGGAGAGAATAGGGCCCCTCAAAGATTTCTGAAGAAGGGCTTATGCCCGAAACGTCGATTCTCCTGTTCCTTGGATGCTGCCTGACCTGCTGCGCTTTTCCAGCAACACATTTTCAGCCCCTCAAAGATCAGCAAGGCGGTCTTTGTGTGGAGCCACAGAGAATGGGGGAGATACTAAATGAATATTTTGCATCAGTATTTACTGTGGAAAAGGATATGGAAGATATAAACTGCAGGGACATAGATGGTGACATCTTGCAAAATGTCCAGGTTACAGAGGAGGAAGTGCTGGATGTCTTGAAACGGTTAGAGGTGAATAAATCCCCAGGACCTGATCAGGTGTACCCGAGAACTCTGTGGGAAGCTAGAGAAGTGATTGCTGGGCCTCTTGCTGAGATATTTGTATCATCGATAGTCACAGGTGAGGTGCCGGAAGACTGGAGGTTGGCAAATGTGGTGCCACTATTTAAGAAGGGCAGTGAAGACAAGCCAGTGAACGATCGACCGGTGAGCCTGACCTCAGTGGTGGGCAAGTTGTTGGAGGGAATCCTGAGGGACAGGATGTACATGTATCTGGAAAGGCAGGGACTGATTCGGGATAGTCAACATGGCTTTGTGTGTGGGAAATCATCTGTCACAAACTTGATTGAGTTTTTTGAAGGAGTAACAAAGAAGATTGATGAGGGCAGAGCAGTAGATGTGATCTATATGGACTTAAGTAAGGCGGTCGACAAGGTTCCCTATGGGAGACTGATTAGCAAGGTTCGATCTCATGGAATACAGGGAAAACTAGGCATTTGGATACAGAACTGGCTCAAAGGTAGAAGACAGAGGATGGTGATGGAGGGTTGTTTTTCAGACTGGAGGCCTGTGACCAGTGGAGTGCCACAAGGATCGGTGCTGAGTCCTCTACCTTTTGTCATTTATGTAAATGATTTGGATGCGAGCATAAGAGGTTCAGTTAAAGTTTGCAGATGACACCAAAATTGGAGGTGTAGTGGACAGCGAAGAAGGTTATCTCAGATTACAACAGGATCTGGACCAGATGGGCCAATGGGCTGAGAAGTGGCAGATGGAGTTTAATTCAGATAAATGTGAGGTGCTGCATTTTTGGAAAGCAAATCTTAGCAGGACTTATACACTTAATGGTAAGATCCTCGGGAGTGTTGCTCAACAAAGAGACCTTGGAGTGCAGGTTCACAGCTCCTTGAAAGTGGAGTTGCAGGTCGATAGGATAGTGAAGAAGGCGTTTGGTATGCTTTCCATTATTGGTCAGAGTGTTGAGTACAGGAGTTGGGAGGTCATGTTGCGGCTGTACAGGACATTGGTTAGGCCACTGTTGGAATATTGCGTGCAATTCTGCTTTCCTTCCTATCGGAAAGATGTTGTGAAACTTGAAAGAGTTCAGAAAAGATTTACAAGGATGTTGCCAGAGTTGGAGGATTTGAGCTATAGGGAGAGGCTGAACAGGCTGGGGCTGTTTTCCCTGGAGCATCGGAGGCTGAGGGGGGACCTTATAGAGGTTTACAAAATTATGAGGGGCATGGATAGGATAAATAGACAAAGTCTTTTCCCTGGGGTCGGGGAGTCCAGAACAAGAGGGCATAGGTTTAGGGTGAGAAGGGAAAGATATAAAAGAGACATAAAGGGCAACTTTTTCACGCAGAGGGTGGTATGTGTATGGACTGAGCTGCCAGAGGATGTGGTGGAGGCTGGTACAACTGCAACATTTAAGAGGCATTTGGATGGGTATATGAATATAAAGGGTTTGGAGGGATATGGGCCGGGTGCTGCAGGTGGGACTAGATTGGGTTGGGATATCTGGTCAGCATGGACAGGTTGGACCGAAGGGGCTGTTTCCATGTTGTACATCTCCATGACTCTGCTTCCACCACCACTGCTGCAATGCATTCCATACATTCACAACCCCCTGCGTAGAGAACCTTCCTCTGACGTCCCCTTTGTGCCATTCTCCTAATATCTTAAAACTATGTCCTCCTCATGCCAGTCAATCCTGCCCTGGGGAAAAATCTCTGGCTATTGACTCTATCCATTCCTCTCATTATCTTGTATACCTCGATCAGGTCACCTCACTTTCTCCTTCTCTGCAGAGAGAAAACTCCGAATCTCGTCAACCTGTCTTCATAAGGCAAGCCCTCCAATCCAGGCAGCATCCTGGTAAATCTTCTTTCCATGACCATATCACTCTCTGAGTAAAAAATCTGCTTCTGACATCTATCTTAAAATCTATCACACCTCAGCTATGCCCCCTCGTACAAGATGACGTCATCATCCAAAGAAAAACACTCTCACTGTCTACCCTATCTAATCTTCTGATCATCTTGTATGTCTCTATTAAATCCCCTCTTAGCTATCTTCTTTGCAATGAGAACAGACCCAAGTCCTCCAGCCCTTCCTCATAAGATCTTTCCTCCAGACCAAGCAGCATCCTGGTAAATCTCCTCAGCACTTTTTCCAATGCTTCCAAATCCTTCCTATAATGGGGTAACCAGAACGGTACACAATACTCCAAGTGAGGCCCCACTAGCGTTTTGTACAGTTGCAGCATGACATCACGGGTCCGGAACGCAGTCCCTCGACCAATAAAACCAATAAAGGCACCGCGTGCCACCTTAACGGTACTATTGACCTGGGCGGCAACTTTCAGGGATCTATGTACATGGACACCAAGATCTCGCTGCTCATCTACGCTAACAAGAATCTTTCCATTGACCCAGTATTCTGCCATCCTGTTATTCTTCCCAAAGTGAATCACTTCACATTTCTGCATTGAACTCCATTTGCCACCTCTCAGCCCAATTCTGCAGTTTATCCGAGTGCCCTTGCAACATTCTTCCGCATTGTCCATTACCCACTGACTTTAGTGTCGTCTGCAAATTTATTAACCCATCCACCTATGCCTGCATCCAAATCATTTATCATTGGATAAATCCCATCCGTCCCAGCGGATTATCTTCCTTGGGGACTGGGCTGATCAATCAGTTCTTCCTTGACCAACAGCTCAGGTGACCTGAACATGCTGGTATGTGGTATGGAGTGGCCAGGGAATGTCCATCGAAACATGAGAGGAGCATTTGTCAAGGTGAGGCAGAAAGTGGGCAGATGGAAACACTGCTCTACCTCCATCATGAGTGAAAACATGGTGATCAAGTGTTAGGTACTCTCAATATTGTTGGGCATGTTGCAAATCACATTCCCAGACATCGCCTGAGGTCAAAGTTCAACTGTGTCTGCAGGGACACCACGTATAAAGCTCTAGATAAATCATACAATCCCTACAGTGTCAAAACAGACCATTGGCCTGACACTCCAAAGAGTAACCCACGCAGATCCATTCCCCTACCCTATTTATGCACCTAACCTACAAATCCCTGAACATTATGGGCAATTTAGCATGGCCAATTCACCTAACCTGCACATCTTTGGATTGTGGGAGGAAACTGGAGTACCCAGAGGAAACCCAGCAGACATGGGTCCCTGGTGCTGTGAGGCAGCAGAGCTAACCACTGAGCCACTGTACCACCCCAAATGGGGAAGCACATATCCTCCTCCCAATGGCCACCTTTGTGTGTGTCTGCATCAAGCTGTGTGCAGACCTTTGGTTCACAAACACTAAATGTCACAAGGTACTGAAGTTCCTTTCACCCTGGTGCAGAGCTGGTACTGTGGTTATCGCTGCTGTCTGACAACACCAGGGACCTGTGTTTGATTCCAGCCTTGGTTGACTGGCTGTGTAGAGTTTGCAGATTTCCCCTATGTCTGTGTGGGTTCTACACAGTAAAAAGATGTGCAGATTAGGTGGATTGGCTATCCAGGGATGCGAAGGCTATGTGGATTAGCCATGGTTAATAACTGGGATACGGAGATAATGTGGGGTACTGGGTTTGGATGGGATGCCCTTTGAGGTGTCAGTGCAGAATTAACTGGCTGAGAGGCCTCTATCCGCACTGTAAAGAATTTATGTTGTGAAGGATAAGTCTGATCTTGTTTCTGCAGAACACTCCAAGTAGTTGGACAAATTGTATCAGCTGTTCCTCCAGCGAAGGCTTTTAAGAAAAACAGTCTTGAACACAAGTCCATCAGGCAGGGGTCAGCATGTAGAATGTTGAGAGAGTTGATCCTGTGGATAGTTTCCTGAGCAGACAGTTAAAAAGTCATTTAGCAGTACACCTATGCAGCAAGGCACAGTTTGGCTGGTGGTAGGAAGGGCACTCTGCATTAGATCCTTCATGTACATGTGGAATATCTGCACCATTGTACACTGCCCTCAAAGTGGCTGCCAGCGATGGGGGTGGGAGGCTGGGGTGAAGGGATCTCCTCAAATGTGCCTTTGCAAAGATGATCTGGAGAGAGATGTCAAGATTTGTCCCAAACAATTCCTTGACGCAGGACTCTGCGCTCCACGGGCTGGTGCCCAGGACACACTTTGAGACAAATATAACTGCCTGGCAAACCATCGACTTGCTTTGTAGTCTCTCTGAAGCTTGTTGGTTTTCCAGTGATAAGGAGCTGACCTTGACCGAGTGTTGCAGACTGGTGCTTTCCAAAGTTCAAAACAACATTAAGACGGACAAACTGAAGCTTGGGACAAGGGCAGCTACTGACAAGATGCAGTGGGGAAAAAACGCCGTCTAAGGGCTTTATGAGGGTTGTTGGGCGTGGTGCTATGTTAGATGTTTTCCTAATCTTCCGCTGTCAGCCTTTGTGTCAAGATTAGAGCAGTGGTGGAGGAGAACAGTAGGTCAGGCAGCCTCCGAGGAGCAGGAAAACTAACGTTTCGGGCATAAACCCTAAAGTGACCTCAATGATGAAGATTTTACACCCTGGGGTGCTGTGCTTTTCCAGCATCACACTCTCGACTGTGACCTCCGACCTGCTGTTTCAGAGTAAATGCTCTGAGGGATCGGGTCAGACTATGGGGCGCCGGATCTCAGTGTCATCCTGGCAGCTGTTAGTGTTGGTGTCTGCTGGGCTTCCCCAGGCACAGCTCTCTCTGGATTAACCTCTGGACCCTGTGTGAGCCACAATGATGGATCCACTCGATGGAGCATCAGCCTCCGAATGGTCCTGTCTCCTGGGCCGACACTCCTGGAATCACGGGTTCTTCTGTTCAGGTAAAAACCTCCTGTTGTGTTTGCAGAAAGATCTTAAACAGGTACTGTTGAAATTCAGAAAGGGATGCAATAATAATCTTACAATAATTCATTAATTATTTACAGCATATTAATATTCCTTCCTTTCTAACTTGTCCAGGATCCCGGAGTTTTAAGCTCAATTAAACTGTTGCATTGCGTTAACAACGGGTCTGAGACTTTATTATCAACCACGACCCTGAGAGGCTGGATTCACCCAGGTAAGAACGCAGGTTCCCAGTCCTCGGGGACATCAGTGAATCAAACGGGACTTCAGGGTGGGATTTGAAGGTATTAACCCAAGAGCACCTAGTCTGTTTAACACTTCTGTTTGTTTCCTTTTCCTGATCCAGTTTAAAATCATGTGACCACTCTGTTTGATTCCGTAAGTTTGGAGATTTCTGATGTTCAAATTGTCAGTCATTATGAAATCCATAAAAGTATAAAAGCAAATTACTGCGGATGCTGGAATCTGGAATTATGAAATCCATGTTCACTCATCAACTACACTAACCTGATGTACTCTCCCTCCTTATCATTGAAAATTTAAACAAAATCAATTTGTTTTTCATCATGAGATGAAGGCACAGGCCAGCATTTATTTCCCATTCCTAATTGCCCAGAGGCAGTTAAAAGCCAAGCAGCTTGTTGTGGGTCTGGAGTCACATGGAGACCAGGCCAGGTCAGGATGGCAGTTGCCTCCCCTGAAGGACATTAGTGAATAAAATATGTTTTTTCCAACAATGGATTCATGATCATTGACAGACTCTTACTTGTAGATTTTCTCTTAATTCTGCATTTTGGGAAAACGAATCTTAGCAGGACTTATACACTTAATGATAAGGTCCTAGGGAGTGTTGCTCAACAAAGAGACCTTGGCGTGCAGGTTCATAGCTCCTTGAAAGTGGAGTCGCAGTTAGATAGAATAGTGAAGAAAGCGTTTGGTATGCTTTCCTTTATTGGTCAGAGTATTGGTATAGGAGTTGGGAGGTCATGTTGCGGCTGTACAGGACATTGGTTAGGCCACTGTTGGAATATTGCATGCAATTTTGGTCTCCTTCGTATCAGAAAAATGTTGTGAAACTTGAAAGGGTTCAGAAAAGATTTACAAGGATGCTGCCAGGGTTGGAGGATTTGAGCTACAAGGAGAGATTGAATAGGCTAGGTATGTTTTCCCTGGAGCGTCGGAGGCTGAGGGGTGATCTTATAGAGGTTTATAAAATCATGAGGGGCATGAGGGATAAATTCATCAAGTCTTTTCCCTGGGGTCGGGGAGTCCAGAACTAGAGAGCATAGGTTTAGGGTGAGAGGGTGAGAGGTTAGCAGCTTCCAGGGTTTAAATGGTTTAGTAGGGTCAGAGGTAGGGGTAAAAGAGGGGGAGGTGTGGCATTGCTTGTCAAAGATAGTATTACAGCGGTGGAAAGGACGATGGATGAAGACTCGCCATCTGAGGTAGTTTGGGCTGAGGTTAGGAATAGGAAAGGTGAGCTCACCCTGGTAGGAGTTTTCTACAGGCCTCCTAATAGTCCTAGAGACGTAGAAGAAAGGATTGCGAGGATGATTCAGGAGAAGAGTGAAAGTAATAGGGTGGTTGTTATGGGGACTTTAACTTTCCTGATATTGACTGGGAAAGCTATAGCTTGAGTTCGTTAGATGGGTTGGTGTGCAGGAGGGTTTCCTGACACAATATGTAGACAGGCCAACAAGAGGTGAGGCCATACTGGATTTGGTTCTGGGTAACGAACCAGGCCAGGTGTTAGAATTAGAGGTAGGTGAGCACTTTGGGGACAGGTCGTACCTCACAAACCTTATTGAATTCTTTGAGAAGGTGACTAAGGAAGTGGACGAGGGTTAAGCAGTAGATGTGGTGTATATGGATTTTAGCAAGGTGTTTGATAAGGTTCCCCATGGTAGGCTACTGCAAAAAATACGGAGGTATGGCATTGAGGGTGAGTTGGAGGTTTGGATTAGGAATTGGCTGGCTGGAAGAAGACAGAGGGTAGTAGTTGATGGCAAAGGTTCATCTTGGAGTGCAGTTACTAGCAGTGTTCCACAAGGTCTGTTTTTGGACCATTGCTGTTTGTCATTTTTATAAATGACCTGGAGGAGGGGCTAGAAGGTTGGGTGAGCAAGTTTGCAGATGATACGAAAGTCGGTGGAGTTGTTGACAGTGAGGAAGGATGTGTCAGGTTACAGTGGGATATAGATAAGCTACAGGGCTGGGCAGAAAGGTGGCAAATGGAGTTCAACGTAGGTAAGTGTGAGGTGATTCACTTTGGTAAGAGTAACAAAAAGATGGGGTACTGGGCTAATGGTCGGATACTTGGTAGTGTGGATGAGCAGAGGGATCTTGGTGTCCATGTACACAGATCTCTGAAAGTTGCCACCCAGGTAAATAGTGCGGTGAAAAAGGCATATGGCGTTCTGGCTTTTATTGGTCGAGGAATTGAGTTCCGGAGCCCTGAGGTCATGTTGCAGTTGTATAAGACTCTGGTGCGGCTGCATCTGGAGTATTGTGTGCAGTTTTGGTCGCCATACTATAGGAAGGATGTGGAGGCACTGGAATGGGTGCAGAGGAGGTTTACCAGGATGTTGCCTGGTATGGTGGGAAGATCGTATGAGGAAAGGCTGAGGCAATTGGGGCTGTTTTCATTGGAGAAAAGAAGGTTTAGGGGTGACTTGATAGAGGTGTACAAGATGATTAGGGGTTTAGATAGGGTTGACCATGAGAACCTTTTTCCATGTATGGAGTCAGCTATTATGAGGGGGCATAGCTTTAAATTAAGGGGGGGTAGGTATAGGACAGATGTTAGGGGTAGGTTCTTTACTCAGCGAGTCGTGAGTTCATGGAATGCCCTGCCAGTAGCAGTGGTGGACTCTCCCTCTTTATGGGCATTTAAGCGGGCATTGGATAGGCATATGGAGGATAGTGAGCTAGTGTAGGTTAGGTGGGCTTGGATCGGCGCAACATCGAGGGCCGAAGGGCCTGTACTGCGCTGTATTTTTCTATGTTCTTTATAAAAGAGACCTAAGGGGCAACTTTTTCACACTGAAGGTGGTATGTGTATGGAATGAGCTATCAGAGGAAGTGGTGGAGGCTAGTACAATTGCTGGTACAATTGCAACATTTAAAATGCATCTGGATGGGTATATGAATAGGGAGGGTTTGGAGGGATAAGGGGTGGGTGCTGGCAATGGGACTAGATTGGGTTAGGATATCTGGTGGGCATGGACAGGTTGGGCCAAAGGGTCTGTTTCCATGCTGTACATCTCTCTGACTCTATTTTCATTGGATTCAAATTCCACCATCTGCCATGGTCGGATTCAAGTCAGGTCCCTGGGATATTACCTGGGTATCTGGATTAACAGTCTAGCAATAGTTAAAAATCACACAACACCAGGTTATAGTCCAACAGGTTTAATTGGAAGCACATTAGCTTTTGCAGCGTCGCTCCTTCATCCGGTGGTTCATGTACTCCCCAGCCCAACACTGGCATCTCCAAATCAGTCTAGCAATAATATCACTAGGGCATCACCTCCCCAATATCGTGTACTAATTGCCATAAGACATTCATGCTGGTTTATCTGAATTATGTCACATTCAGACAGAATAATGAATGACTACGTTTGACAGTGTGTTGGCTGGTGGAAGCACTTTGTGTCATTTGGCTGCAGGCTGTAGGTCACTCTCTCCAGGACCAGGTCAGGGTCAAGATTCTGGGGGTAGCTATAAATGAGGATTTAATGGGCCGATTTATATGTGGGTATGCCAGATGTGCAATTAATTAGATGAATACTCATCAGTAAACAATGTGAGTTATTGCTGTGATTTGTTATGATTCAATGCTTATTTTTTCAGAGCACAGAACTCCTCTGTTAGTACCTAGAAATTCTCAAAGCTCTGGCAGACAGGAGACAGTTCAGTGACAGCTGGAAAACAGTGTATGGTCTTCACTAGGATTTGGAAAACACCAACGTGGTCCGTGCTCAGCTCCACTGTGGAGTCACAGTGCCTGTGTCAAGGCAGGAGTGTGTTCATGGGGACTGGGGTCTCAGAATGGACGGACAATGCGACACTTCTGTAAGACTGCCCTCGATCTTCAGCCACTCGCCAAAATTGCACCAAACTCAACAAAGTTGGTCTGACATAATCTGGTGAGTACAGAATTACTGAAAAATAGACACATTTCACTTTAGTATTTGTAAAAGTAACGGTGTTGACATTTGCATGCGTCAGTCTAACAGTGTCAAATCTAAACTTGTCAGAGAGTCACAATGTTCTCCCGCACAGAGAAGAGGTCTCTTTGGCGATAGTGACTACAGTTCAGTTACGTTCACAATAGCAATGGGCACGATAGGTATATACTGCAGGGAAGGAGGTATAATTGGAGGAAAGGCAATTATGACGTGATTCAGCAAGATTTAGGATGCATCGGATGGGGAAGGAAACTGCAGGGGATGGACACACTTGAAATGTGGAGCTTATTCAAGGAACAGCTACTGTGGGTCCTTGATAAGTATATACCTATCAGGCAGGGAGGTAGTTGTCGAGAGAGAGAACCATGGTTTGCCAATGAAGTTTAGCTCTTGTCAAGAGGAAGAAGAAGGCTTATGTGAGGATGATTCGGAGATGCCGGTGTACAAAGTTAAAAATCACACAACACCAGGTTATAGTCCAACATGTTTAATTGGAAGCACACTAGCTTTCGGAGCGACGCTCCTTCATCAGGATGAGGTGTGAAGGCTCAGTTCGGGAGATTGGGAGTCATAAGTTAACCAGAAAAGATCAAAGGAGAGGGTAAGAGGAGCCAGGAGGGGTCATGAGAAGTTGTTCGCAGATCGGATCAAGGAAAATCCTATGGCTTTCCATAGGTAGATCAGGAAGAAAAGAATGACTAGACTAAGATTAGGGCCCATCAAAAATAGTAGTGGGAAGTTGTTTGTGGAATCTGAGGACATGTGGAAAGCGCTTTTTTTCAGTATTTACAATGGAAAAATGTAATGTTAGTGAGAATACGGAGATACAGGCTACTCGATTAGATAGGATTGAGGTCAACAAAGAGGAGGTTTTAACAATTTTGGAAAATCTGTAAACAGATAAGACCCCCCCTGGCCTGGATGGGATTTATCCTGAGATTCTCTGGGAAGCCAGTGAGGAGATGCAGAACCTTTTGCTTCGATTTTTATTGTCATCATTGTTGACTGGAGTAGTGCCAGAAGACTGGAGGATAGCCAATGTTGTTCCCTTCTTCAAGAAGGGGAGCCTGGACAACCCTGGTATTTATAGGACAGTGAGCCTGACTTCAGTTGTGGATAAGATGTTGGAAAAGGTTGTAAATGATAGGATTTATAATCATCTGGAAAGGAATAATTTGATTAGAGATAGTCAACATGGTTTTGTGAAGGGCAGGTCGTGCCTCACTAACCTTATTGAGTTCTTTCAGAAGGTGACAAAACAGGTGGATGGAGGTAAAGCCGTTGATGTGGTGTATTTGGACTTCAGTAAGGCATTTGATAAGGTTCCACATGGTAGGCTATTGCACAACATAAGGAGTTTCGGGATTGAAGCGGCTTTAACAGTTTGGATCAGAAATTGGCGAGCTGAAAGAAGTCAGAGGGTGGTAGCTGATAGGAAATGTTCGTCCTGGAGCTCAATTACCAGTGGTGTACCACAAGGATCTGCTTTGGGGCCACTGCTGTTAGCCATTTTTATAAATGATCCGGATGTGGGTGAAGAAGGATGGGTTAGTAAATTTGTGGATGACACAAAGGTAGGCAGAATTGTGGATAGTGCCGAAGGATGTTGTGGGTTACAGAGGGACATAAATAAGCTGCAGAGCTGGGCTGAGAGGTGGCAAATGGAGTTCAATGTAGAAGGTTCACTTCGGAAGAAGCAACAGGAATGCAGAGTACTGGGCTAATGGTAAAAATGTTGAAAGTGTCGATGAACAGAGAGAACTCAGTGTCCAGGTGTGTAAATCCCTGAAAGTTGTGACCCAGTTTGATAGGGTTGTTAAGAAGGCATATGGTGTGTTGGCGTTTATTGGTAGGGAGATTGAGTTTCGGAGCCACAAGGTCAAGCATCAGCTGTACAAGACACTGATAAGGGTTTGGAGGAGGGTTCAGAGGAGATTTACTAGGATGTTGCCTCATATGGAAGGAAGGTCTTACAAGGAAAGGCTGAGGGAACTGAGGTTGTTTTTGTTAGAGAGAAGAAGGTTGAGAGGTGACTTAATTGAGACATAGAAGATAATCAGCGGGTTAGATAGGGTGGACAGTGAGAGCCTTTTTCGTCAGATGGTGAAGGCTAACACGAGGGGACATAGCTTTAAATTGAGGGGTGATAGATTTAGGACAGATATCAGCAGTAGTTTCTTTACTCAGAGAGTAGTAAGGGTGTGGAATGGTCTGCCTGCAACAGTAGTAGACTCAGTGACGTTAAGGGCATTTAGATGAGCATTGCACATATATATGGATAGTAATGGAACGGTATAGGTAAGGTGGGCATCAGATTTATTTCACAGGACGGTGCAACATTGAGGACTGAAGGGCCTGTACTGTGCTGCAAAGATCTGAGTTCTATGTTCTATGTATGTCTCTTCAGCCCATTGAGTCTGTGCTCTTGAAAAGAAAACACCTAATTATTCTAATCTCATTTTCCAGCACTTGGCCCATTGCCTCATTTGGCTTGGCAATGCAAGTGTACATCTCGATAATTCTGAAAAATTATACGGGTTTCTGTCTGTACCATCCTGCTAGGTAGTGAGTCCCTGATTCCTACTGCAATCTGAGTGAAAAATATTCCTCACATCCCCACTAAACATACTGCCCCTTATCTAAGGCCACTTTTGGAATATTGTGCACAATTCTGGTCTCCCTCCTATCGGAAAGATGTTATGAAATTTGAAAGGGTTCAGAAAAGATTTACAAGGATATTGCCAGAGTTGGAGGATTTGAACTATAGGGAGAGGCTGTTTCCCTGGAGCGTTGGAGGCTGAAGGGTGACCTTACAGAGGTTTATAAAATCATGAGGGGCATGGATAGGGTTAATAGATAAAGTATTTTCCCTGGGATCGGGGAGTCCAGAACTCGAGGGCATAGGTTTAGGGTGAGGGGTGAAAGATATAAAAGGGACTTAACGGGCAACGTTTTCATGCAGAGGGTGGTGCATGTGTGGAATGAGCTGCCAGAGTAAGTACTGGAGGCTGGTACAATTACAGCATGTAAAAGGCATCTGGATGGGTATATGAATAGGAAGGGTTCAGAGGAATATGGGCCCAGTTCTGTCAAATGGGACTTGATTGATTTAGGATATCTGGTCAGCATGGGCGAGTTGGACCGAAAGGTTACTGCTTTTAGTCATTTTTATAAATGACCTGGATGAGTGAGGAGAAGGATGGGTTAGTAAATTTGTGGATGACACTAACCCCGGTGGAGTTGTGGACAGTGTGGAAGGATGTTGCAGGCTATAGAGGGACATAGCTAAGCTGCAGAGTTGGGTGGAGAGGTGACAAATGGAGTTTAATGCGGAAAAGTGTGAAGTGATTTACTTTGGAAGGAGTAACGAATGCAGAGCACTGGGCTAATGGTAAGATTCCTGGTCGTGTGGATTTGTAGAGAGATCTTGGTGTCCATGTGCATAGATCCCTGAAAGTTGCCATCCAGGTTGATAGGATTGTTAAGGTGTACAGTGCGTTAGCTTTTATTGGTAGAGGGATTGAGTTTTGGAGTTGTGAGGTCATGCTGCAGCTGTACAAAACTCTAGTGTAGCTGCACTTGAAGTATTGCACTCAGCTCTGGTTGCCGTATTATAGGAAGGATATGGAAGCTTTGGAAAGGGCACAGAGGAGATTTCCCAGGATTTTGCCTGGGATGAAGGGAAGGTCTTTTGAGGAAAGGTGAGGGGCTTGTGGTTGTATTTGTTTGAGAGAAGAAGATTAAAAGATGACTTAATAGAGATATACAAGATGATCAGAGGATTAGACAGGGTGGACAGTGAGAGCCTTTTTCCTTTGATGGTGATGGTTAGCACAAGGCAACATAGCTTTAAATTGAGGGGTGATAGATATAGGGCAGATGTCAGAGGTAGTTTCTTTACTCAGAGAGTAGTAGGGGCGTGGGACACACTGCCTGCAGCAGTAGTAGACTCGCCAACTTTAAGGGCATTTAAATGGTCATTGGATAAATATATGAATGATGATGAAATAGTGGAGGTGAGATGGGCTTCAGGTCGGTACCTCAGGTTGGCACAACATCGTGGGCCAAATGGCCTGTACTGCCCTGTATTGTTCTGTGTTCTATGTTTTATGTTGTTTCCATGCTGTACATCTCTGTGACTCTAAGGTCGATGCCCCCTGGTTATTGATCCTTTCATCAAGGGAAAAGTTCCTTTGTGTCTCCTCTGTATATGCCTCTCTTAATTTTATGTACCTCAATGTAAGGCTTTTGATAAGGTTCCCCATGGTGGGCTTATGCGGAAAGTCAGGAGGCATGGCATAGTGGGAAGTTTGGCCAGTTGGATAGAGAACTGGCTAACCGGTCGAAGTCAGAGAGTGGTAGTAGATGGTAAATATTCAACCTGGAGCCCAGTTACAAGTGGAGTTCTGCAGGGATCAGTTCTGGGTCCTCTGCTGTTTGTAATTTTTATTAATGACTTGGAAGAGGGAGTCGAAGGGTGGGTCAGTAAATTTGCAGACGATACGAAGATTGGTGGAGTTGTGGATAGTGAGGAGGGCTGTTGTCGGCTGCAAAGAGACTTAGATATGATGCAGAGCTGGGCTGAGGAGTGGTAGATGGAGTTCAACCCTGTCAAGTGTTAGGTTGTCCATTTTGGAAGAACAAATAAGAATGCGGAATATAGGGTTAACGGTATAGGAGCAGAGGGATCTTGGGGTCTATGTTCATAGCTCTTTGAAAGTTGCCACTCAGGTGGATGGAGCTTGTAAGAGGGCCTATGGTGTATTAGCGTTCATTAGCAGAGGGATTGAATTCAAGAGTGGTGAGGTGATGTTGCAGCTGTATAGGACCTTGGTAAGGCCACATTTGGAGTACTGTGTGCAGTTCTGGTCGCCTCATTTTGGGAAAGATGTGGAATCTTTGGAGAGGGTGCAGAAGAGATTTACCAGGATGTTGCCTGGAATGGAGAATAGGTCGTACGAGGATAGGTTGAGCGTGCTAGGCCTTTTCTCATTGGAACGGCGAAGGATGAGGGATGACTTGATAGAGGTTTATAAGATGATCAGGGGAATAGATAGGGTAGACAGTCAGAGGCTTTTTTCCCCTGGTGCAACAGAGTGTTACAAGGGGACATAAATTTAAGGTGAAGGGTGGAAGGTATAGGGGGGATGTCGGGGGGTAGGTTCTTTACCCAGAGAGTGGTGGGACATGGAATGCGCTGCCTGTGGGAGTGGCAGAGTCAGAATCATTGGTGACCTTTAAGCGGCAATTGGATAGGTACATGGATAGGTGCTTAAACTAGGACAAATGTTCGGCACAACATCGTGGGCCGAAGGGCCTGTTCTGTGCTGTATTGTTCTATGTTCTATGTTCTATGTCTCCTTTCAGTCCCCTCTCCAAGGAAAATGAGCTCAGCCCATCCAATCACTGTTCATCGCTTGTATTGGAACATAGGAAAAGGAGTCAGCCACTCAGCTCCTTGAACCTATTATTGCATTCAAAGAGGTGCCTTTGGTCTGATCGCTTAATAACTTTGCTTAACAATAAAACATCTCAGATTTAAGATTAACAACTGATCCAGCATCCACTGCTGTTTGTGGAAGAGAGTTCCCAAGCCCTGCCACCCTTGCACATAGAAGCGCTTCTGAACATCTCTCCTAAACGGTGTGGCCCTGATTCTTAGACTACGCCCCCGGCTCTGGAATCAGGGGTGATGTAGGCTTTGTGACATTGTTGCTAGGTAATTAAACCAGAAGGGCAGGCAATGTTCCCACCCAGACAGATGGTGAAATGTGACTTCAGTCAAAATCTGCAATCAAGAGTCTAATGGTGCATGTGAAACCTTTGTTAATTGTCAGGAAAAGTTCACCTGGTTCAGTAACTTCCTTTCGGAAAGGAAATTGACATCTTTACATGGTCTAGCCTACATGTGCCCTGGTTCCCTCCCACAGATATGTAGGTTAGGTGAATTGGCCATGCTAAATTGCCCATATTGCCCAGGGATGTGTGGGTTGGTCATGGGAAATGCATGGTGATCGGGTGTGGGTGTGGGTGGGATGCTCTTTGGAGGGGCAGTGTGACCTCGATGGGCTGAATGGCCTGCTTCCACATTGCAGGTTTTGTATTCTATTCTATGAGACTCCATACCTACAGCATTATGGTTGACCCTAACTGCCCTCTTGGCAATTGTAGATGGACATGAAATGCTGACTGGGCCAGTAACAACAATGTCCCATGAACAAATTAAAAAATCTCCAGCAAATGGAAATAGTTTATTCTTATCTACACTGTCTTTCTCTGTTAATACCTGAAACACTTCCAACTGATCAGTTCTAACCTCATAAATTTAGAGAATACAGACCTAATTTAGATAATCTCACCTCATAATTTGTCACCTGATACTATGGTATCATTCTTTAAACCTACATTGTGTTCCCTCCTAGGCCTTCCTATCCTTACTAAGGATCTAAATAATTCTTAAACTTTTGCTCACAATCCTCCAAGTCGGGTCTAACCAGGGTTTTGTACAGTTGCAGCATAACTTTTGCATTGTTCTACTCTGGTCTTCTAGATATAAAGGCCAGCAATCTGCTAACTTTCTTGATTATTCTTTGCTAAAACTGTTCAGGCTACAGTTGTAAACTTTTCAATGCCGTAGTGTCATACAGCACGGAAACAGACCCTTTGGTGCAACTCATCTATGCTGACCAGATATCCCAATCTAATCTAGTTTCATTTATCAGCACTTGGCCCATAACTTTCCAAACCCTTCCTATTCATATACCCATCCAGATGCCTTTTAATTGTTCCAATTGTACTAGCCTCCACCACTTCCTCTGGCAGCTCATTCCATACACACACCCTCCTCTGCCCACGGAAGTTGGCCCTTAGGTCTCTTTTATATCTTACCCCTCTCACCTCAAAAGTATGCCCTCTAGTTTTGGACTCCCCCACCCCAGGGAAAGGACCTTGTCTATTTATGCTATCCATGCCCCTCAAGATTTTATAGACATCTATAAGGTCACCCCTCAGTCTTCGACGCTCCAGGGAAAACAGCCCCAGCGTATTCAACCTCTCCCTCTAGCTTAAATCCTCTAACCCTGGAAACAACTTTGTAAAAATTTTCTGAACCCTTTCAAGTTTCACAACATCCTTCCGATAGGAAGGAACCCAAAATGGCCTAAAGTGGCCTAACTCACGACCTTTACAACCGCAACATGCCCTCCCAACTCCTATACTCCAAGCTCTGACGATTAATGGAATGCATACCAAACACCTTCTTCACTATCCTATCTACCAGCAACTCTACTTTCAAGGAGCTATGAACCTGCACTTCAAGGTCTCTTTGTTCAACAACACTCCTGAGGACCTTATCATTAAGTGTATACATCCTGCTAAGATTTGCTTTCCCAAAATGCAGCACCTCACATTTATCTAAATTAAACTCAATCTGCCACTTCTCAGCCCATTGGCCCATCTGATCAAGATCCCATTGTAATCTGAGGTGTTGCTGTCCACCACAATTCCAATTTTGATGTCATCTGCAAACTTACTAACTATACCTCTTATGATCACATCCAAATCATTTATGTAAATGATGAAAAGTAGTGGACCCAGCACCCATCCTTGTGGCACTCCACTAGTCACTAAACAAGGAGGTTAAGGATAATATAAACACAACAGCTAAAGCAGACCATATTGCAAATGTGAGTGGCATACCGGAAGATTGGGAAACTTTCAAAGATCACAAAAGAGTTACTTAAAAAGATGTAAAAAGAGCAAAAATAAATTACAAAATAAAACAAAGCAAGTATAAAAGCAGGTAGTGAAAGCTTCTATAAGTGTATAAAAAAATGAAGAGAATTGTTTGTTAGAATTAGCTTTATTCTCACGTGTACTCAAGTGAGTGCGGTGACAAGTTTACAAGTCACCACTTACAGTGCCATCTTCAGTACAAAGGAACCTATCTACAGATTTATAAACACATATTTTTTAGGCAAACCAAAGTTAGAAAAATGAAGAAATATAAGTTCAGAATAACAGTCCTTCCAACCCAGTCCATGCCAGCACCTAGTCTCCAGACCGTGTCGGCCTTCAACTCATGGCCAGAAGAGCAGCCTGAGGTCATGCTGACCGCCACGCCGGGCCGAGAGACCGCCACGCCAGGCCGAGAGACCACCACGCCAGGCCGAGAGACCGCCACGCCGGGCCGAGAGACCACCACGCCAGGCCAAGAGACCGCCACGCCGGGCTGAGAGACCGCCACACCGGGCCGAGAGACCGCCACACCGGGCCGAGAGACCGCCACACCGGGCCGAGAGACCACCACGCCGGGCCGAGAGACCGCCACGCCGGGCCGAGAGACCGCCACACCGGGCCGAGAGACCACCACGCCGGGCCGAGAGACCACCACGCCGGGCCGAGAGACCACCACACCGGGCCGAGAGACCGCCACACCGGGCCAAGAGACCACCACACCGGGCCGAGAGACCGCCACACCGGGCCGAGAGACCACCACACCAGGCCAAGAGACCGCCACACCGGGCCGAGAGACCGCCACACCGGGCCGAAAGACCGCCACACCGGGCCGAGAGACCACCACGCCAGGCCAAGAGACCGCCACACCGGGCCGAGAGACCGCCACACCGGGCCGAAAGACCGCCACACCGGGCCGAAAGACCATCACACCGGGCCGAAAGACCACCACGCCGGGCCGAGAGACCACCACACCGGGCCGAGAGACCACCACACCGGGCCGAGAGACCACCACACTGGACCGAGAGACCGCCACACCAGGCCGAGAGACCACCACACCGGGCCGAGAGACCACCACACCGGGCCGAGAGACCACCACGCCAGGCCGAGAGACCACCACACCGGGCCGAGAGACCACCACACCGGGCCGAGAGACCACCACACTGGACCGAGAGACCGCCACACCGGGCCGAGAGACCACCACACCGGGCCGAGAGACCACCACACCGGGCCGAGAGACCACCACGCCAGGCCGAGAGACCACCACACCGGGCCGAGAGACCACCACACCGGGCCGAGAGACCACCACGCCAGGCCGAGAGACCACCACACCGGGCCGAGAGACCACCACACCGGGCCGAGAGACCGCCACACCAGGCCGAGAGACCACCACACCGGGCCGAGAGACCACCACACCGGGCCGAGAGACCACCACGCCGGGCCGAGAGACCACCACACTGGACCGAGAGACCACCACGCCAGGCCAAGAGACCGCCACACCGGGCCGAGAGACCGCCACACCGGGCCGAAAGACCGCCACACCGGGCCGAAAGACCACCACACCGGGCCGAAAGACCACCACGCCGGGCCGAGAGACCACCACACCGGGCCGAGAGACCACCACACCGGGCCGAGAGACCACCACACTGGACCGAGAGACCGCCACACCAGGCCGAGAGACCACCACGCCGGGCCGAGAGACCACCACACCGGGCCGAGAGACCACCACGCCAGGCCGAGAGACCACCACACCGGGCCGAGAGACCACCACACCAGGCCGAGAGACCACCACGCCGGGCCGAGAGACCGCCACACCGGGCCGAGAGACCACCACACCGGGCCGAGAGACCACCACACCGGGCCGAGAGACCGCCACACCGGGCCGAGAGACCGCCACACCGGGCCGAGAGACCACCACACCGGGCCGAGAGACCGCCACGCCGGGCCGAGAGACCGCCACACTGGACCGAGAGACTACCACACTGGGCCGAGAGGCTGCCACGCCGGGCCGAGAGACCACCACACTGGGCCGAGAGACCACCACACTGGACCGAGAGACCACCACACTGGGCCGAGAGGCTGCCACGCCAGGCCGAGAGACCGCCACGCCAGGCCGAGAGACCGCCACACCGGGCCGAGAGACAGACACACCGGGCCGAGAGACAAGCATGCTGGGTTGGGAGGATGCCACGCAAAGTCTGCGCTGGGGCCGGGAGTTCAGGACATCACTAAAGGTAAATTAAGGAAGCACAAATGGGAAACAAAACGAAACAGATGGAGCAGACGTGTTGACCTGCTTGAAGCAGTTTTCCTCCACCCAGGGTGAAATTGTCTGCATAGCCATCTAAAATAAATACTGGTCCCTTGCAGGATGAGACCGGGGAGTTAATAGTGGGAACACAGAAATGACAGAGACACAAAGTTAATATTTGCCTCAGCTTTCACTGCAGAATATCCAAATAGTAATAGGTAATGCTGAGATTATAGAAAAAGAGGAACTTTGAACAATCATCATAATTAGGGAAAACATACTGAACAAATGGTTGTAATTTATAGCAGAAAAGTCCCCATAGCCTTAGTCACCCATCATAGGGTCTTAGAGTCATAGTCATAGAGATGTAAAGCACAGGAACAGACCCTTTGGTTCAACTCGTCCATGTCAACCAGATATCCCAATTCAATCACGATTCACTTACCAGCACCTGGCCCGTATCCCTCCAGCAATTGTACCAGCCTCCATCACTTCCTCTGGCAGCTCATTCCATACACGTACCACCCTGTGAATGAAAACGTTGCCCCTTAGGTCTCTTCTATATCTTTCCCTTCTCACCCTAAACCTATGCCCTCTAGTTCTGGACTCCCCCACCCCAGGGAAAAAAACTTGGTCGATTTATCCTATTCATGCCCCTCATGATTGTACAAGGTCATCCCTCAGCATCCAATGCTCCAGGGAAAACAGCCCCAGCCTCTCCCTATCGCTCAAATCCTCCAATCCTGGCAACATCATTGTAAATCTTTTCTGAACCCTTTCAAGTTTCACAACATCTGTGCTGTACTTTTCTATGTTTTATGTTTTACTGGTCCATGCTCGAAGTTCGTCACTCTTATTCCGGACACTCCTTGCATTAAAGCAGACACACTTTAACGATCCCTTTGTTTCATTGCGTGAGAAACTTTCCTGATAGATTCAATATATCCTGTCACCGTCCTGTCTGCAACTGACCCCCTCTCAGACATGTGGCTCCGATTCCCACCCCCCTGCCAAACTAGTTTAAACCCTTCCGAATTGCATG
The DNA here is from genome assembly GCF_037043375.1 of Chiloscyllium plagiosum. Classification (NCBI taxonomy): domain Eukaryota; kingdom Metazoa; phylum Chordata; class Chondrichthyes; order Orectolobiformes; family Hemiscylliidae; genus Chiloscyllium; species Chiloscyllium plagiosum. The sequence continues at coordinate 77,560,662 of NW_028270157.1, forward strand.
AGCAAATCTCCCACCCAGGACATTTGTGCCCCTCCAGTTCAGGTGCAACCTGTCCTTCATGTACAGGTCCCACCTTCCCCAAAAGGTATCCCAATGGTCTAGGTATCTGAAGCCCTCCCTCCTGCACCAGCCTCACAGCCACGTGTTAAGCTGCATTTGCTGACTGTTCCTCATCTCACTATCTCGTGGCACTGGTAGCAATCCTGAGATCACTACTCTACTCGTCCTGCTCTTCAGCTTCCAACCTAACAGGAATAAAAGAATGACTAGGGTAGGAATAGGTCCAGTCAAGGATAGTAGTGGGAAGTTGCGTGTGGACGCTGAAGAGATTGGGGAGACACTGAATGAATACTTTTCGTCAGTATTCAATCAGGAACAGGACATTGTTGTCAATGGGAGTACTGAGTCACAATTAAGTAGAATGGATGACTTTGAGGTATGTAGAGAAGAGGTGTTGGAAATTCTGGAAAGGGTGAAAATAGATAAGTCCCCTGGGCCTGATGGCATTTATCCTAGGATTCTCTGGGAAGCAAGGGAGGAGATTGCAGAGCCATTGGCCTTGATTTTTATGTCCTCGTTGTCTACAGGAGTAGTGCCAGAAGATTGGAGGCTAGCAAATGTGGTTCCCTTGTTCAAGAAGGGGAGTAGGGATAACCCTAGTAATTATAGGCTGGTGAGTCTCACTTCTGTTGTGGGCAAAGTCTTAGAGAGAATTGTAAGGGATAGGATTTATGAACATCTGGATAGGAATAATGTGATCAAAGATAGTCAGCATGGTTTTGTGAAGGGCAGGTCGTGCCTCACAAACCTTATTGAATTCTTTGAGAAGGTGACTAAGGAGGTGGACGAGGGGAAATCAGTAGATGTGGTGTATATGGATTTTAGTAAGGCGTTTGATAAGATTCCCCATGGTAGACTACACAAAAAATACGGAGGTATGGGATTGAGGGTGAGTTGGAGGTTTGGATTAGGAGTTGGTTGGCTGGAAGAAGACAGAGGGTAGTAGTTGATGGCAAAGGTTCATCTTGGAGTGCAGTTACTAGCGGTGTTCCGCAAGGATCTGTTTTGGGACCATTGCTGTTTGTCATTTTTATAAATGACCTGGAGGAGGGGTTAGAAGGTTGGGTGAGCAAGTTTGCGGATGATACAAAAGTCGGAGGAGTTGTAGACAGTGAGGAAGGATGTGGCAGGTTACAGCAGGATATAGATAAGCTGCAGAACTGGGCAGAAAGGTGGCAAATGGAGTTCAATGTAGCTAAGTGTGAGGTGATTCACTTTGGTAAGAGTAATAAAAAGATGGGGTACTGGGCTAACGGTCGGATACTTGGTAGTGTGGATGAGCAGAGGGATCTTGGTGTCCATGTACACAAATCTTTGAAAGTTGCCACCCAGGTAAATAGTGCGGTGAAGAAGGCATAGGGCGTACTGGCTTTTATTGGTAGAGGAATTGAGTTCCGGAGTACTGAGGTCATGTTGCAGTTGTATAAGACTCATCTCCTGAATCACCTTCCCTATCCTTTCTTCAATGATTCTAGGACTATTAGGAGGCCTGTAAAAGACTCCTAACAGGGTGACCTCACCTTTCCTATTCCTAACCTCAGCCCAAACTACCTCAGATGGCAAGTCCTCATCCATCGTCCTTTCCACCACTGTAATACTATCTTTGACAAGCAATGCCACACCTCCCCCTCTTTTACCCCCACCTCTGACCCTACTAAAACATTTAAATCCTGGAACCTGCAACAGCCAATCCTGTCCCTGTTCTAGCCATGCCTCTGTAATAGCCACAACATCGAAGTCCCAGGTACCAACCCACGCTGCAAGTTCACCTACCTTATTTCGTATACTTCTTGCATTGAAGTATACACACTTCAAGCCACTTTCCTGTTTACAGGCACCCTCCTTTGAAATTGATGCCATGTTCCTAACCTCCCTACACTCCAGGCCCTGCACCCTGAAGCTACAATCTGGGTTCCCATGCCCCTGCAGAGTTAGTTTAAACCCCCCCCAAGAGCACTAGCAAACCTCCCTCCAAGGATACTGGTGCCCCTCAGGTTCAGGTGTAGACCATCCTGTTTATAGAGGTCCCACCGTCCCCAGAAAGAACCCCAGTTATCCAAAAACCGGAATCCCTCCCTCCTGCACCATCCCTGTAGCCACGCATTTAAGTGTTCTCTTTCCCTATTCCTCGAATCTCTATCACGTGGCACGGGTAACAAACCAGAGACAACAACTTTGTTCGTTCTAACTCTCAGCTTCCAACCTAGCTCCCTGAAAGCCTGTCTAACATCCTCGGCACTCCTCCTACCTATGTCGTTGGTGCCAATATGGACCACGACTTCGGGCTGCTCCCCCTCCCCCTCCAGGACCCGGAAAACACGATCAGAGACATCACGTACCCTTGCACCTGGGAGGCAACATACCAAACGTGAGTCTCTCTCGTTCCCACAAAACCGCCTATCTATTCACTCTTTCCACGTCCCTCATGATTTTAAAAGAGCATGCCTCAGCCTCCAACACTCCAGGGAAAACAGTACCAGCCTATTCAGCCTTTCCCTGTAGCTCAAACCCTGCAATCCTAGCAACAACCTTGTAAATGTTTTCTGAATCCTTACAACTTTCACAACATCCTTCTGATCGGAGGGAGACCAGAATTGCACACAATGATAGATAGGGCCAAGTGATTTCGCAACCAACAGTTCAGACCTAAGCTCTACAATTTGCTGTGTCTGGTCGTGAATAGAGGCAGACAATTAAACAACTCCCTGGAGGAGAAGACGATATAAATGTCTCCATCCTCAATTATGGAGGACCCGAGCACATCAGTGCAAATTAAGGCATTTATGACAGTCTGCAGTCGGAAGTACCAAGTGAAAGAGTTTAGACTGGGTGGATTTCTTGGAATGTAATCCAGGAGAGCTTTTTGTGTGGAGAAAGTGAGGACTGCAGATGCTGGAGATCAGACCTGAAAATGTGTTGCTGGAAAAGCGCAGCAGGTCAGGCAGCATCCAAGGAGCAGGAGAATCGACGTTTCGGGCATGAGTCCTTCTTCAGGAATGAGGAAAGTGTGTCCAGCAGGCTAAGATAAAAGGTAGGGAGGAGGGACTTGGGGGAGGGGCGTTGGAAATGCGATAGGTGGAAGGAGGTTAAGGTGAGCGTGATAGGCCGGAGTGGGGGCAGAGAGGTCAGGAAGAAGATTGCAGGAAGGTAGTGCTGAGTTCGAGAATTGGGACTGAGACAAGGTGGGGGGAGGGGAAATGAGGAAACTGGAGAAATCTGAGTTCATCCCTTGTGGTTGAAGGGTTCCTAGGCAGCATCCCTTGTGGTTGGAGGGTTCCTAGCCCTAACCCTAACCCTATCGCAGGTGCTACATAGGACAGCATAGTGCTGGAACTGATTCTGGGGAAAGAAGCTGGATGAGTAAAAGCAAATTACTGCAGATGCTGGAATCTGAAACCAAAAGAGAAAATGCTGGAAAATCTCAGCAGGTCTGGCAGCATCTGTAAGGAGAGAAAAGAGCTGACGTACAAGTCTAACTGACCCTTTGTCAAAGTGTTTGATGTAGCATTGGGGGAACATTTTCGTGATAGTGAAAACAACATGGTTCAGAATACTTAAGGACAAGTGAAAAGATGGCTTGCAAAAGGTGTTTTGGATAGGGGGGAAAGGCATATTTTATTAAAATAAAGCAGAAACTGGCCAAAGTGGACTGGGAACAGTTCCTTGCAAATAATTCTAATACTGGAGCAGTGGGAGGCATCATCAGAAATCCCTCCCACCCCGGTAACACTCTCTTCATCATCATCAGAGACCCGTCACAGACCAGTAACATTCTCTTCCAACACCATCAGAGACCCCTCCTACCCCGGTAACACACTCTTCATCATAATTAGAGACCCATCCCACCCCAGTAACACTCACTTCATCATCAGAGACCCCTCTCACTCCGGTAACAATCTCTTCAACATCATTAGAGATCCCTCACTCCCCGGTAACACTGTCTTCATCATCATCATCAGAGACCCCTCCCACACCAGTAAGATTCTCTTCCAACACCATCAGAGACCCCTCCTACCCTGGTAACACTCTTCAGCATCATCAGAGATCCCTCCCATTCCAGTAACACTCTCTTCATCATCGTCAGAGACCCCTCTCACCCTGGTAACACTCTCTCCAACACCATCAGAGACCCCTCTCACTCCGGTAACACTCTCTCCAACACCATCAGAGACCCCTCTCACTCCGGTAACACTCTTCATCATCGTCAGAGACCCCCCCCCCCATACCCCTGTAACACTGTCTTCATCATCATCAGAGAACCCTCCCACCCCAGTAACACTCTCTTCATCATCGTCAGAGACCCCCCAATACCCCTGTAACACTGTCTTCATCATCATCAGATTCCCCTCACACCCTGGTAACACGCTCTTCATCATCATCAGACACCCCTCCTACCCCGGTAACACTCTCATCATCATCATCATCATCAGACACCCCTCACACCCCGGTAACATTCTCTCCAACACCATCAGAGACCCCTCACACCCTGGTAACACTCTCTTCATCATCATCAGAGACCCCTCACACCCCGGTAACACTCTCTTCATCATCATCAGAGACCCCTCCTACCCCGGTAACACTCTCTTCATCATCATCAGAGTCTCCTCCTACCCCGGAAATACTCTCATCTAACATCAGACACGCCTCCCAACCCAGAAACCACTCTTCATCATCATCAGAGACTCCTCACACCCCGGTAACTCTCTTCATCATCATCAGAGACCCCTCTCACCTGATAACACTGTCTTAATCATCATCAGAGACTCCTCATACCCCGGTAACACACTCTTCATTATCATCATCAGAGACCCCTCTCACCCCGGTAACACTCTCTTCCAACACCATCAGAGACACCTCCTACCCCGGTAACACTCTCTTCATCATCATTAGAGACCCCTCCCAACCTGGTAACACTCTCTTCATCATCATCAGAGACTCCTCACACCCCGGTAACAATCGCATCATCATCATCAGAGAACTCTCGCACCTGGCAACACTGTCTTAATCATCATTAGAGACCCCTCTCACCCAGTAACACTGTTTAATCATCATCAGACACTCCTCACACCCCGGTAACACTCTCTCCAACACCATCAGAGACCCCTCTCACTCCGGTAACACTCTTCATCATCGTCAGAGACCCACCCCATACCCCTGTAACACTGTCTTCATCATCATCAGAGACCCCTCACACCCTGGTAACACTCTCTTCATCATCATCAGAGACCCGTCTCGCCCCGGTAACACTGTCTTCCAACACCATCAGAGACACCTCCCATCCCTGTAACACTCTCTTCCAACACCATCAGAGACCCCCCCTACCCGGGCAACACTCTCTTCATCATCGTCAGAGACCCCTCCTACCCCGGTAACAATCTCTTCCAACACCATCAGAGTCTCCTCCTATCCCGGAACCACTCACATCTAACACCAGACACGCCTCCCAACCCAGAAACTCTCTCTTCATCATCATCAGAGGCCCCTCCCAACCTGGTAACACTCTCTTCATCATCATTAGAGATCCCTCTCACCCGGTAATACTCTTAAACATCATCAGAGACTCCTCACACCCCGGTAGCACTCTCTTCATCATCATCAGAGACCCCAATCACCTGGTAACACTCGGTTCATCATCAGAGACCCCTCGCACCTGGTAACACTCTCTTCATCATCATCAGAGACTCCTCACACTCCGGTAATACTCTCTCTAACACCATCAGAGACCCCTCTCACTCCGGTAACACTCTTCATCATCGTCAGAGACCCCCCCCCCATTCCCCTGTAACACTGTCTTCATCATCATCAGAGACCCCTCACACCCTGGTAACACTCTCTTCATCATCATCAGAGACCCGTCTCAACCTGGTAACACTCTCTTCATCATCATTAGAGACTCCTCATACCCCGGTAACACTCTCTCCAACACCATCAGAGACCCCTCTCACTCCAGTAACACTCTTCATCATCATCAGAGACCCCCCCATACCTCTGTAACACTGTCTTCATCATCATCAGAGACCCCTCCCACCCTGGTAACACTCTCTTCATCATCATCAGAGACCCCTCACACCCTGGTAACACTCTCTTCATCACCATCAGAGACTCCTCACACTCCGGTAATACTCTCTCCAACACCATCAGAGACCCCTCTCACTCCGGTAACACTCTTCATCATCGTCAGAGACCCCCCCCCATTCCCCTGTAACACTGTCTTCATCATCATCAGAGACCCCTCACACCCTGGTAACACTCTCTTCATCATCATCAGAGACCCCTCTCATCCTGGTAACACTCTCTTCATCATCATTAGAGACTCCTCATACCCCGGTAACACTCTCTCCAACACCATCAGAGACCCCTCTCACTCCAGTAACACTCTTCATCATCATCAGAGACCCACCCATACCCCTGTAACACTGTCTTCATCATCATCAGAGAACTATCGCACCTGGCAACACTGTCTTAATCATCATTAGAGACCCCTCTCACCTGGTAACACTGTTTAATCATCATCAGACACTCCTCACATCCCGGTAACACTCTCTCCAACACCATCAGAGACCCCTCTCACTCCGGTAACACTCTTCATCATCGTCAGAGACCCACCCCATACCCCTGTAACACTGTTTTCATCATCATCAGAGACCCCTCACACCCTGGTAACACTCTCTTCATCATCATCAGAGACCCCTCTCACCCCGGTAACACTGTCTTCCAACACCATCAGAGACACCTCCCATCCCAGTAACACTCTCTTCCAACACCATCAGAGACCCCTCCTACTCCGGTAACAATCTCTTCCAACACCATCAGAGTCTCCTCCTATCCCGGAACCACTCACATCTAACACCAGACACGCCTCCCAACCCAGAAACTCTCTCTTCCTCATCATCAGAGGCCCCTCCCAACCTGGTAGCACTCTCTTCATCATCATCAGAGACCCCAATCACCTGGTAACACTTGGTTCATCATCATCAGAGACCCCTCGCACCTGGTAACACTGTCTTAATCATCATCAGACACTCCTCACACCCCGGTAACACTCTCTCCAACACCATCAGAGACCCCTCTCACTCCGGTAACACTCTTCATCATCGTCAGAAACCGCCCCCCATTCCCCTGTAACACTGTCTTCATCATCATCAGAGACCCCTTACACCCTGGTAACACTCTCTTCATCATCATCAGAGACCCCTCCTACCCCGGTAACATCTCTTCATCATCATCAGAGAAACTTCCCACCCGGGTAACATTCTCTTCCAACACCATCAGAGACCCCTCATACCCGGGCAACACTTCCTTCATCATCGTCAGAGACCCCTCACACCCCGGTAACAATCTCTTCCAACACCATCAGAGTCTCCTCCTATCCCGAAAACACTCTCATCTAACATCAGACACGCCTCCCAACCCAGAAACTCTCACTTCATCATCATCACAGACCCTCCCAACCTGGTAACACTCTCTTCCAACACCATCAGAGACCCCTCATACCCCGGTAACACTCTCATCATAATCATCAGAGACTCCTCCCACCCTGGTAACACTCTCTTCATCATCTTCAGAGACCCCTCCCACCCTGGTAACACTCTCTTCATCATCTTCAGAGACCCCTCCCACCCTGGTAACACTCTCTTCATTATCATCATCAGAGACCCCTCTCACCCCGGTAACACTCTCTTCCAACACCATCAGAGACCCCTCCTATCCGGGCAACACTCTCTTCATCATCATCAGAGACCGCTCTCACCCGGTAACACTGTCTTAATCATCATCAGAGACTCCTCACACCCCGGTAACACCCTCTCCAACACCATCAGAGACCCCTCTCACTCCAGTAACACACTTCATCATCATCAGAGACCCCCCCCATACCCCTGTAACACTGTCTTCATCATCATCAGAGAACACTCACACCCTGGTAACACTCTGTTCATCATCATCAGAGACCCCTCCTACCCCGGTAACACTCTCTTCATCATCATCAGAGATCCCTCCCACCCCGGTAACAATCTCATAATCATCGTCAGAGATCAGTCCCACCCCAGTAACACTCTCCTCATCATCGTCAGAGACCAGTCCCACCCCAGTAACACTCTCCTCATCATCGTCAGAGACCAGTCCCATCCTGGCAACACTGTCTTAATCATCATCAGAGACCCCTCTCACCCCGGTAACACTCTCTTCACCATCATCAGAGACCCCTCACACCCCGGTAACAATCTCTTCCAACACCATCAGAGTCTCCTTCTACCCCGGAAACACTCTCATCTAACATCAGACAAGCCTCCCAACCCAGAAACCCTCTCTTTATCATCATCAGAGACACCTCCCACCCCAGTAACACTCTCTTCCAACACCATCAGAGACACCTCTCACCCCGGTAACGCTCTCTTCATCATCATCAGTGACCCCTCCCACCCCGGTAACACTCGCTTCCAACACCATCAGAGACTCCTCCTACCTCGGTAACAATCTCTTCATCGTCATCAGAGACCAATCCCACCCCAGTAACACTCGCTTTCAACACTATCAGAGACCCCTCACACCCCGGTAACACTCTCTTCATCATCATCAGAGACCCCTCACACCCCGGTAACACTGTCTTAATCATCATCAGAGATCCCTCCTACCCTGGTAACACTCTCATCTAACAACATCAGAGACCCCTCCCACCCAGATAACAATCTCTTCCAACACCATCAGAGACCC